>NC_134276.1:193269574-193573710 GCF_949628215.1 Phalacrocorax aristotelis
ACATTCCTGTGTTTCTATTGCACATTCAGCTCTAGATCTCCAGTCTGTGTTCTCTGTATTTACATCAGTTTACAACAGGTACAAATTTTTGTAGCAGAACAACTACATAGAATCAGTTTTGATAACAGTCAGAGCACAACTGTGGGGAAAATGTTCTTTTAGTTTATTGTTCCTGGTGAGCAAAACGTAACCCTGCCTTTACTACTGAAAAGTATCAATGCTCAGTAACTCATGACAATACGGTCACACTCCTCAAACAAATAATTTTTGTGTTGCTGAGGCAAAAGCCTGGACAATGTCTAACACATCAGAGGTAAAGCTGGTAAATCTGGAATCATTCTGTATCACTTCTGTATGATATGGTACCCAATTCAAACAGCCCACCGATCTTGTCCAGTGGAATCCAGAAAAGCAATCTGCTGTGTACCTATGAAAAAACCACTCGTTGCAGCAACTGAAACGTCTACAACAAATTTCAGCTAGTTGCTGGTAATACATTCTGATGCACAACACTGATATGAGCAGAAAATTGTAATAGAATTAAGTAATGGATTGTACTCTCCAGCTCCTAATTTTTGAGAGGAGGCTTCAAAAGTTGTTTGATTTCTCCTTTTTTAATAGGAAATCCATAATTTCTTGTTTCTTCAAGTACCGTACAATGATAAAAATAAGCAGAATGCTACTTCAAAACACTGCACCACTAAAATAGCTGTGAAAATTAGGTCTTCTTTTGTAATAATGCAAGAACTAGCCCAGGTGTCCTAGATCCTGTCTTGAGAACTTCAGTCTTGAGCAGTGTACCTAAAGAATACAATGGTTTATGTATGCAATTAGGAAATGGAATTCCTGTGGGAGCAGAAATGCAGACGATGTGTAGTGACACGCTTAGGAAGCTGAAATACTACAGCAGAAGGCTCCTGGTCAGGGAAACTGTACAATGGACTGAACCTGAAGTATTTTAAAGACAAGAGGCTTACAATAACACTACCAAAATTAAAAACTTAGCTGAAATTTTGATCATCTGAGCATACAGACAAGCATTTATCATGTATATTGGACATAAAATGTCTTCTGTGCACTTGTCAGAAAGACAAGAAATTACATGAGATAGGGCAATAACAACTAAATAGCAAAGGACTGTGTCCTGGATGCTATCATTACAGTAATGAAATTGTATCTCAGATAATTCTTGCCTGTTCTTAGTTATCAGTGGATCGGGGTGTGAAACAGCAACTGCAAATGCAGGAGTACAGAGAAGTACTGGCCAAAAGAAAAATAAGCCCTACTTCTACTTTTAGTCAGGTCATAAAAGAATTGAGCTAGATAAAGAATTTAGAGTGTGGGATTTCAGTCTAATACTTTATTATATGGCCTGCAGTTACTATATACATGTTTATTATTACATTAATACATTTTTATATATTACTTTCTAAATAAGATGCAGGAAGATGGTTACAAACTCAGCTGTCAGCCCTAGAAGTCTGACAATACTCACAGTTCTCTGTAAAGTCTGGATAGCCAAGAGTGAAACATGAAGATGAGACAGATAAATATAAAAGGATTTCTCACCGTGAAACAGAATTTATAACGGATGTATCAAATGCTCTTAAGCAGCTGGAGAAGCCTTGGGTTATAACAGGGGGCCCCAATTCTCACAGGAGCTTGGCACCTTGAAGTGGTGCTTACCACCTCCATGTGTTAGGCAAGCTGTTCAGCACCTTGAAGAATGAGGTTTTACTCAGAGTGACATGTAAAACTCCAATTAATGTGCATTAGATTCACAGGCACGATAAAGAAACAGTGTAATTATCATCTGCCTACTTAGATATTACTGTTTTCTTATGGTGCTGAAGAGCTCCTAGCTTTTGAAAGAGAAAATTTTTTGGTTTAAGTCAAATAGATTTAATGTATGGTTTATAATTCATAACATTCATAAAAGCAGAGCAAAAGGCTGTCTTGGCTCAACCATGACCTCCTGGGCCTACTCAAATCCAAAAGGGAAGCATACCAGAGATGGAGGAGTGGAGGATTATCCATTGAGAGCTACAAGGGCATAGTCAGAGCATGAAGAGATGCAGTTAGAAAAGCGAAAACCCAACTCAGATTGAAACTGGCCGTAGATGTCAAAAATAACAAGAAAGGTTTCTTCAGGTATGTCAACCACAAGCAGAAAAAGAAGGAAAACACAGGCCCACTGTTAAACAGAAAAAGGAGAGTCAATCACCAACGATGCTGAAAAGGCAGAAGTCCTCAACACTTTCTTCACCTCTGTCTTTACCAACACTGTCAGGTCTCAGGCTTTGGGAATGAAATTCCCGGTTGATGCAAACACCGACCCACCATCAGCGAAGGAAGAGTTAGTACATGAATTACTACTCGAGCTTGACCCCTACAGATGGATGGGCCCTGACGCCATCCACCCGACGGGGTTGAGAGAGCTGGCTGACATCATCGCAAGGCCGCTCTCCATAATCTTCAAAAAGTCGTGGAGAACGGGGGATGACCCAGAGGACTGGAGGAAGGCAAATGCTACCCCTATTTACAAGAAGGGCTCGAGGGAGGATCTGGGTAACCATAGTCCCATCAGCCCTAACTCAGTCCCTGGGAAGCTCTCACCCTGGTGCTTGAGAGGCCTCCTGCTGGTGTGGCTGCTCTCCCCACAAGGTGCAGAGGCAGGCACGGAGCAAGGGCAGTGGTGCAGGGAGCAGCAGATAGCTGTGTACTACTGGGGCTGTGGAGCTTGCTTTGTCTCTACTCTCTGAACCAGTCAGAACAAATGGGGCCTTGCAAGAGCCACTTTGTCACAGCTGCTGAGCCAGCATAGACTTTTCCACTATTATCTACTTCACCTCTTCCCAAAGCCAGACCTGCCTGTGTGAAAGACTTGGTGTTTATTTAGGTTCTTGTTGTCATAATGTGAGCTATGGCGATTGATCATCCTCCTGGGACATCAGTGGAATTTTTTCACCTGTCTTCAGTGAGAGTAGGTTCAGGTTCCAGATACAAGAGTGAAAAAGAAGCTGAGCTATGTGTCCACTGAAACCAAAAGTAGCATCCAAAAGTATCATTTTTTTGTCCAAAACAGGCTATGTAAAATATTCTTCACTAGACCATCTTTATCCTTGTCAGTGCTGGAGCAGGAACTGACAGTGGACAGAGGCAACTGATGTCGATAATGAAAGGGCCTTGCTGAGAAATGTAAATATTGCTAAAGTTAGACTATACCATACTTAGACTCTGCATTATCTTTTTGTAATCCTCTAGAAAGTTACTCCATTAATATTCAGAAGAGAGACATTATTGCCAGCAATGGACATCCCATTTCAGGTCAGCACTAACTCCACCAGGAGACGCAGATGTATCACATACCTACAAGAATAAGTGGCAGACAGGTTACAGTTTCTTGCTTATCAGTGGTGTCAAGCCAACCCTTGAGAATTTAGCTCTAGTGTATTAATAAAAATAGAGGGCACTTTTGTGTAGTAACTGCTTTTCCTATGTCTAAAGTGCTCCATAAGTCAATTCTGTAAGCTAATGGGACGGTAATGGATCAATAGCAATAGCGTGAGAAAATGTCGCTCTAGCACACAGAGACTATCAGATAAGCTGATTAATGCTCCATCAGTCATCTGGTACAATAGAAATGGTCATTATGAAAGAACACCAGTACGTGATCTCTTTGGAAAAGAGACACTCAAAACTAACATTTTTTTTCCACAAATGCTGGAATGTTCTCTCAAAGCATTTATGAAGCAGCCAGATGCACTGACCACACATAGTGCTAGAAAAAACAGCTCTCCAGCTGTAATTGTTCTTCAGCCATAATCCTGAGAAACACAGAAAGTGAGTCCTTCATGTTTCCCATGTCCCTTTGGTGTCAACAAGTCAAATCAAGCACCCTTACAGGAATTACTGAGAGGGGGATGGGTTTGCTTATTCATTGGGAGTGTATGAACGGGGCCATTCTGTCCCTCACTTTATGATGCACTGGCTAATCTGCTAAACTAAAACCAGGAGTATGGAGAAGAACACAAGGGTTTAAGGATATGAGCAACTTTTCTTGCCAGTAAATGTCATTATCTCATGCTATTCGGAAGCAGCCTTAGACTTTGAAACTCAAAAATGAGGGCAGGATTCAAAGCCTCAGTAAACTGATAAACCAAAACTGAGCCAAGCTTCACCCTGAAACCTGAGAAAGCCAAATGCCTCCCTAACCAGGTTTAATGGAAAGCAGATTATCTCTGACAAGCACTGAATACTTTGCTAAGGGGACAGGAAAACCTTCACTACCTGAGGAAAACTTAGGAAGAATTGAACAGTTAGCATATGTGAATAGTGAATTAGAGAGTCCTGCCAGTAAGATCTTTCCTTTTTGAAGGCTTCCTTTGACCCTTGAATTTTTCTTCCTTTTGCCTTCAGATGGTTGTCAGTGGCTAGTGAAGTTTTGGGCCCAGGGCTTTTTTCAGGCAGACCCATTTCCAGCTGCCTGCTTTTGTAAAGGAGCCTTGGAGGTGCTCCTGGCTTGGTACTGTCCCCTGTAGCTGCAGTATTGCTGGCGGCATCATGGTGTTTCTCCCTTACTGTTTACCCTCTGGTGTCATATTGCCTCTATGTTTGGCCCACCCAGTACAAGAACTCTTTTATCTAGCCAAGTAGATTCGGCTCTAGGGGTGGTGCTCTCCCTGTTTCTGTTGTCTGTTTCTCCAGGCAATGCCTGGCTGAGGCAGGATGGTGCTCCACAGCCAGGATGGTTTCCAGTCAGCGGAGTCCAGACAAAGGAGAGAGCAAGTCCTCAGACCAAAGCATGGGTTTCAGCTCTGTGAGGACATCTGAGAAATATCTGAGCACCAGGGATATCCTTCCACTTGAGAAGAAATCTCAAACCTTGCCCTGGCCCAAGTGTCTCAACTGTGAGTTTGGATAAGGTGGTGAGTTCGCTCAGGGTGTTTTAAAGACTCACCATTTTTTGGCATCCTTCTCTTCTTTTTCCACCAGCCACTCACACCTCCTGGAAACTGTTGCTACCTCAACTTCTTGCCACAAGGAGCAGATTCAACTGTACGCCATGCCTGTCTCAGGGAGATCTGCTGTTGCTGTAGGCAGTGAGGGGGAAGTGGGAGAAGGCAGCAATGGCTGGAAGGTTTGTCTTTGCCCCTGCCTGCCAGAGGCAGCAGCAGCACTGTGGCAGCTCATTCACAGCCTCCAGAGGAGGCACTTCTCTCTTCAAGTGTCATTCATACTTGAATAGCTACCCCATCTCCTCCAGGAAAGAGACCAGATGGAAGTGTCCTATATGCCAGATTTGACTACAGGTTGCCAGTTGGACAACACTGGCTCAGGCAAGAGAGCTCACTAGCTTTACATCAGAAATTCAAAGGATTTCTGGCCAAACCCCATGCTGATTGGCCTGGCCTGAAGTCATGCAGGAGCTGCCTGCCCATTTAATTCCCTCTTGTGTGTCTTCTGTAGATGGCATCAGAGAGCTCTTGCCATCTGTGAGCTGTAGCTTTCAGAGCTAATGATGCTTTTGTCATTTTCAGTCTTGGGTAATTTTCATGTGTGGCATTTTTATGCAGACCCGCTCGTTTCTGCAGTGGAACCAGCTGATTCACACAGCAATAAACAGAGCATGTCACTGATCATCAGGATACTCCTACAGAGTCTAGACGCTGCAATGGAGACCTATGGCATGAGGCACGTTACCTCCTGTGGAACACCGGGGTTAATCACACAGTTAATGCCTACAAAAATATGAAGTGTAAGAAGATGCTGTGAACTAATTTAGGCTTAAGCATGATGTGAAATTATGCTCACAGAATAAAAAATTACTAGTCTATGTCAGTGTGCCTTTGGGTGTTCTCACTGCAGAAAAGCGTGAGGAATTAATATCTTACTAAATAATTTTTGGTTTTATAGAAGTTATTTCCCGTTAAAAAAATCCCTCAAGGGCATGACCTACTAAACCACATTCTCTCATGCAGCCTGAAGTGTTATCTGTAGAATAACAATCCTGTCATTGGAATGCAAGACACCACATTATTTTTAGCAGATTAGTATCCAAAATCATTTGACCACAAGCCAAGGATGCCTTCTGAGAAAAACCATGAGCTCAGTCATCCATTTGTTACCTGCTAAAATGTTCTCATTTGCCTTCCCTTTGCAAAATGTGGCTCTCAGTACTCAAAGGGATTCAATTTCAGAAAAGATATTTTCACAGTAATAAATCTCTGCATTGCATCAAAGGGCATGAGTTGGAGGGGAATATGAGGCTGTATCCAGCCAAAACTGTCACTAGGATGGATGGATCGACAGACTCGATTACCTATTTGGTCATGGGGGAGTTGTGGCAAAAGTCAGAGCAAAATGAACCCACTGTTGCCATGTGTTGCAAACTCACTTAACCAGCTAATGCTGACCGGATGCCTCAGTCAGTCCTTCCTGGGCAGAGAGCAAAGGGAGCTATGTGGAGTGCCCAGCTGGAAACACCTTCTGCAAGCCTGAGCAATTGCTTTCTCAGTGCATTTATGTGAGTGGGTGTACAAAGGCAAGGAAACATCTTTCTAAATACCTGTTTCCAAGGTGGAAATAAATAATAGTTTCTGCCAGCTGCCATGAGACTAGTGGGGGCAAAACTATGAGCTAATATACCTGGCTTTTTATGGTGACACTTCCCAGACAAAGCATCTCTGTGTCTCCTAGGTAGAGACCTGGGAATGTGACTGCCTTGTAGGGAGGAAGAGCTGAGTGTGGCATCACCTTTTTTGGCTCTTCCAAGGGAGGAATTCTGGCTCATGCATTTTCCAGAAGGAACAGACTGGCTGCTCCAAACATTGCTTAGGGCAAAGCCATGTCCTAATGCTGTGAATCAGGCCAGATTTGTTTTGGAAACCTGCTTTCCAGAGTGGTCTGGCTGACATACTAATTATTCCCTATTCTTGGCAATTGCTTACTCTGACTGAATGTCCTTTTGAAAAGTGTTGACAAGATCTACGCACCACCCAGAAGAGCCTGGTCTGCACACAGCCTGACCTACACACACAAAGTATCCTTTGCTGAAGTTCACAGTGTGCAAGTAGGTGCTGGACAAAAAAATAGCTGCAAATGTGGACAAGGAATAATTGCAGTCACTACCAACGTGGCTACCAGTGTGAAATTCATATCACAGATCATCCACAGAGAGGCAAACCCCCGAAATTCCTCAGATAGTTTATTTTCAAAGAATACCCTGACATCCTGTCATTTGAAGCAGCACAATATTCTTGAAGACTCTTGATTCTTGTCAAGAGAAGTTAATGTCTGGATTTGGTTTAGTCAAATGATATAGCACATGATGTCTGGTCTTCCCCTTTCCTTAAGAAACATTCTTAGGCTGCCACTGTTATTGCTGTCCCTAGCCTGAATTAAAAATAACTCCTTATACAAGGAAAAAGCAGGCACAACTATACTGCCATTATATTCAGTGGCAATGCAGGTACCTCTGGGAGAAGCAGAGGTTTTGAAATGGAAGGTGGTTGCCTTCACAGGACTGTTCTTTCCTTGTTTCTGTGTCTGGCTTCCTGCTTATTTCCACATATGAAACATTTCTTCCTTTCAGTGAATTGTCCGTACAATATTAGCTATGAATTGAGACGACTTTAAGAGTGTCCCTTTAAATTCAGAGTGCATTTCAATGTCTCATCTGCTTCTTCATCCTTCTAGTTCAATGATGATTCTGAAATCCATTACAGAATGTTCACCTTCTTGCATTTTGCCTGTGAGTGCTAATGAGTTTATGAGCTATAGTACCTTTGCAGTACTGTATTAGTCAACAGGGAAGGGGAAGAAGGATGGAGCAACGTAGTGGCTAATCATGGTCACTTTTGCCTCAAAAGAATGGAGTTCCAAAACCTGTTGGTTTTAGTCCATTTCTGGGTTTTTTAATTACTTTATCAGTTGAAGCCCAAGCACTGAATGAAGCAGATTGCTGTCAGAAACCTTTGGATTAATTACTGAGCTTTGCAGTAACACTCTACTTAAAAAAATCGCTACTACAGAGCAAAACATCACCTCAGGTAGCAAATCTCCAAAAAGGAGAAAAACTGTAGGCTGAATGAGGAGGTTTTACGAAGTGCTTGTGATGGATTTCTTGGGTTCCTGCCTGCTGCTGGCTGTCTAACTCCCTAAGGATCGCCCTAGGATGCAGACCACTTGCAATTCCCTCTCTAGTACCCAATTCTAGCACGGGAAGCAAAAGGGTGGTGCTGTGGAGCACAAGACTACTTCAGGATTGGCTTTCAGTTGTAAGGCTGCAATTCCTCAACATGTTCTGCCTCCCCAAAGCTACCTAATCCCCTCCTACTTACATAGGATAATTTCTGTATGTTTATACAGGAGAAAGAACGTGAAATGGAGCCATTATTTCTCCTTCTCTGTAGTGTTTGCCTTTGCCTTCTTATTTATAGCATGCTCCAAAATAAAGTTTCTTTGACTTTCTAGAAATCAAAGGTCCGTGCAGCGGAGACTGAAACCCTCTTTCATCCTGATCACTAGTTCAGTGTGGGAATGTTTGCGAACCAGGATAACACAGCCACAGCAGCTGAGAAGAAAGATCAGTCCATGAAGGATCATGCACATTCAACTCAGCTCCTCTGCAGTGCAAGCAAGTTCAATTTTCCTGCCCAAGTGCATTGGCCATTTCTTCTGTAAAAAAGGTGCAGAAGGTAAGAGGGCAGGATGGATTGCTGAAGGAAGAGTCCAGGGAAGCCGCTGCAACATCTAGGGGTTATGGAGTGACAGAGGGGTGATTACAGTGTGTGTTGAGGCCACTTGTCCTGCAATAATTCCCAGCTCACAGTGCCCTGCCCTCCCACAACAGCAGCAATAGCAGTAGGGGCCTGGCTTCCCGTGGCTTTCGCCTGGGGAAGATGGGTCATAGCCTGTGACACTCCTTCCTTCTCTTCTTCTTCCTGCCAGTCCTGTACCCTCTCCAGCTGCCTGTTCACCTCTGCCTCAAAGCAGTCCCAAAATAGAGTGAAACAGAGGGGACCCACCTGCTGCCAACCTGATGCCAGTTTTTTTCTGAAGAAAAACAGTTACAAAATAAATGCCATGTAAGTTCTTGTAATACTTTATAGCAGGTACAGCTTAATGCAGAAAAAAGACATTTAAAATGCCCACTAAAAATAAACCATTTTAGTACCTAGCAAGCTTTTATTCAGCACTGACGGTATAATCTCTTACCCTACAAGATTTGCACATGCTTCTCTGTTTCCAAGAGCTCCATCATTAATATTATTCCTCCATCTATAAAGTGAACTCATGACTCTGCATAATCACTCTCCCTCCTGTATGAAACAGAATCGAGCCAGCATTGCACATACCATTACTCCTGAAGGGCAGCTTCCAGAGCTGCATTTTAATTAGAGTAATATGTTGTTTTGTCTCTAATGGTTCAGGCACACTAGTGGGTTTCTGAACCTTAATAAGTTACTGCATGCCAGCCAAGGCAGGTGACTGCCAAGGTGCTTGTTCCTTTCCTGGCATTTGCCAGGGAAAACAATTTTTCTTGTATTAACCTAGCCTGAAGCCTGAGCTGACATATTTTACATCATATTTGCAGTGAGAACTTCCTATTACCAGTAGCTTCTTAAACTGCAGGTGAAATAATCTTGTCTCTTAGTGCAGAGTGCTTAGGCACAGCTGTGACATCATCCACTGTGTCTTCCTTAGGAGAGTGTGGTTAATGGGAAGGAGGAAAGATCACCCTCTCTGCCTTCTATTTCTTAAAAACGCATGACAAATGAACCCCAGGTTAATTACATAGGTTTGCTGTCCGTAGGAAGATAGTTTTGTATGTTAATGATGAATCCATAGACAGGTCGTTTCATACATTTTGACTATAAAATAGCACTGGGATTTTCTGATATCAGCCCTTTCTTCCCGTGGTGCAGATAAAGCAGTAATTTGGGACTGAAGCTTTCCTGTGTTACCTGGTGTCACTTTACCTTGCTTGAGCTTGTTTATTTATACAGAAAGTAGGGGAAGTAATGCTTGTTTTTCTCACAAGGCTGTGAGGAAGCTTTTATTGAATAATGGCTGCAAAAAGCCCTGGGAACTTTGGCTAGAAGAAATAACAATTGTTAGTGTGTTCCTGTTAGTTGGTGATTTTTTAAAAAATGTCAGTCTATTGGAGTAGAACTTCTAGGATCATTTAACCTTTCCAAGGAGACACCCAGATATTTTTCTTTTGGTGACAGAAATATTGATTTTCTATCCAAAATAAAAGTTACTTTCTTTACATGCTTGTTAACCCCACAGCCAAAAAAAGCACATATGCAAATTAACCAGATAAGAAAAGACTATTCTTGTACTTTTTTCTGAAGAATTGGTACAATTTAGAGTGGACTATTGCATTAGGTTGCAAAGGTAAAGAGAAAAGGTGGGAGTATTATAGCTGGAAGTGTTGAATGTATTTGTCTTGTAGTAAAACAAAAAATATTTCAAGTTTCTTATGCTGAAATTCTAGAAACACAGGTGAGGTCCCTGTTCAGGTGGTGACTCACTGCATGACTCACTGTCTTAAGCTGCGGTTATCTCTTGAAACAGGTGCTGGGTGCACATGCTTTTATCTGTGCTCTTTGGAGATGTGTCAGCACATGTGCTGGATGGGGGTGCGAGAGCTCACAGGCCTAGCAGCTTGGAGTAGGGCACTTCTGCATGTGCTTGGGAGCCTATATTTCAACTGCAAAGATAAGGTTCAATCGACTCATCAGGATTACAAGGTAGACCCACAATAAATGTAGATGCCAGATAGGCTTTACAGGTACAGAAGGGTTGGCCGTCTCAGTCACTTTGTTCCAAATTTCCATTGTAGATAGACACCCAAAATCCAGCTCTTAAAAAATTGCCATCTAACCCTCAAGATACTTTAAGTCCACAGGTATTCATATTTCCAACGTAAAATATTGGCCGGGTATTTCAAGCTTTTTCCTTGTAAGTTTTGGCATCTACAAAAGCTCAGCAACTATTTCACATTAAGCCATATAATGATTTGTAAAGTGGTGTTTCTCAGACGGGACTCAGCCCTGTAGGCTTTTATATTATAATGATTAGATAGATAGATCTCTCCCAAATACATGGCTGGAGTGTGCTGGCAGTGCTACTTTGCTTCTTTTTGTGCTTTGAGCAGATGTTCAAGTATTAGCATTCAAGAGGAAAGAATTTGGGGTTTGCCTCTTCTGCTACTGATGGGGGTTGGAAGCTGCAAGCCTAAACTCTCAGAAGAGCATCCAGACTTGCTGTGTATATGGCGGTGCATGTTGTGCAGGAAACTGTGGGTTCATCAAAGCAGTGGGCGTGACAGATGGGGATTGTGAGAATGAGTCAGTGATCTGATGATTCAGGCACCTGGAAGGAGGAGACCTGGCCTCTGGTTTGTGCTCTGACCCTTACACAAAGCATTAACGAGAGCCTTATATGATACATAATGAGAGCAGAGACTGTCCTACTTACATGTAAAGGTCTGATGGCACCACAGGATTTAAATCCATGCTTTCTGTTGTTAGATGGATGTTTTCTCTGACATCACCACGCTGCCAGAAGACCCAGGTTTCTCTTGGGTGACAGCAAGACTCACCTAAAAAAGACCAGGGGCAGATACTTATTTTAGCCTAGTGAGTAATGATTTCTGTGCAAAGTGGGACTTTTAGGTTATGTGATTTAAGGCTAATCTCCATAGACATGAAGGAGTAGGGGAAAAATGTAAGGCAGAGGAACACAGTAACCTCATCAGTGCCAGCTTAGTACACCTACTGTCTGGGCTACCACAGGGCAGCAATCACCCCATGGCCTGGCAGGCTCTCCCTTACAGACTTACAGCCTCACAGACTGAGCTGGGGAGCTCCTGCCTCCAAGGGTATGGGACCCATTATGCTATGCTGGAAAGTACATTTTGGGCATGTAAGAGACTTGTTGTGGGATGTTTAGGGGAGGAACGAAAGGTGGGGCAGAGGGAGGGATCAAGGTCGTCTGAGGAGGAACAAGTGTGGAAAAATAGAGGGGAAAGGGGAAAAAATGTGGTTATCAGTTTGTATCTGGCAATGCCCTGTGCCTGATCCCCATGGTGGGTGTGTGTACTGGAGGTGTATGTGTCCATATACTGGGAGGGGGGCATGTGTGTGCAGGTCAGAGTACCAGCCACTGGACTGGCACGGCAGCCCAGGGGTGCCTATGTCTCACTGCCAGCTGCAGTGGAGGCTGGGATCCAGCAGCAGCTACTGGTCATATGCATGTATTTATTTGCTTTGCACTAATGGGCTTTCATCCTGATCAGCTGGAGAGGGGAACAGGGTCATGTCTTTTGCGCTGTGCTTGCTTAAGTGCTGTGCATTCTGTCTGTGTGGCCAAGCATGTACATGTGTAGCTATATCTATGCGTATTTACGAACATGTATATATGTATTGTGTGCGTGTGCCTGTTGGGCGTACATGCTCAGCCTCATTGCTGGCTGGGCCTGGGGCCTGGGGCCATGAAGTTGTGGCAGCCCCACCTTTAATGTGCTACTGGATCTGGCAGCTTCTAACAGGTACAGTCCAAACCATGAACTGTGAATCTGAGGACCCAGGAGGGAGTATGAATCCCTTCAGAGAGAAGAATAATGAAGACACCAGCTTTGTCTTTCTGGTGATGACTCTAGAAGAAGGCTATGAAGCTAGGACAGGTTGAAGCTCTTTAGTGATGCCCTGATTAAGGCATCTACATTTCAGGAGTAAGGGAGGGGTTTTTATTATTAAGGATTAGCCTAGCTGGCTACTTGTTCGCTGAGCTCATTCATCCAGACCATAGACTGTTCCCTTGCCTGGAGGCAATAGATTCAGCCTGAAGGAAGCTCTTACTGCTTGGCTCAACTAGTAATATGCAATGTTATGATATTCTTTCTAAATGCTTCTCTTTATTATGAGAAGTTTAGACTTGTTTAGTTGTGCAAAAACTGGAGAGAAGGAGAGGGACACATGCTGCTCCTTTTTTGAGTGGGAGAACCGGATGGTACGGAAGTAGACACTCTTGTTTCTCAGGACTGTGAATAGCATTCCAACCGATACAAATGTCCAAATACAAAGATATGAGCAAATAAAAAATAAGAAGAAAACTCAGCATCAGCCAAGAAAAGAAACAGATGCCTGTGTTTATTGGCTACTGTCATCTATGAAAGTCTGGTCCTGGGGAAAAAGCCTAATATATACAATATAGACAAACACATGTGCTAATGTCCTGTCCCCAGAGAAATCACATGGAATTTTCAGTGAAACAATGAATTCACTGAAGTTTTGTTAAAATATGTAGGGAAACAAAATATACTGGATAGTGTCTTGCTCTGGCTGAAGGTAGTGGGAAAAGTTCTTCCAAATTGTACCAGAGAAGAATTTCTTAATGAACAGAACAAACCTTTGTTATAGAAGAGTACAAAAAAAAAAATACTATTGGGAATAGCTGCTAGTCCTTAACATGGTGCTAATGGTATTGTATCTGGTTCAGTAACAAAACGAAGTACAGCTATTAATAGCACGTGGGTCGTAGGGATTAGCTGAATCACATACGGAGACTGGGAGTAGGGATCCATGGAGAAGGAAAAATTTCCTCGTTTCATTAGCTGACCTCTGGTTGGACTGCTTACAGTCCTCCAAAATACACTAGTCAGACTTTGCCTGCGTGTGCAATATTTGTGGCTTGTATTAAAAATGGCAAGATTCAAACAAGCGTTTGCTAATCTTTTCCTGATAAAAACAGGTGCCTCCATCTTTAAGGGAAAGAGTGGAATCTCAGCTTTCTAGCAAAAGCTATATGCAGGATTTAAGAATTACACAAGAGCAACAGAAATCTTTTTGTTTCATGTCTGCTTTGTGTCTGTGGTGATTTTTGTTATTAATATAAACTCACTAATAGAGGTTGCTTTGAATGTTTGCACAATAGTTTAATTATGGGAGAGAAAGGTTGACAGGGAAAAGCTTTCCCAAAGGAAATCTTAATATTCAAGATTTTCCTATGACTGCACATATAATTTTCTTCTAATTCAGACAGTTTTTACGGCTTCAGTAATGCAATTAAACTAAAGATTGGTGCTGCAAGTCCGGTTCAAGAATTGCACAAGCACATTCCAAGCTGATTACATCCCCTTGCATCTTTTCAAATTACACCCACTTTAGGTGATAAGATCTAGATACAATGGAAGGCAATATTTCCCTTCAGAGATTGCAATCACTGGTGATTTTGTCTATTCATATGAAGTATCAGGCTCAGCAAGGTGCCCTCCTGAAACACGCTGAACACTTCAGAATGCCAAATTGACTCAGCTCCTGCAGGAGCCAGCATTGTGGATCTGGCAGGTGTTTGGCATGTTACAGGGCAAATAGTGAAATTACATTTTAGGACTTTTCCGTGTAATTACTTTGCCTCGTGGGAACTCTAAATTTTCTTTTTTCTTTTTCCTCTTGCAGATGTTAGTCTTGTGAGAACCGTGTGTAAACAGGTCATTCTCATTTTATGAATGCATAATTTGCCACCAATAATGTGATACGTACATGTGATACATGTATGTATTGTAGCTCTACTTACCGTGAACAGAATTTAAACTAAAGGTCTTCTCTGTAATTCCCTCTGCAGGAAAGATACAACAACGAAAGAGCTGAGTAATTCATCCTCTACGGCTAGAGGGAAGTGTCATTTATCCAAAGTGCTGAGAATTACCTCTGAAACGTACCCTTCATGATTTAGAGAGACTAGAAACTTCATAGGCACTTTCATATTCACAGCTTAATGTGAGATTTGTTGTAATAGGTCTATAATACTCAGCAGCGCCTTCCAGCACAAAGGCAATTTCTCACTTCAGTAATGCTAATTACTTTCATATAATAAACATAAAAAATTTTATATGGTTTCTACTAGGAGGTTTGGATAAAGTTAACTTTTGCACCAAAAACTCTACTTTGGAATCAGTGTTTTTTTCTATAGATAATAGTTTTCTTGGACGGTATGTGTTGAAATCCTTACTAAAGTATCTTGTCCTCTCCTTCTGCTTACAACCCCTTCTGTCCCCACAGGAGCCTACGACTGAGGTTTCTGAGGCTGCTCAGCAGCTGTGACCCAATGGGTCTGATTCTGCCCATGGGGAAGGGGACGCTGAGCTCAGTTACACCACCATACTCGAGCACCAAGGTGATGTGCTCTTTCATATTTACACCCACTGGGAATAAAGCCAAGGTTTCTAAAATAATAATAACGATGCTGCTTTTTAAATAAAGTCACTTCTTTTCGAAGAGGAATCCTATGTTATAAATTTTATAACCCTCCCCTCATCACAGTTAGGATGTTCTGGTGAACTTTGTGTCATATTTTATTCAACTCAGTTTGGGGGATGTGGGGCTAGTGAGTTTTTAGCAAAAGAGAATGTTGTGTCATTTGTGAGGGAGAAATTATTATTACCACTATCAACAACAGCTCCTAGTGTTGCAGTATTATAATTTTATATTATTATCAATAGTGAGTGAAAGTAGGAGCAGAGGCTTAAAACAGTCTTCAAAGCTTGTACCTTGAAATTGCAGGTAATCATTCAATGACAGCAATCATAAAGGTCTTCAAACAATCACAGTAGATTCAGAAAGGCCAGAAACACCTGGCCAACACACCTGCAGTGTACTAGAAACTGCACAACCCTTCCTACAACAATGAAATTTCAAATATTTGCGTATAATAAGCCAGAAGCATTAAAAATACACAGGAACAGAGCAAGAGAGACCAAGGCCATGAGAGTATCAGGGAGTTTGTTAGGATCTTAGGAAATGCTTCGTGTTTCCACCATGTAGAGAAACAAACATTTCTCTCATGATCTGGTTTAAGGGACTTTTTTCCCCTGGTCTTAAGTCCCACGACTGTTTAAACTCCAACAATATTCCCAGACACACCTATTAGTTACTGACAAGTTTCTCCACACACTTTCAAAAATAATTTAAAACTAGGTATTGACAAATGTCTGCCATCACCCGTTATTTACACTAGCCACTAGCTGTTTTGTGAAACTTTCATCAAATAGTCAGTTTTCTTACTATTTAATGGGCAGAAAGTCAGCATGAATTGCATAGATCGAGTCAACAAAATTCTGGGGAGCAATTTGCTAGAGAAGAGCAAAAAATAAGTGAAATTCTGCCTTGGGAAAACCAAAAGATGGTAAAAAGTAGCCTGTATCTTAGTTTCAGCTTATCTGAATTTTGCAGCTACGGAGAGATTCAGATAAAAGCTTCTAAGGTCACATCATCTCCTTTGGCGACTGCATGTGGATGTATTGGAGATAAAAATCCTGGACCTGCGTTCTGATCAGAGTCCCCTTGCTGGGTCCTTGGCAGCTGGCACACTGCGTACAGAAACAGAGTTGAGAGATGCCATTTAGATCTGTGCTCAGCATTTTCTTTGCTTCTGTTTAAGTTTGATCCTATCGCTGTTAAACTATTCTGTTAACCAGTCTACCATGTTACTACATACCACAATTTATATTGATATAAAACAATCTTACGATCAAAGACTCCAGGCGATGCACTTCAAAACATAGCTGGCTTTCAGTAAGTGCAAGGATGATCCATAAACTTTCAATGTATGAATTATTTATTTACTATATTGATGTTTGAGAAAATGAGAAATCAGTATCCATTAGAAGAGCACATGTGATATGATATGATAAACGGGTGTTTAAAACTGCTTTGCTTTCAGTAAAAAAGTCTTGTAAATCGTAATGAAACATTGACACAGTGAAGCCTAAGGCATTTGGTTTTATAACTGTCCTGTGACCAAGAATTGCTGGGGCTCTTAGTGCCATCTAGTGATGTTTGGGAGGAATTGAAAAGTAGGTATTTTCACAGTATTACATACAGGTTATGAATAAACCCTAAAAGAAAAAACTCTCCTAGATTAGAAATGCCACAATTTTTTTTCATATCAATAACCCTTAAAATTCTTTTGTGCGTGGGTAATATCAGAAATCACATATATATCTGTCATATTTGTTTCTAGACCGCAGAATATTGAACTCTGAAATGCAGACATTTCTGATGGGAAAACAAGGCAGTAATTACAGCAGTCTTTCTAAGAGACAGAAAAAATGGTGACTCCAATTTAAAGTAAATGCAAAAATCATTTATGTTCATAACATATTTGTTATGAACCTGCCAGATGTGAACTATCTAAAATGGAAGCTAGTGATATATATGTTTGGTGGCCTGATAAAGGAGAAGGCAGCAGCTACCTGTTATATTTGTGTCCCACAGTTCTGGGCCTGCCTCTTTTCTGGGTTCTGATTTCCCCCCCTCCACCTCCTTCTCTGTCCTGTAGCATATACGTAATGCTGTCTATTCACAGAATCCTTGAAAAAGGTTGGTTTGTTAAAAAATAGTCTGAAGAAACAGTCTGCAGAGAAACTTTCAAGGTCCAAACCATAGGTAAGGAGTTTACCAGAGTAAACCTGAGGTTACAGCCTTCATTGGTGACGTTCACAGGTTCTGTTCAAGGCCTATCTTTAAAACATATGATGTCTGGTTTTCCTGTATATTTCTGTCTCTTTCTCTGGAGTTTGTTTTGAACTGCTGAAAACCCTTAATTTTAATATGGGAAAAAGAAATCTATTTCAACGTTTTGTTTCAGATATGAAAGCTTTTTATTAACCAGTTTTGACTGCAGTGTTATAGTGTCTGAATATAAACCAGATCTTTTCTGAAATTTTAACAATATTACAGTCTTGTCTTAAGGCCTTAGTTAGATATAAATAATCCTTTACTCTCTGATAATAAAGCACATATGAAGCGTGAATTCCTGTCTCAGCAGTGCACACAGTCCAAATCCAGAGTGCAACCGCACTCAAGTGGGTGGTACTAAGCAAATGGAAAAACTGGGTTTTTTTGGAAGACTGATTAAAAAATGCTAAAAGTGGGTCTGTCTTGATGGTGGATGCTGGTAGACACAGGTTTGCTCTGCTCTTGCTCAGAACCGATGGAGCTCTTGCCCAGATGCCTGGGAGCCGAGCTGACCTACCTTGCCTCAGCACCATCCTACAGCAGATCAGACATCTGTCCTCTGCAGGGCAGAAGAGGCATTTGGGGATGTCTGAACCCCTTTGTGTAGACACACACTCTATAAAAGCTGTGCAAACTATACAGTTTTGGGTCTTGGGAGGGAAAAACATGAAAGAAATATACGTGCAAGAACTTACTTCCACTGTTGTATTTAAACTATATTTCAGCCCAATCTGCTTAAATGTGGCAACCCAGGAACCCATTTCATAAATACCACATGGGAGATGGGACTGCTTAATATAGAAAACTTGCTGGAACGACCATCAATTTCCCCCTGGGTCACCCAGACCTCACTGATGGGCCAGGGTCACAGCACTGAAGAAGGCAAACTGTGACAGCAGGAAGAATTTACCAGATGTTTAAGCATCTTTCATCTGCCAGATGAAATCATGAAAGAAGCAGAGCTACAGCCTGAGTCAATGCTCAACATTAACACAAAGCAAGCTTGTACTGAGCTTTTTTTTGTAAAAATATGCACAACATGATCACTCCCATTTTGCAACTGCCTTTGACAGGGATGTGTTTTATTATTTAGAATCATTCTTCGTGTTGTAGACCTAAATTTCATCCACAGCATCACATGCTGAAACTAGCTGAGTATTAGATAAATTGGGCCTCAGACCCCCAAAGTATGTAGGAGAAACAGTTCAGATCATTCAGCAAATCTCCCCTATGATAACAGGACCAAAAAAAATCCTGATGACTTTCTATTTCTAGCTTTGAAGGCAACAACCATGACTCAAAAGAGCCACTTTTATCTCTGATGTGAGGGGATTGTATTCCTTTCTCTCAGATGTGGTCCTTCTCATTCCATTGTGTGCTAAATTATTGCAATTCCCAGCTGATCTTGAAGACCAAGTGGAAACTGAAACAAAATTTAGTGCCTGAATTGCACAGCCTTGAGGCAGTGCAGCCCAGCAGCTGTATGGACGTCAGATGGTTTCAGTCCTATATCGCTGTCAAAGGGCCTCTCTTGACCTTTGAAGCCAGTAAAAATCTAGGTCAAGCTTTCAGAAAGGCTGATGCTTCTTTCATGACCTTTGAAGCAAATGCAATAACTCTGATTCAGGAGAAGGGGAAGGGGTGGGGGAGGAGAATGTTTCTGCTTCTTTCCTAAAATGTGATGTGACAAAGTGTACCTGCAGTTACGACAGGTGGTATCATCAGGCTCTGTCACAGCACATGATACCAAAGAGGATCATGCTTTCTGCCATGTACAACAGAACTGCTAACGTTCTTGGAGAAAGGACCCAGTGGGATTTTGGGGGGCTGTGGATAAGGATACCTGCTAACCTCCCTGCTGCTGCAAGCTCCCTCTGGGGACCTCCATTTCCTGATGAAGACAAAGACGTAGATGCTGCTTCTCCTCCAGCCTTCTGCAGTAAGGGAGACTTTCCTCCCTCCTTACCTCACTGCAGCCTGATGTGCTCTGCCCATAGTTCATTCATGACAACCCTGCACTTCCTTTTTGGGCAGAGAAAGCTGCTGAAAAGAACAGAAAGGACTGTACAAAACATGTCACGAGGCTAGTTATGGGGACAATGATACCGTGGTAGCTTCAGTGCCCAGGTTCCCTAGTGTTGTCTGGTGGTGGTTTAGCATTGTGATAGTACAGCAGCATCTCTGCGTTGTCTTTCTGTGACTCCAGGTTGTGCCCTGTGCAGTGTGACGTGGGTATCAGCTTTATACAAGTACCTGACTCTAGTCAGGAATGCAAATGTGGCTCATTCTCCTGTCACAGGTGATGGTGTCTGAGGAGGAAGGGAACAAGCACTGAGGGCAGCCCTGTTTAATCTGCAGTGCTTCTGAAGACCCATGAGCACCTGAGACAAGTGCCTGAAATGAGATTGTTAGATAGAGGCAGCTGCTGAGCCTGTGCATGCAGCAGAGGGCTGTAATTGTCCTTTCATCTGTGTGACTTGGTACTAGAGTGGGTTTATGCATCAATGTTTCATCAGGATTAACATCTGGCGAAACTCAGAAATTTATCAGATCTAGTTAAGCTTCCTAATTAACTTTCAACCTGTCACAGCCAATCACAGCTGCCAAGATAAGCCTCGTATTACTTGCATGATGTAGATTTTTTTCAATTGTTCATGAAGAATTCAGCATTTCGGAAGTGATTTCAGAAGTCAACTCATTAAACTCTACCATATTGAGTTTGACTGCTTTCTGAAATGACTGGCATGTCAGCTAAGCAAACCTTTTGTGAGTCTGTTGTTTGAGATTAATTAAATTTCATTAGTCTGCTTCCAGCTTGTTTTCTGAAATCTATGGTAAACAGCCATGACGTTCATATTCAGAAGATGACAGTGGTTCTGTTGGACCAGACTAAAGGTACCTATAAATCCAGTATCCTGTCACTGATACTGGCCAAATGTGGATGCTTAGGAAAGACTGTAAGAGCAGGAGGAGCTATGCACTATGTTCCCCAAGCACTCTCTGATCTCTAACCAGACTCAGATACCTTCTAAGTTTTATTCTCTATATTCCTTTCAACACAGATCATTTGTTCTCCAGATACCTATCAAGCCTTCCCTTGAATCAATACAACCTTTTAACACCCACATCCTTAAGAAAGGATGTTTACAGCTTAACTACACCACCTGAGAACATCTCCTTTTGTTTGTTTTGGGCTTGCCTCTTCACAGTTTCCTTGCTATCACCTAGCTGTTGTGGTGGAAGAGGGAGCAAACAATCAATCCCTAGTTCTCTTCTCACACCATTCATCACTGACCAGACCTCTTCCCAACTGTGATCAAAACTTGTATTCTCTCTGTTTCCATCATATCTGAGTCTTGTCTGCATCCACTCCCTGCTCTTCATAGCAGCCTTCCCATGTCTATTTGGCATGGGTTTCATATCCTGGCTGCATCTCTCCTGGTCTCAGAAACCCTTCTGGTGCCTTTTTGCTCCTTTTCCTAATGTGGATTTCTCACTGATGGACCTCCTTTGACTTCAAGGGAGAGGAAGAGGTTCTTCTACTGCTGTCATGTTGTATCTGTCAGTCTACTGTTGCCCAGGTCATGGTTTTCCTATTAAGGTTTAGCATCAGTTACATACAATACATGCCAGCAGTACTGAATAACTGGTTTTCAGTATTCACAAGGCCTACTGGTAAAGCATGAGGCACTTTCCAACCTGCAATGTCTAAAGTCAAGAGGAACAGATACAATATAAGGACAGAAATGGTTGTTCTGATTAGAGCAAATTGTTTCAATGATGTCAAGTTCTGGATAATGTAATCAAATTTTCCCGAGAAAGAAAAACACTCCATGCCATTTTTCTTTTGCAGCAGGAAATCTAGGAGGCAGAGCACCTAATGGGATCGTCATCTAAAATTCCTAGTAGTTAAATAATAAGAAACCTCTTGACTATAGCCATGTATTGAGTCAGGCATGGAATATTTAATTGATTATTTTTGACAGCACTGAAGGTGGCTGCATGATCTGTATGTAAAACTTAATGTAGCACAGGACTCTTGTAGGTGGTCCCAAGCAAAAAAAAAAAAAAATCAGATGTCTTTGAAAAGCATATGTCTTTAAAATCCTTACTGAGCAGCTGAGAGCATTTTGGGCTATAAGTCACAGGAGCAGGTAAGAGGTAAGGCATGTGTTCTGACAAATCTTGCCACTAATCAGAGCAGAAATGAAGCAACCACTAGTACTGTGTTTTAGCCAAACCTATGGCTCCTGCATTTGATTTAATAACTTTTTGCCTGGCGAGGTGCCTGCTGTGCAGTGATTCACTTCATATTTTATTAAAGAATAACTCAAGATAGAAAATTGAATATTGGATGGTAATGCAATGTAGGGAGTTTTGATGGCCTGTTAATACAGTGGATTCAACTTAAGTGGTTTGTCAATGACAACAAAACCCTCATATTAAATTACAGTAGAGCATATGTTTTCAATCATGCACTCTTTACTGTAATTTATAGAAAGAAAAGAAAATCTAAAACACAAATAGTACAGAAAGAAATGGATTCCTCTGCACAATAACAAACCAGGTAGTTTGGGATGGTAACAGCAGAGAAACCTACCTCTGGTTCATTAAAATTAAAATAAATATCTTAGGACATTGATCTGTTTTGCTTGGAGCTGCTCCAACTGATAGATATGTAACGTGGGCTGCAGAGTTAACCTGTGCCGCAGTTGAAGGGAGGATTCTTCATGTTAGACATGACGCGGGTGGGGGAAGGAAGCTGTGTCCTAGCAGCAGCATCTGTGTTTTGGTTTCTGATGTAGAAGTAGGATTACATTTGATAGAGTGAAAGAAGGATTATAGTACATCTGACAGTAGAGGGGACTTGCAGGAAAATTGTTTGCTGTGGATTATGGGGACATAATCTTTTAATGTCCCCAGTAAATGTTGATTTTGGAGGAAAGTTAGACAAAGTGCATATTAATCTTCAGGGGGAGAGGGATTGCGTATGTAAATATTGTAACAACCCAATATGATTTTTATTTGCTTATTATTGGGAAGGATGGTTCCATTTCACAATGTTTGACATAGATAGACCATGGTACATGTATAAATATCACAGCTGTAAATAGCAGACATGGAAACAATCAGGAATACTGCAGCTCTTTATCCAATACATTATTGATGTAGACTTCTTACCAGGAAGCCATATTTTGAAATCATTCTGTAATGCCTGTCAAGAAAAAAAAAGATCATGCTGAGCCTTTTTTTCCTTGGTTTTCAATTCAAGCCTTACCATCATCAGATAAGTAAAAACCTTGGTGAACAGGTGAATAATCTCGTAGTGTTTCATATTTCCTAGTCTTTAAAGTAAAATAAAGAGAGGTACATTTAAATAACCAATATTGTTACTCTCATTCACTTCTGGGAACTCATTTATCCTCTAAAGCTTGTGTGAACAATTTTTTATTGTGGGGATACGAAGTATTAGATATCAAATCCAGTATAAGAAGGTGCAAATCCCATTGAAAATCCTGCCATTTATCTCTTGCCTCCACTTTGGAACTTTTCTTCCATAAGCGTCAGCTGACAAGGAGCTCTGGTAGCCCTGATGTGCAGGTCTGAGTACATACCAGATTGCTGGGTGTCCCTTGGGCCTCACACCTGGGTAGCAAAACTTGGCTTACCTTCAGTTATTACTTGATGTTTTTGAAGATGGAAAGTAGTATACATATTGAGGTGTTAAAAGCATATCTAAAGGCAGGCCAGAAGCTCTGGGCTCAGGCTGTTTTAACTTGTCTGTCTGACAATAAAGGCAATTGGCATAATTTTTGCGAGTTAATCTGTGGGACCAGGATTTTGCTCTGGAATTATCTTTTAGTGGGTAATTATACACAAGAGGATTGTAGGAAAAGTGTCTGAGACTTAACTACGAACTTCAGAACAAATAAATAAATAGAGAACAAAGCACTTGGTAATACCATGGCACCTACCAGAGGAATTTAATTAATGCCTTCTAGGCACAATCTACTTATTCATGTTTTGGTACTCAGAAAATGTGGGAATCACACCTGTTACCCAGTAGCCTGGCTCCTGTCTTTTCCTTTTTGCAGAAAAATCCTTCTCATGAGAATTGGAGCAAATAGTAATGAACAGACAGTGACAGAAAGTCACGATGTCCTGTGCAAGGTCCCACTCAAGACTGTCCATGTCTGAGCTGCAGTACTTCCTACTGTTGAAACACAACACTGTTCATGGTGAGCAAAAAATGGCTCTTGTGGAATTGTGCAGGGCCATCAAAATCCTTAGAGACCAGACTGGGTGAAGGGTTGGATAATTCATGTGAGACATATGCACCATATCATTATCCTCTATCCAGGGATTTAATTTGCTGACAAAAGCTGAGGACAAGTCTTCGAGCATCAGACCTCACTTCTGTGGCCGAAGCTCCAAGTGAATACTGCTCTCCCCAGGCTCTTTCTTGTCGCTGCTGAAACCAATGGCAAATCTCATGCTGCCTTTTGGAAGAAGGGGGTTAGGATTACCTCATTTGCAGACTATGAACGTATTTAATGATAGTTTTGAGCAATGAATGTCATTAGGAAAAGCAGCTGAAATGCATTTGTGGCTGATTGCCAACGCTAGTATTTAAGTTTTCCTCTGAAATATTTTACTTGTCATCTTCCAACGTATTTCTGCACCTAATTAATCTACAAAACATAAAAAATCTTGGAGTATATACATATTCTGTTCAAGTAATCTATGGTTATCCAAAATTTATGAGAAAAAATTATGCTGATTGCATACAATCGAGGCAGTCTTTCACTTTTCAGGCAATTTTTACTCCAGTAGCTAGACCATGACTAAAAATCACTGGCAGTGTTAAGTGCATTCCACTTAATCACAACATAAGTGACATTGATTGTCACAGTGTTTTATATGGCAGCATGAGTATGACTAAAATTAATATGTGAAACAGAGCATTGATTAATTTTTCCTCTGGCAAAAAATGTCTTTATGCTGTTGCATAAGAGGTCAGGGTGGTCTGCATCTTGAGCAAATGTGATCTTCAGACTGAAAAAATCCTGTTTAATATAATAAAATATTTAGACTCAGAAACACTCCGTCTGTTTTCATGGGCTACATTGCATTTCTGGCATGTAAAGAACGTGTATACTCTATAGGAACTAACTGTTCCCGTGTACCTGGAAAAAATATAGCCCTTGGTATAGAACTAATAGAAATAATTTTAAAGTAGAAACTGAGCTGAAATTACAATTTATTAATGTAGCATAAAATTCTAGTAGTACATCATTCTGGTATGGTGGTGTCAAGCCACTAATACAGGAAAACCTTCAAAGAATTATAATATCTAAACTATAGTATAACTTTATAACTGAATCATGTATAACATGCTTTCTCCAGAAACTAAGTGAAGGTGTGAAGACTGTCTGGAATTAGCTCGAAGTTTAGTGAGTAACCTTAGAGAACAGATGCAACGGAGAGATTGCTTGCTAAAGTCACCCAAAGCACATCCGATTACACAGGCATTTTCCATAACAACACACTGTTCAGTTAACTTAAAATTTGATAAAACAGGTATATTTCTTATACTCTACTATATGCAGTACTACAATTGCCACTGACAGGCCGAAGACTGAGAATGTTTATTTCTAACAACTAAAAAATATTTTGCAGCTTGTTTTGTGCAGTGCATCATGTGGTAGGCAAAATACAGAACTAAAATGTAGAAAAATACAAAAACCATGTGTTTCTTGTAAGCATACGTGTGGAATTTTTCTTGGTTCATGGAAGAGCTGAGCCATTCTTCTCTTAGGAACAGTTTCCTGCTTTAGTTTAGTCTTCTAGAACTTAGGTGTTTAAGGCTGAGCAAGGCTATAAAGGTTCCTTTCACAGCCAATGGAGAGAAACAGACATCTTTGCAAAGTAACATGTCTCTTCCATGCAATGGGCAGATGAATCTTATTCTATGTGCTAGAAACTTCCTGGCTTTTGGAAAAATGTAATGGATTGGGGATCATACCTGTTCTGGGCAGACATAAGGAGCTTACTGATGATATAGAGAATTCGTGGGCTGAAATTTCTCTAATCCCAGTTTTGCCTAGTGTGTCACAGAATTACCACCAAATTTAAAAAGTGTGTGTAAAAATAGGTCCTTTTCCATGTAATGCTGCTATTTTACAAATCAAATATAAAATAAGCCAAAATGCAATTCCCTGCAAACACCGTTGGAAGCCATGAGGCTGCTAGATTCATTTTCCACAGGAGATAAGAACTAGATCCAGGAATCACAGTATTACTAAAAGAAACTATCCAGTCATAAAGCTATCATAAAGCACACCTTTAAGCGTTAAATTGGGCCATGAATTCATTCTTATAGTGAACAAAATACCTGACAAACTATTACTGAAGTAAAGGAAAGAGTTCAATATTTAAGGCAAGATTACAGAATTTAGCATCTTTGGTACAAATACTCCCCCAAAAGGAAAAAGAGGGAAAAAAGCAGAAATACCTTAAATACATATATGTTGCCCATAGAAATTAATTTCTCCAGGCACTAAATAACCGCAGTATGTGGTTAGCAGACTAGATGATGGGCTAAAGTGTCTGCCTAGTATGGGTATGTCTCACAGCTTCAGATTAGTCTGCAATAAAGATTTTAGTGAAATGTATTTTCTTGGAGAAGGTAGTACTTCTGGTAGTTCCATTGAGCTCTGAAATGCACTTTCATATTTACTCTAGAAGCAACTGATGGCAAACCACACTGTCTTGGTTTGAGAACCTGTCATGTCCACATCAAGACTGTACAAACACCAGTTATCAGCAAGGACCTGCTGTTTCATCAAGGCATAGTCACTTCACCTGAAATGCTGTCACACAGACTCCCCTGAGATTTGATTAAAAAAAAAATTGCAGTCAGTCCACCGGGTGATTTACCTGTAGCTGGGTGTTAAAGGATACATACTGTGAGCAATTTCAATAGGAGGTGTGTGGGGGGGTTCCTTCTCTAATTGCTCTTGTGTATGAATTTTAACCCGTGATGTTGTATGATAAGCGATTGTGCTGTTCTGAATAGGGCCTCAGAAAACTTTTGTATTATTTTCTCTGTTCCTAGAGGTAACTGCCTAAGTAAAAGAAACCCTAGGAGTATGCAAGGCAGTGCCATGAAGGCCATGACATCGGTCAGGATTCTGAAGCTATTGGAAAGGTCGGATTTGCCTGCCTCAGCAGGGCAGGAGAAAGCCTGGCTACCACACTGTCACCTTGCAATAGCAGCTTCAGCAGCATTTGGTCACAAAAGTGACCATGGTTCGGTTCAGCAGCAACACCCAAATGCACGCTGTCTTTGTTAGCAACAGAAGCGCAGAATTGCAGGGTTTGATCTCCACCGGGAGGCCTGGTTTAGGGCATCTCTTCTGACGTGCTGTAACACAGCCCCAGGTCAGGGGACAAGGGGACATCTCGGGCTCTTGACTGCCCCAGTGTCACTGTGAGGGTGGGAGCCAGGAAAGTGGTCAGTAGGAGAGGTTATGCCAGAGGTCTGTGGCGGCGGCGTGGCGGTGTCTTAATGCAACAGGCCCTCTTGTGGGAGAAGTTCAGCCGTGAGGCTATTTCCATGACTTTCACAGGTTTATGGCATCACACCATATTTACAGCTGAGCGCGGGCTCCCACGCAGCTGGCAAAATCAAAACGCTCACAGAAAATGACACCAAAAGATATGCCTAAAGCGGTGGGGTTTGAAATGAGAGGTATGTTAAAACATAAATGGTGTAAAGAGAAACATTTAAAGATAGAAAATCATAGAGTAAATAAAACAAACGTGCTGGATTATACTTGTGTGTTGAGCTCTAGGCGAAAGCAAGATTAACTTTATTGAGGTCAATAAATAAACATCCCCTTCAGAAATAAATTACTTAATTTAGCTCTGTGGTGAGACAGAGCCATCTGTAATGCCCACCCATGGCCAGAGCGGTTCTATAAATAACTACCACCATTGCACTAAAGCAGAAGAGGATTAAAGCTCTCATTTAGCTCCCTTGTAGAGACAAAATAGGAGGTTTTTACTGCATGTGAGCAGTGTAAGTGGTTGCTTAATGCTAGGTGAATGATGGCCATCACAAAAACATTCCCAGGGCACAGTGTGACACACTGATCTTTCCATTTGGAGCTAATATTTCTAGATCAGGAATTAAAGAGAAAACCTTCCTAGAAAAAAATTTGTAGGAGTTAAAGCGCAGTTGAAAATAAATCATTGGATAGGTTGAAATCTGGGTTGCCAAAACAGTTTGGGACACATAAAATTACTGTCTCAAAGACTTTTTTCGTGTGCCTTCATTTTTCTTCAATACATATTTTGATTATATAGCTCCCCCATCAAATATCAGTGAAGAAAACACTGTGAATAAGTTCTGTTTCAAATATACCAATTCAGTGACAACCTTACTTTTTCATCGGTTTAATGTTAGTAACTTCAATGCATGCAGTACCAGAATAGGTTCTGCTTTTCCTAATGATTCTCTCACTCTTTAATTGAAATCTTACTATGAATGGCAAAGGGAAATAGCCAGAATGCAGTATTTTATACTCACCTGAGATCCATGAAGATTAGAAACAGAGAGAGAAAGATGGAGGAAAGAATATCAATGACCAGATGAATCAGTCTGTTAGGCGTACACTGGTGTTTGTCACTGTCCACACAGCTTTCTGATAGGGTTTATGAGCTGCTGAAAAGAAGACATTTTCAATACCATTTTTGGGGAAAATATTGAAGAAAATTGCAGAGCAATTCTTGTTTGGGAGAAAATTAGCCACCAACTTTGGTAACTGTGAGTAAAAGTGATGGAAATGGGGAGGCATCTTACTCATTTATTCTTGGGGGTTGTCTCTAGGTATTCTTTTTACCCATACATGTTGCCTTGTTTGCTGCCTGGAATGGTACAAGTTATTGACAGTATCAGCTGAACCTACCCTGGAAGGGGTTTCCTAGAGATCTACAATAGCAAATCTTCAAAGGCCATGACCAGACATGATTTTAAAGGTTTTGCTGGCTGAAACACTAGAAGATGTCTCTTCATCAGCTACTCACTATTATCTACTAGCTGAAATGCAGTACTCTTTGGGGTAGTAGAGTAAATGCAGACAAGCAACATTTTTAACTTGTGACTATAGTTTCCTACCTCCAAAAGACCTGCATCTTTTTAATGAACATGCCATTTTTAGTGTTAATAAAATCCATTAATTTCAAGTTACCTTGCACATACTCCAGCTCAGGGATAGGTCTGTAGACTCATGGGAGGTTTAAGATGAGAACACTGGTTTCACACTGTTGCAGACGAAGAACCAACACTTGTCTGCCTCGACTGAGTAGCTTGTGGCAAGAAAAGTAGCCTCCACAGGGGAGAGGAGTACAGGAACAGGCAGGTGTGTTTGAGGGATCAAGTGGTAATAGCCATTTCCTAAAGGAACACATATTCATTTTAGACATGACAAATTTAGGCAAAGGCATGAGACCTCAGACACCTGGTGAGATATCAGTTTCCCAGCAGCATGTATGTCCATCCTCTTTTCTCTTCTTTCTTGTGTGTTCAGAGGAAAATGCTTCTTAACTAAACTAGTAATGAAATAAATGTAAGAGCAGATGAAATGAGATCAGCAAGACAGTGACTTCTCTAAACGATCATTTTTTAAATCTAGTGCTTTACTTGAGAAATCAGACAAGATAGAGAAGCTTTCTAGGAGAATGAGGAAATGCAGGTGTCAACATCTGATCTGCATTAAGCAGACAGTGCCCATAGTAGAAGATATGGAGTTTCTTCCACCTATGTCTCCATCAGTATACAGAAGGGGCGGGGGCTGCTCCCCCTCCCTGAGGAAGACAAGCAGAATGGCACAGAGCACTTCCAAGGACTAGACTTCTTCCTCAAAAACAGGGTGGCCTTACCTCTCCTGCTTACCAGCAGCACCCTAATGGCCTGTGCTGTCCTCTGGGGAAAGTAGCTAACACAGCCCAAAAGTGTTCCTGGGAGCACGCTAGTGACGGCTTGGCATGGCCACTCATATGTCACTGCTGGTGGCCTTGCCCTTGCCTGCTTTGCTTTACTAGTACAGATGTAGCCTCGAAGACCAAAAAGGGCCAGACACAGAGTGAACTTTTTAATCTACTGATTGGCTGGCACTTTCTTGTTAAGTGGGAAACATGGGATGGGAAGGAGAGAGTTTCATTCTAAAAGACTATAACTTGAAGATGGGAGCTGTGTTACACAATAGCCTGACTGAAAGCTGTTCAGGAAAAGCAAGAAATCAAACCTAATTCTACTATTACCTGGACAAAGTCTACAACCACTGAGCCACATGATAAAAATAAAATTATTCATCCTATAATATTTAATTAAAAAGGGTGTACTCACTCACTTATCACTGGAATAAGTTTGAAAACTCTACATCATAATTCAAGATAGGCATATTTTTGTAATCAAGGGTCATGTGGTTAATCCTGGTGGCTTTAGTGCACTTCTACCTCCACTGCTATTGATATGCTTAGTTGTTACCTTAGAGTCCTTCAGTTCAGCATGACAGGTTCTGTGGAGTACGGTTTTTATCTTACTCTTTGTCCACGTGTAAGGCTGCTCCTTTAGTTATAGCTCCATTGTGGGCTCCATTAGGTGCCAAAGTCCAGTTCCATGTCAGATGCTTTTAGGACTAATTATAATTCAGGGTGTAGGTGTGCAAAAGCCAATGGAGGGAAAGGTCCAGACAGTGGTTCATCCCCGAAATCTTCTGGACCACCCTTTGGAGATGCCTATTTTTCTCCATTGACTGTCAAGGGAGCACATAATGAGGATGTTCCTGACCTATCCATCTCAGGAAAATGTTTAAACTTGGCTGGGTTGATTCAGAATCCTACTGTTAAAATTCTCCTGTGAAGATGCAGCCCTAGTCTTAATGACTGGAATAGCTCATGGCAAGTGAGAAGGCCCTTGGGGAGGATGCAGACCATTTGGGGATTTTGTGCTCAAAATTATTGTAGCTGAAAATAAACATTATAAACTGGATGATGTGGGACTTCTTTCATTTTGTGTGTTTAGAATGGTCAGTGTTGGATAAAAAAATACCTAGCTGATGGAAAATAAGCAAAACTCTGTGTTCTGAAGGCATTGCAGATAACATGCACAGTAACATTGATAATGTTGGGACTTTAGAAAAAATGGTACGCTTGAATTTGATACAAGTATTCAGCAACATTACAAGAATCTTCTGTGATAATTGATTTGGTGAATTTATATCAATGCAGTGTGCTTGTCTTAAATGCACTTTGATCATCACCCACATGGCAATAAAGAACACTGAAAATCATATACTTGTTATTCCGCAAATAAATCTATTTAAAATGGTGTTAAAATGAATATTGTTTCGTATAGAAAACAGAGCATGGTAATGCATTAAATCCGTGATATCCAAATTGCAGTTCTGAGGAACTAGGAACCTTTATTTGGCTCCAAGAGCAAGTGCCATCATGCTGCTTGAATCCACATGACTAAACAGTTGTCCCCTTTCCTTCCATAGCCTAGGTGGTCTCATCCACACTTCCCCTCCAGAACAATCCCTGGCCTGTGTTAGTACTATGCACCGCATCTGAAATGGACCATGGTTGTTCCCAGGAACACCAAGTAGTTAAACCATGTGGATGACCATGAACAGACCTGTTTGGTTTAATACATATGGATTCCCCTGTTTCCTTCAGAAATCCATTCCTTGAGCCAACTGGGTCTGAGTCTTGACCAAGTTCTTAATAGTAATATTAAAAGTAATAAATTTAATATAAATATTGAAAATACCTGCTAATATTTTATAGCGAGGGCAAGTATGGCCTTAATTCAGGGAGGCACCAGATATTTTAAAATCTTTTTAATGAATAGTTATTTTTGTCTTATTTAGGACTGTTAAGTGGTAACCAGTTTCTGATCAATGTTTTTATGGTGATAATCAGCAAACCTTTGTTTACTGCTGTTTTAAGTGGTTTCCATCCTCCTTTCCCCCTGCAGCTTGTTCCTGTCCCATCAGCTAGAACAGGGCCATTTGGTTCAGCACAGCCAAGAGGGTAGAGATATCTGGAAATGAAGCAGCACAGAAAAAGGGAGGGGAAATCCTATCAGTGATTGTCAGGTCCCAGAGACACGCAGCTGAATGTCAAATCAGCTGTCTGCTTGGCTGCCTTTTAATCTCCAGTGTGGGAGCGGTCAATAAGAAAAAGAGGTTTTAATCTTTTTTTTTATTCCATATCATTTTGCAGCTGAGCTTTGAAGGCAAAATTAATAGTCACATTTTGACTCACAGATGGACTTGTTGCTGCAGCTTTGGCTTATACAGAGACCAGTTTTGATAACATGTTGGTAAAATTCTCACTGGGAGGAAGATCGGGGTTGGCATCCTGCCTGGATCACACCATCACTGGCAAAAATGTTTCCATTCACACCAGCTGTACTAAAGCTCACCACAGAATCCTTAAAATTTCATGGTCTGAAAGTGATTATATACCTCTTTTTTTGAGTAACTTAATTGTACTCAGATTTTACTCAGCCCTCAGAGAAGAAAAGTATATAGGAGCTAAGTTGGACTTTAAGGCTCCAGGGCTGTGATTTTGTATCACTAAAATACCAATAAAAATGTTCTTCTTGAGTAAAAACATCAAAGTAATCTTATTTCTCAGGAAATTGGGACAGACAAGAATGTTACATTAATTGAGGGTAAAGGTTAGAATTTCTTCACTGCACAATTTCAATACAGTGAATGCATCTCAGTTTCTGCTAATATTTGAATGTCAGCAACAGTATTGCGCTAAAGTAGTTCAGAGATTAATAATTTCACTTTCCACACAGGATCTGACCTCTAATACCTTTACTCCATGTACCAACAGTACGTTTATGAGGGTCTTAAGGAGCAGTTCATGTAAAATGTGTAGGTCACAGTGACAACATATTCCTGTTCTCATGCATGTGATGCTGTAAAGGGTTTTAAGTCATTCTTCTCTCAGTTTAGATAAGTAAGTCCCAAAGAGGCTGGTGGCCTTTTCTCACTCAGAACAGTGTTCTGTTGCTGCCTGTCACTTCTGGGGCTCTACATGACCACTTGTGCTGTGTGCCCATGGTGAGCAAAGGAGTTGCTATAAGTAGGGAGCAGCAGATCCACATCAGGGAATGGCCCATGGCTGAAAAGCCTTGCTGTGCACAACCATAGCTCTGAGAAAGATTGACTTAGCTGGAGAGGGAGAACTTAGTTGCCCTCCAGCTTCTGATCTCCAGGGATTCATCCAAAGATGCAGGATTTGCTGTATTTTTGAGCCTCCTTTTTTGAAAGGCTCCCCAACACACTGTTTCATACTGTCAACCATGTTAAGGCTATTAACAATATCATTATCCAAAGCAACAACACAACTGCATCCAGAGACAGTCCATCCCAGGGGAGCCAACAAGTGGCAGCTGCCAGGGGCAATCTGTATCCGTCAGCAAACGATTGTACACAAGCATGCTGTCAGCCCCTCTTTTAGTCCACCCCGCTGTTCCTTCCCACAGCTGACACCTACTACAGAACAAAACTACTTCTGGGTCTAGAAGTGGGTGCGCACGGTCATGGCAAACTCCTACAGACCTGAGGTACAGCGGTTTAGCACTGGCAAGTCTATGCTGACAACAGTTTGCTGATTGCCATGGTAACTAGGGGCCTTACTAGCGGAGGTGTACATTACCATTCAGTACTCCTCAGAGCAATGTTCGTATTGTAACGTAAGAGAGACGATATGGCATACCCCAGCACATCCCAAGACCACACAAATTACCAATGGCAGCGAATGTGGAGTGGGTTTAGTTATGCCCATACTCTATGCCAGGACAGGTGCCCTCAGCCTATCCCCCAGAAGCCTGTGCTGTTCCTGGTGAGACCTTCCTAGCATTTGCACCACTTCTGACTTGCCTGCAACTTCTACACCCCATAACTTTACTGTGCCGTTGCTCTTAAGAGGTTGCACCCAGCACTGCAACTTAGTGCCTACTACAGTCTCTCTGTGCCATTGTAACATGCTCTGACTTCTGACATTGAGGCCATTATGAGGAAAATTGCATTTTTGTTTTGTAAATTATTCTAATTCCAGAAAAAATATTGTTAAAATAATTGTTTGTTATTAGCAGATGATGGAAGGGAGGGTGTCCTGGTTTCAGCTGGGATAGAGTTAAATTTCTTTGTAGTAGCTAGTATGGGGCTCTGTTTTGGAGTTTTGCTGGAAACAGTGATGACAATGTGGAGACGTTTTAGTTGTTCCTAAGTAGTGCTCACACTGGTCAAGGACTTTTTCAGCTCCCCATGCTCTGCCGGGGGCACAAGAAGCTGGGAGGGGACACAGCCAGCACAGCTGACCCCAACTGACCAAAGGGATATTCCATTCCATATGACGTCATGCTCAGCATATAAAGCTGGGGGAAGAAGGAAGAACGGGGGGACATTCGGAGTGATGGTGTTTGTCTTCCCAAGTAACCATTACGTGTGATGGAGACCTGCTTTCCTGGAGACAGCTGAACACCTGCCTGCCCATGGGAAGGAGTGAATGAATTCCTTGTTTTCCTTTGCTTCCACCTGCAGCTTTTGCTTTACCTGTTAAACTGTCTTTATCTCAAACCATGAGCTTCCTCACTTCTACTCTTCCAATTCTCTCCCCCATCCCACCAGGGCGAAGCGAGCGAGCGGCTGCGTGGTGCTTGGTTGCTGACTGGGGCTAAACCACGACAGAGGGAGAGAGACAAAAATCAATTTCAACCTTTTCTATTAAAGTCTATAATGAAACAAGAAACTTCTTTGATCCATTGAATGTAAGACAGCCACTGTTTACACATAGCTATGTACACTTATTTCTAAAAATCCTCATGGACTCTAGAACTTCTGTAACAGAATTAAATAAAATGGCTGAAAGAGGGGAAGGAAAATGTCCCCAATCTATACAAAACAAATGAACATGTGTAATGGTCTTTGCAGGTTAATTGATGAGAATGAGATTAGAAAGAGAAAATTATCCATTTTTTTGAAAGGCACATCTGAAATAAAAATGTCAGCCTTATTATGTTATGAATAAATCCTGGGAGGTGTTGAGAAATAGCGGCCCATCACACATCAGGATTTGGTCAGAATAAAGCCCTCAGTAATGATGTCAAGTCACATGAACCTTCTTTAGTGTACTGTTTAAGTAGACAGAGGCAATTAAAAGTATTACTCTGTCTGTAACAGCTGTGTGGGGCTGAGTTGCTGGCTAAACCACAACACCCTAGTGCAAGTGAAGGAAGGCAGTAGCTGGTAAAACATACTTGGATTAACTGCTGAATTTTGGTCAGTCTACAAGCAGAAGGGTTTTGCACATCATGGGCAATAATTTATTCTTTTTTAGCTTTTTCTGAATCAGAATCTGGATTACTTTACCAGAGATACAGAAAGATTTTTTACAATGCAGATTCATTTTAGTTTGCAGTGGAATTCAGTACCTGTTGAAACATCAGTAACTGGATGTTGGCCAAAATAAATTATTCCTAACAATTAGCATAGAAGTGCAAAATTTTACAGGAAGGATTAAACTGCAGTGATGCATTCAATCTATCTTGCTGTTTACAGTGGTTGCCGTGTGACTGAGGTCAGGTAAAGAGAATAAGTTAATTGTAACAGCAGTGTTTGAGTAATGCGTTGTCTGAAATATTGTTGAAAGGTACTAACAGCTTCCATGAAGTAGGGCTGCTGCTTGATACAGAATAGCAAGCTAATTTACAGATGGTGGATACATTAGGTCAACGGAACAAGCAATCAAGCCTGTCCACAAAGAGTAGCTCAAAACACCACTCAAGGCAATGGAGTCACAAAAAGACCTGATCAGAAGCTAGGACACCATGTTGCTGGATATCCATATGCATTTATGCATTCAAGTCAGAAGGCAATGGTGCAGTCCATCAGAAAATAAAAGGGTTTCAAGCAGCAGCTAAAAATAAGAGCTTTTCTGGCCCAGAACGGAAAGAAGGTTCAGATATGGCACTTGAAAGCAAAGAAACTGCATGTTTCTCATATGCAAGATAACACCTTTGTGTACATCCCTTGTAAACAAGCAGAATTGCAGCAAAAGAAATCAGGCTGTCACCATTTGTCCTGTGTCACAATTCATCTTGCAAGTGCCTGATCATGAACTAACAACTCAGATTAATGGGGCAAAAAATATATTCAGAAACAAAAGACTTAGAAGATAAGAAAGAAGGCATGCTTTATTGTTCTGTAAGGGCCTTAAACGTGTGTCTGTATCTGCCCATGACAGTTTGAGTTCCTTTCTGAGATCATTTAATATCTTTCTGTGACATCATGTAGTTTTTTAGAGAAATTTGAAAGGATGGCAAGATTTTGACTGGAAAACAGTTGTGAAACAACATTCTAGGACATAAGTCAAGATGAAGAGCAAAGTTGGAGGAGAATTCAGAAGATTAGAAGGCTATAGCAAGATGAAACCACTAGTAAGTATTTGTAATTCGTCATGCAGCTTGAAGAGAATTCTCCCTGGAGCTGTGAAATCACTCATTGTTAAAGTGCAATCTAAGTAAGAGGTGACAAGAAAAATTCAATTTCTCCAAGACTTAATTCTTGGTAGTGACCAATGCTCTGCAAACATATGCCCATTTTTTTAATCAGTATAATTAGCCAGAAGGATATTTTGTGCAAGAAATCTATTTTGGCCCAATCCTTTTCAAGCTAGTAGGTAGTCTAAAATTAGTTGAATGTCTCTTTTGCGTTCTTAGCATTCATTCATTGTCTTGGATGATTTCTGCTGGTTGCAATGACGTCAAACCATCAGTTTGCTAAATAGCAGCAGGGTAAGTGATTCACAAGATAGGCCAAATTCAGATATTCAGCACTGATGCTGAAAACTCAGCAGTATGCTGGGACTTTTTGCCAGGATGTTAATAGAAATGTTGTTTATGGTATCAGACTATCCCAATAACTCCTAAGTTTATTCTGTATTTCTGGTAACAAGGTAAATTACAAGGAGATTTGCTTAGTTATGTATTCACCAACTTCATTTCTGCCTCACCTGCAGTGGATCTAACTAAATATTGCTGTTTTGTACAGAAGCATTTCAGCATCTTGTATGACTTTCTGCATAACTTTGTGCAAAAAATACGACACACATACAGATACAAATCCTGTTTTCCAAAGAAGCTTGATTTCTATGGCATGGAAAAAAGATTATTCATTTCTACAGCTTTTTACTTCAAGCCTTATCTTTCTGTAAATTATTTCAATGGCTACTGTCTCTCATTTTGATGGTTCAAGTTCTATCCCCATGAATCAATCTTTTGCTGTTACTTCGTTAGTAAGACAGTACCATTTTATGCATACACAATGCTAACATAACTGTATTTCTACATTATTTAATGTGGAATTTAATGTGTCTCCACATTATTTAAAAATAAAAAAAGCAAAAAATAAGCTTAAAATACAGTACAAGCACTTCAGTCATATAAATAGAGAACAAAAAGAAAAGAAGTACAACTGTGAATGGAGAATAGGACAGAAGTAAAAGGTCATCTAGAGATATATTAGCCTCTGATTTCAGTAAGGATCATGATGTTAAAAATAGAATCATGGAATAATTACATTTGAAATGGACTTCCAGAGGTCATCTAGTCCCCTGTCCATCCCCTGCCCACCCCAACTCAAAGCAGGTCTAATCAGACCAGATTGCTCAGGGCCACGTCCCATTGATTTTTGAACATCTCCAAGGATGGAGATTCCATAGCATCTCTGGGCAACCAGCTTTGGACCAACCTCATGTTTGAAAAATAATAAAACTGTTGTAATGAATCACAATTTACCATGTTCCAACATGGTTTTCTTTCTTCCTAGGGACAAAGACAATCTAGTCACCAGAGATGAGGATATGAACATGGAAGCAATCATAATCAGGAAGGAAACCAAACTCAAAGGGGTTAATGACCCTAAGATTATTATTTCATTAAGGTGGGTAGGAACTCTTCTAATGGGTAGAACACTGTGTGTTGTGCTGAAGAAGGAATTGTTGAGTTGTAGTGAGGTTAGTAACAGAGGTTTTTAAAGATCATCACTGGCAGTGAGTTTTCAACATTTTGGGCACAAATAATAACACTTTGTTAATGAAATTTGCTGACTACATAAGCTCAGAAGATAAGAACAATACAGAGAGAAATCAGAACTGCGTAGACAAATAAATAGATAACCTTAACAAATGGACAAAAATTTAAAAAATCAGATTTAATATAAAATGCATAGTAGTAAAATCACATATCCCTGCATCCCGCCAGATTCACACTTTTTTAACTGGACTCTGGCTGTGTGTCTTGGGCTAAGGCTCAGTTGACTCCCCTGGTTAGCATTAGGAGAGACACAAATTTTAGAAAGCAGACAAACCATGGTGATCAAAGTAAGGTCTAGGCCATAGATACCTGTTTGGGACTAAGACTTGGACCAAGACTAGGGCTTGTGCTAGGTTTAGGGTTGGGGTTAGAGTTCAGGGAGCAAAGGTTAGACCTTTACTCACAATCTGCTTTTGATATGAAGTACCCCATAGCTCCTCTTTTATTTGCAGTTTCTAAGGTGACGAGACATACCTTAGCCCCCAGACCAGTGGGTTCATCCATCCATGAAAGCACCACTGCACCATAATTAAAAACTATCACAGCAAATATAATCTAAAAGGCATCAATCCAGCTTTTAATTTTCCCCATGCACACTAGGTATATTGGCTTTAGCAATTGAAATGTGTTGAGTTTTTTTCAGCTCAGGTTTTTATGGCTTAAATGAATTTCACCAGAATATGGAATTTGTCCCACTGCTGAAGGACCCCATAATCAGTTTCAGCTAGGTTGTGCTACCTAAACCTGTTAGCAGAGACCCTTACGCCCTCAGGAAATCCTGGCAGGAGTGGGTATAGCCAAGAAAGAAAAGGTGCTACAGTGCCTTACTTCAGTGCCTTCAGTTCACTTAGTGCCTACAGTTCAGGGCTGCAGGATGAGAAGATGGCTGTATTGCTTACCTGCCTCCTCCTCTCCGTTAACACTTCAGCTGTATCACTGCCTGTTATCATGTTGTGTAGACAATAAACCTGCCTGTGAACTTTTGTGAGCATGAAGAATTAGCCTGCATTGATTATGTACATGGTGGGAAACTCAACACTGCTTGCAAGCTCTCAAGGTTATGTGTACCTGTAGGCAAATTTCCACTGGGACTATATGGGCACATTCCCAAGAATGAGTGAACCTCCAGTTTTAATTACTTGTCCCAAAGCATTGGAATGCAGGAGAATCTCAGGTAAAAATGACAGGTTACAATTTTCTGAACTCGTTTTTGGAAATAACTGGGCCTCTCAAACTGAAATTAAAAATAATTGCTTTAGATAGCCATCAGGACTGGACACATGCTTAAAGACTTCAGATTTGGCAATTGAAGAAAGGATCATATAATCAAAACCAGTAGTATGAATTACAGGCATCATTAAGAGTGCTGCCTGTAGTGAAACTGGACCTTTCATTAAACTGTAGCTCTTAGACAGTTAGAGCTTTAAACATGGTGTATTATAAAAATTATAGCAATCACCTTGATAATTAAATTAGTCATCTATGACTACGCATGAGCTTAATGTCATGCTTAAGGCAAGAGGCGCACTTCATACTTTAAAATGTTAATTGGCCATTAGGAAAAAAATAATTAGATAGACTTAGTATGAAGGACTAGATGGTACCATGGACTGTGTTCCTAAGCAGTAGAGTATAGGATAACCACAATCCTCCCTATGTGTCTCCATGACCTCTTTGGACTTCAGTAGAGAAATTTTACCTGTAGGCCTAAAAAGTCATTGATTTTAAGACTTTTTGTACTAAGCAAGACAATTGTTCCTTATTTTTCTGTTCAAATTTTCAGGAATTTATACATTTTAATAATAATTGTGGTAACTTTGTTAGTGGACACTCCTATAAGCATCAACCATTATTGACTGGTATGTGAGCCTGTGATATTTAATGTTTTATGTTAACAGTAAAAAGAAGTGAATAAAGCACTAAGTTTTCAGGGAACATCTGATATCAACTAGTAGCTGGGAGTAACATAGCACTTCTTTATTGTACAGGATGTACAGGATCAAGCCGCGTATATTTACAAGGCCTGAACAGCCTGAAAGAGCTTGAAACAGCCTGAACAAGACTTGCCAAGCAGTTGTCAGATTAACATTGCACCCATCTGCCAATCAAAAGGTAACTGAGGTGGTTCCTTTCATTCCTACTCCTTCTGATGGCCCATGACTGCTGTGAAAGTGTCACCTCAGTGTTCTGTCCTCACCGCCTGTGACATTCCCATATGCTTCCTCCAGCTCCTTATTTCTCTGTGAATAAGTTTCCCTACCTCTGGAAAAGACTATCTAAATCTGTATCATCTAAGGGGCTGAATGAGGGCATTCATACTCAAATGACCCCAGACCAACTTGGAATCTAGAAGAAAACCCTCTGCCAAGGGGAGCTGAAGATTACTCCCACAGCCCCCTATTTTATTTGGGGAATTCTGGTAGATAGGATGCCCATACAGTTGGCAACCCTGAATGTCTCACAGAGGAATCACCTTTTTAGCACTCTTTTCCCTCGTACACTTCAGTTGCTTTGTCGTTTAAGCAGCTCTTCAGAAAAGATTTCAGGCTCACAGTCAGGTCACTCAAGGGGGTGTGTTTTAAGTTTACTCCCCAGTTCACTCTGAGCCAAATTCACTTTTTACTCCAGCATTGTACCGTGTTTGCCCCTGGACTCAAAAAACCTAGAAAGCTTAGTCAAAGAGGCAGAACACTATTAAGAGAGAGATGGCTGACAAAAACACTTTGGCAGACACTCTGCTCTTATCCACAGAACTGTGCTGAATGAGGAAGTGACAGACAGCAGCATTCACGTTAGGTACTTTCAGGATCAGGAATGTTAGAGAAGTGGTAAACAACACAAACATGGATAAATTAGCATGCACAGCATAAGGCAGAACCTCTGGGGAATAATAGAGTTAAACCTGAATTTGTTCTCTGCTTCTAATATGTGCTATGGGCTCTGGGCTCTATTCCTCTGAGGAAATTGAACATTACAAGTAGGCATGTGCAGAATTATGACTATTTGTGCCTGCAGTCTTAAGACCCTCTAAGTCTTAGCTCTCTTAGGATCCCCTATCCTTTATAATCAATGATGATCTGAACCTGACTATGTAAGAGCAAAGAAAACTGTATGACAGGTAGTAGTGAAAGGCACAAGGTCCAAAGAACCCCTTCAGCACCCTGACACAAGACTTTATCAGGATATGAACATTAGTTATGACTGAGGCTGTTTGGAAGTTGCTCATGTTTTCCGTTACTACGTGCTTAACCTTCTCTTTGTTTTCATATTACAAACTCTTCAGGGCATGTAACAGTCCAACAGTCTTGAGGGAATATAATAGATCAGCTGCATCAGTTTCTGCCTGTTTCTTTCTTTTCTCTGACAGATTTCTGATCTCTCAAACCCAACATGCTGTGAGGTACAGGCTATGGGCACGCTGCAAACCCCACATCTGATTCTGCTGCCTTGACAGCCACAGAAACATTGTTGTCACAGCTCACAAGGCTGGACTAGTGCCAGCTAAATATAGCTTTAATGGGATCACTTTCTCTGGTGACTGAGTAGGCTTAGCCGCCATATGGTGTCTTTAGGCTTCCTTTCCGCCAGTGCTGTGGAAATGAATTGCCCTGCCACAAGATGTAGAAGGGGAGATCAGGAACCTGTATTAAGAAAGAGGAGATGAAAGTACAAGATGCCAGGCAGATTTATAGGTTAGCAGAGGATTCATTCATCATGAAGACTAAGTCCTAGTGAAAGATGGCAGCAAATGAAGGGGCAGAAGACACAAAGTTCACTGTCCTGTAGCACTTTTCCCTTCTAATGTGGAATCTATTAGCAGGTTATTCACCTGTTCTTCTTTGGTGTTTTCCAAACTCCTAAGGACTAAATGTTTAATCTAATACAGATGAACCAGTAGAAAGTATCCAGCAGTGTTCAGTGAGCAGGCTTTGGCAATTCCCACAGGAATACTGGGGAAAATAGTCCTAGAAAGGACCAGGAGCGTCCTGATGAAAGTAGCTATTGACTTTCCAGCACATCCTTGAACTGATAATTAAACTAAGTGAGATGAAGAACAAAGCGGTATTAAAATGTAATCAGAGAGTGATAAATGCAAATGTCAATAATTTAATTAGTGCTATTCTTTCTTGAGAGGCAGCAAGTAAAAAGAAAACCCAGAAGATTACAGTCTAGGACGAAGTCTGTGCTTCAGGACTGCCTGCTGTATGGCAGAAACTTTTGCAAAACCAGTTATACTTTAATAGCTGTCCTTCCATCACTGTGGCTATTTCTTCATGTGAGAAATAATTTTACTCTACAGATCCAGAGTGTAAAAAATACTGAGGCTGCTGGAGAAACTGGCTGGCAAATACTTTCATGACTTAATGCTGATGGTACAGACTTGCCCTAAGACTCCACTGGCATAGCCTGAGCAATTAAGGCCCTTAGTTTTATTTCGTTGTTGTTCAGAGTCAATATACATCAGAGCTTTTTTTGACTGACCTCCCTGAGGGAAGCAGAGGCAGTGCCTGGAGAAAGACGTTTTTCCTTGTTGAGACAGACACACCATCATACTTAGTGATGTTAACCTTGCCAACGAAAGCACTCCTCCAACAGCCTGTTTCCACCTACATAAGCGGTTTTGCTGGCATGAGCATGTGAAACAGAGGATATGATTTGTTCACACTCTCTATTATGGCAATATTTAGTACCGCTGAGCCCTCTGTCAGTGTAACTTGAGGATTGTAAACCAAATGTACGCAAACTATTGCCAAGATAGCAAGTGTTATCTAAGACAGCATCCTTCCTAAGCAATTTGGTTACACCACCAAATGCTGCGTGTAGACCTGTCAAACGAGGAGTGGGGATTTTTTTCACTTTGTTTAGCTCTTTCAGGGAAACAATGCAAGCCGCGTGATTAGAAAACCTGCTGCTGCTCCACATTGCGTCTCCACGAGAGGGCTCTGCTGGCGTATCTGCTGGCGGGAGCCAGAGCCACCTCCCACAGGTTCCTCTGAACTGCCTGATTTCTCTGGGACAGTCCCTTGTAAACCCTCAGAAAAAATTCAAATACACGAAAGTCAAATCTGGAAAAAAAACAACAAAACAAATACACCAAAATCAAATATCCACCATTTTTTTTCAGCAAGCAATGACAGTTACAAAGGTTTTGACCCAATAAAGAGATGTGTCACGGACCTCTTTACAGGATAAGGGCCAATGTTTGCAGTGAAAAGTTGAACCCTACCATAGGGCAAAAGACATAACCAACATGTCACAAACTTTGCTGTCACCTGTTAATGGTTTCATACATCAGATTCCAGTGCCTTTGGTTTTTCATACAACTTAGAGGATCATTAGGCTTGATCTTCTACTCCATGGCTGCTCTTTTTCCCTCAGCAATGTAAATCCAGGTAAACAGAGTTCATCTGTTTCTAATCTGGACAGTGCAGCATTTACCCACTTTATATGAGCACTGAAACGGTAAGACCACTTTACTTCTTGTTTATCACTGTACAACTGACCTCACACTCCCTGGTAAGTGAAGAAATTCAGTTTGCGTAACTGACCATAGGTGAAAGGAAAACTGAGGCTAGGGCTTTCACCAGTGTGCTCAGCATAAAATCATCCTGCACTGAATGACGAGATTTCTGAAGCAGAAGTTAACTCTGATGTGCACGGCATCAGGAAAACAGAACTAGGTCACTCTCATGTCTAGAAATGAATTGTATGTTTCACCATAGCAAGTGGTTGGCTTTATATATCAGAAAGTTATACAACATTATTAGTTTTCTAATAATATAACTAACTTCTAGTATTCTAGCTAATAATTACAGAGGTTTTACATGCCTAAGACTGTCTGCACAGTGTGTTTTTTCTATTTTTGTATATATATATGGAATATTGCTGCATTCTGCAAACTGTGTTTTCAAGACATTCTTGTAAAAACAGCTTCAGTAGTGTGAAATAACTGCAAACCTAAAATCACCTTTTGCAAGTGTGGCTTATAAATTTGAAAACTCTACAGTTTTATTCAAATCTCATGGACATCACCCAGGTGAAGGGCCTTGTGAATAGGGCTAAAGACATTTCTGCAGGGATCAGGAACAATAATGAATGTTAAAGACTCAACTCTGGTAGACCCAACTACTATCTTCTTAATTCATGGCCTGAGCTCTCATGTGAGCATAGAGCCCACACACCAGTTCATACTCTGACTCACGTCTGGAATGAGATGACTGGCTTTCCAGACAAGCAAACTCATGTCCAGGCTAGATCTGCTTCGCACGCTCATTTTGCCCTTCTAGGCAGAATGGGTACATCCAGCTCAAGCTCTAGCCCAGCAGACAGAGGCAGTATGAAAGTAGCCACCGAATGTCTCATGCTTTATATACACAGGGGAGCAAAAGTGGCATACGTGCCAGTTTGTGTTTTCCTGACTCAACGACTGCATTGTGCTATGATCTGCATTGGAAGACTATTCACAAATTTCAGCTGGTTCAAAATGCAGAAGGCAGCTGCCTGCTCTTTTCTCAGCATATCTCCAAAGACGTGCAGTGCACTGTATTGCACAGAGCGTCCTGACTCCCACGTCATTTGTAAGCCATGGTCAGCTGTAGCCCATGCAGTGACATATGCCTTTGTCTTTGGTGGTTTTAGAATTTGTTGCTACTCACTCTGAGATTAATGGTGAAGCTCATTTTGGCATCAGTGGTAGAACGTTAGCTCTGAAAGGACTGTTATGAACCTAAATAACGGTACACATAAAATTGAATCAAAAGTCTGTAACTCCTTCCCCCCACCTTCCCACACACATGTGCCTTTTTGGTCTCCATCACAACTACCGAGTTCATCTGAGAGTCCTAATCAAACCCTACGTCAGTTGAAACTTCTGAGTCTCGATGGCCTGGTGGTCTCAAGGAAGTGCATTTGACTAACATTTGCCTTAACCCCTGATAAGTGGCCTGGAGCGCTTAATTTCCAGACCATGCTGAAACACCTTCCACTTCATTTAGCTTCTGATGAAGGAGGCTGATGATAAGGAGTAGCATTTTAGACAAAGATGTTAAAATCTGATGTTTGATTTTTTGAATTTTATGTGTGTCACTCTGGATTTGATTGACTTTTAATATGCGTTGTGTCCCAAATGCTGAGAGACATAATTTAATGAACTGGAAAATAAAATTATTAATTGTCAGCATGACTGTTTAGAGATTGGAGTGCTTAGTCACACTTGAGTCTGTGACATTTTTAAAGGTTGCATGGGATTTTAGTTGCGTGTATTCTGCTAAAGTCCTATCAAACCAGACACCTTTACCTCTCCCCTCTCAGCAACTGATAGGAGGAGAGCAGCCATTAAAATTAAAAGACCACACGTAAGTTTGAAAAGGTGGTGCACAAACGTTTTTGAGAAAACCTAGAATGGATTAAAATCTTAGCAGTCAGTCTGCAACTGTGAAGTAGTCTTCCTGAGAAGCATTTTTCACTTTGCAGGCATCATTCCAGCACAAAAAGTCTTGCAGCTAGAAGTGAGTCTAGCCAAGGTCAGTTCAGTGGTATGTACTGCTTACTTCTGGTGTAAGGAAATGTGTGGAATTGTGTAAACTCTGCCTTGGTATTCATATTATTTTAAAAATAAAACAGATGAGCAGAAGAAAGAAGAAATGTGTCACCTGCCATGGCATTCAGGTGTACTTCTGAGCAAGTGTTCTGTAATGTTTTCAGGGGTAGACCCAACACTGATTCAAATGCAAGCTCTTTGCAGCTACAGAGGTGTCCTATGACAAACATCAACTTGTGTCTTATATATCCCATATTTCTTTCTCTGAAATACTAGGCAGGAATTGGGACAGTTGTCTCCAAACCACAATTTATACCTGTTGCATTTCTGTTTCAGGCTGCAGTCTAAGTCCATTTGTTCAGGATTTCAAATTTCAAACAGCTTTCTACAACCAGGTAGCAAGACATCGGAAAGTCCCACTCATTTGCTAGAGAAGCGTGCTTGGCTTTGGAAATACCATCTCTGTAACACAGCACGTGGGGTGGGGTTTTGCCTTCTCTCTGAAATTCCTGGGATAATTCTGCTATGGGTGCTGCTACAAAATTCGTTGTTGAGAATTGGGTTCCATTGTCTTAATGACTTGCTTTTCACATTCTTCTGCACCTAATTAGATTCAAATCAAATGAAGTCATAAGTGCCTAGGGATAAAGAGAAACTCTTAAAGGGCAATTGGCTTAGACAATGCAAGCCTCTAAGGAGAGTTTGAAGCAGATGCAGTGATTAATTGGTTATTTGAACTTCGTGTGCTGAACTGTTCTGACAGGACAGGTATTTTCATGCCAACTGGCTGACTCCATTGCAAAAGCTGTTTGGTTGTGTAAGAAAAGTGCAGCAACGAAATGAAGAGATGGCCATTTTATGTGCACGTGGGGAGTGTATCAACAAAAACAGCATATGGCAGCTGTGCTTAATATTTAATAAAGAGCTGTAATAATTACCACGGGGAGTCTAAGAGCGTATTTCTAAGGTCTAGAGTACGCTGGATATTTGCCCAAAAAAGGGTACTCTTAGGAATGGTATGTCAAGTAATAAATACTTAGCTGAAAAAAATGACATAATTAATTTAGAAGTCACTGTTGGAAAATGTAAATTATTCTCTGTTATGATGAGGAAGTCTTAGAGAATTTACACTGAACGAGCAGAGCAACAGTACCGGGAGCAAATGCAAGGTACATCAGGACCTATGTTATTATTGAGAAGGCATGCCCTAGCACTGGCACCTGTTGCCTCCAGTTCTTTATGGGGTTGACAGTGTTAGGATGACCTTCTGAAATGTCAGTCTGGTCCTATTCCACTCCAACTGGCCAGTGTTGAAGAGAAACTCTATACTCTACATCTTCCATTGAACTTAGCAATGCAAACTCTCACCTTCTGTTTCGTTTATTAACTTGGGAGCAAAACACCTTCAGCAAAAGGCATTTCAGAACTTGGTTCCTTCCAGGCTGTAACTGTATGTTGTTTCTGTGGTATTACTTGTTGGAGTACAGTTTGTTCTGAGTTTAGCTGCTTACAGTCACCTCTGGGATCTCTTTGGGCTCCAGTATTGGCAGTATTTTGCATAACAGACTTTCTCATAACTGACCTCTTCCCATCATTCTCTTACTGCCACATCTTTTGTACAGACTCACATCCTGGCATCAGTTCCTTAATCTTTCCTTGTTTTGTTCATTGCTGTCTCTTTCTTCTCATTTTGCTTTGACTTTCCTTTTCCCGACTGCTGTACCCTGTGCAGACACATGCCCTGTTGCCCTAACATTGGTTTTTGCTTCTATTTTTATCCTGATTCTTATTTTTTTTTCAACAAAATACATGGGTATGCACAATGCTGGAACCAGTAACACTACTGAAGGAAAAGAAACTTATTAACACATTGTAGTTTGGGCTTGCTTCCCTTTGTTCTTCCCATTCTTTTGATTTTTGGCTTGATCTGTTGTGAATAATCAAACCATATAAATACTTTGGAGTAGGAACTGTATCCTTTATCAGTACATACTTTTGGATGCTATGTAAATGCTACAATATGTGGTTGAAAATATTTGCCTTAAGAACTGAATGATACAGGTAGTTAGCATTCAGACTTGATTATCTTTCTTATGTTAGACAATTGTCTCTGAAGTAAGAACAGCGATAACAACATATGGAATTAGTCAGCTTGTATCAGTCAAGGGACTGCTCTTAGTTCTTTTATAGCTTGTTTACATGGAAAAAAAATCAAGGCACTTTTGCTGTTTTTCTACAACTTCTGCCTGGCAGTAGAATACTTCAGCGCTTAAGATTATGCACTTAATTTATAGGGGAAGAAGAAGAGCAGAACTAAAGCTTGTAAGGTGCAAATACTGCTCAAATTATATATTTCTCTCTAAACATGGTTCAGTGCTTTGAATTTTCCTGTTTTCACATAAGATTTTTCTACTGTGCATGCCCAGAGATAAGCTACAGGAGCGCCCCAGCCTCTGGAGCCCTTCCCCAAGCAAATTCACTACACTCACAGGGCTTGCACTCCCTTTTACCACATCCCATGCTCAGCATGGGAGGCACCAGCCTTGCCCACAACTTGGCGGTTAACAGACTTGCCTGGGATGTTTCATCTGTGGGTCTGAGACTTTTCAGGTGCCTGTGCCCTGAAAGACAAGTCTCTTCCAATACTTGCAGGTCTGCTGTGACCACAAGAATATTTGCAGTGCTTGGAAAGTATTACACAGGTGGGAAGGAGGCACTTAACTGTGCTGAGAGGGACAACAGAGAGATCATACGACAACTGCAGTCCCTAGTAGATACTGAAGAGAGGCAGAACTTTAAACAGAAGTTTTCCTTTGGGTTTTCCTATGATATTCACCTATTTGGCATGAGATAGATCTTGATTTCTATGCCACTAGTCCTCCATTCATTGCATACAAAATTCAGTCAGGACTCTTAAACACTGCCCAAAGAACCAGATACGTAACTACCAGCATGGCAAAATCAGAACCCTTCTCTGAAGCTGGTCTATAGCTTTGTAACTGAAGCAATTAGACAGTGCATTAGACAATGCACAGAGTGAGGTGTTTTCAAACTGATTCTTTACCAGCTACTAATGGCTTATTACAATTATTATTTAATTAAAACCATTGAGGTATTGGAAGAAAGCAACAAGCCTGATTTTTTATTTCATATCATACCCTTAAAGGGTATGTTTAAGGAATGCTCAATGCAAAATTAACTTTAATACATAACCTTTAGAGCATGATGAATAATGCTACATTATTAAAAGTGAATCAGTCTGAAAAATACAGTTTTACACTCTTGCTGCTGGCAAAGTTTTTGCATTTTATTCATCTGTTGTGACGAGCATAGACCTTCAGGTTACCATTTTGTTTTAATCTAGTCTTACATTTTACATTGCAGACAGAATCAAGTTTTAGCAAGCACTGAAGGGAATGTGGTTAAACTCCCTTTCACTAATTTTTTTTATGCAATAGAAACATGTGAATGAAATTCCAGTTTTGTGATTTTACCAGTGCTAGCCGCCAGAGCAAAGCTAGGAGAAGTAATCATCCCTCCTCAGATATGAGTGCTTTGGATCCAAAATCACATCATGAAACTTCTCAGTTAGGCTCATGTTCCAAGAGCACTTCAGAAGAGCACAGATAGCCATGATACCAAATATAACCACGAGTCCTAGAGCATCCCTCGCCTTGTGTAGCTGTGGAGTGAGTATACAGAATCAGGGAACTCCCAGGAAGAGCTTCCTGGGAGGAGTTGTTGCAACTCAAAAAAGTCACTGAGTCAGCTAAAAACAAACCTGGAAGCGAGGATTTGCCTATAGGGACACCATGGGTAGGAGGACGATAGGGTATGGCTCCCAGTTTTTTCTTCTGTTCTTCCTGACATGTTCCTTTCATATTTTCTCTGTGTAGTACATTAGATCAGCTTGTATAATAAATACTGCCTTTTGTATTTAAAAGTCCTTTTGGTCTTCTTTGGGATGTTCATTATGAAAGGAAAGTTCAAGCCGGGGACTCAAAAGCTGATTAAGTTAAACTCTCCATAAAATTTTCAGGTAATAAAGTTCAAAATGTAAATTCTGAACTGGTGAAGGAAACCATCGTTCGTAGTGAAATAACAGATCAAAAACTGCAGGGCAATGTTATCATAGCTTTGCTAGTGAAGCAGGCAACTCACTCGGCATAGCAACAAGACTGCAAATCAAGAAGCACATTTGAAATATTTTTAAAAGCCATAGAAGTGTAATGAAATATGAAAATCAGAAATTATACCACATGAAATATGAAGTTATATCTTCTCTGGAAATCATCCATGATTCTGTCCAAGAAGATGGACCTTCTGCAGGTGCGTTGGCTTTACCTTCTGAGAATTACCTTCAACTGCCTCAAATGGGTAGGCATACAAAGGTGTAATGAGAGCTTCTGAAAGAAACCTCACAAGGACTTTAAAAAAAAGAAAAAAAAAAAAAGCTTCCTCTTTAGTTCTTAGTCAGGCTGAACACCATTAGAGATGATAGACACTTCTGCTAAAGACCCTATAATAGTTCAATATTTTACATGGAGAGGGCCAGTCCTTTCAGCCAAAGGCACTTGATAATCTTCAGATCATATGAACAGGCCAAGGGTACAGGTTTTTTTCTGTAACAGAAGTGTTTTAACAGGTGTTTTTACAGATACAGCTACAATGTATTGAATTTCTATGAAGAAGACTTTCTGAGAAAATTCAGAGAAGAATGCTTGAACCTGCTTAATCGAACTTAGCAAAGATGTTTAAAATGATTGATTTCACAGTAGTTGACCTTCAAGCATTGCATACACAGAAAGTCTCCAAAGTTATTGGGGGTGTTGAAAATCTTATGACAAAGGTAACAGAAATACACACTCAAGATATTCTTGCAGGTATGTTTTTAATTTCAGTCATTGCTAAATTTTTACTCAGTCTTGTTTATCGTCAGGGAAATGTCAGCTCACAGAACAATCACTAAGATCAGCTTAGCGTATCTGTTTGCTAAGCTCACCTAAATAACAGCCGCCTTCAGAAGCAGAGAAGCTAATAGAAATGAAAGACTGCTGACAGTGAGCATAGCCATGCTCCTGTGCCTAACACTAAAACATGGCTTTGACTTGCAACAGGAGAATTGGAGCTGAACTGGTCTAAGTTTTCTCATATAGAGAAACTAAGAGAAAGTAGACAATTCAGAAGAGTACTATAAATAAATGTAAAACAACGACCTTGTTTGACATTTGTCTGAAATTTTCATTAAACCATTATTTTTGGTTTTATGGAAAAAAATCCCCTCAAAGAAAGTCTTTGCAAACAATTTCAAGCCTTATATTTCTTTGGGAAAAGAAATTGTGTCCAATGCTTCATTAGGGACAGGACAGTATTTCTTCCAGATTCGTTTTTTACTAGTGCAATCTCATAGATGCCTACACCAGGCTTTTCTCCATATAATGTTACATTATCCATAAAACTAAAATCCAAAGATCAGGCAGTCAAGGTAGTCATCCTCAAAGTTTTTCCACCTGTGTTTTGCTGCATCTACAGAAATTTTTTGAACCTGGAAAGTCTTAAGTTCCCAACATGAAGAAAATGCTGTTGTTTATTTAAAAAGAAAAAGAAAAACTTGAAAGGATGAGCCTTAATGCTACAGAAGAACTTGCAAGCCTAAGCCTTGATACTCTGGCAAGAAATTACAGAATTAAAACATGCTTTTAAGTCAATGGTCAATTTATTACCTTGGAGCCCTTTATTTTCCTGTCTAGCAGGGGACTTAGTTCATGATTTCTAATGTTAGTTTGGCAGCACTTGTTACCCAAGAATTAAGTTAAATTTGGCATCAGAAGGACTACTTTTAAAATAAATCACATACTTAATGCATATGTAAAGCCAGACTAGGATTCAAGGAAAACAATAATGAACACTTGAGTACTACCTATCAGCCAAAAAGATGACTCTTAAAGGCCCTGCTTCTTCAGACGTTTTCAGCGTAAAGTACTTTATCTAGTTTGATTAGCCATGTTGAAAATAACAGGACCTTTTGTGTGCGCAAGTGTTGGAAAGACATGCTGCTAAATTGGCAGGAGCTATTATATATCTATTCTTAGTTAAATAGGCTGAAAATCCCCCATCCTTCTTTGAATCCTTGACAGTTTTGAATTTTTTTTTCTTTTTATGGGTAGTGTTTTGGATGTCAGCTCAGTTCTCTGCTAACTCGACTGTTTTGGTTGGTTGTCTCTGCTAAACTAAAACCAGCAATTTTCTTTAATCTGTAGCTTTTAAAATATATTTCCCATAACTACCTGCTGTATGGTATTCCTCCCTGCAGTGTCTGCTCTGTAATTTGCAATGGATTTCTAGCTGCTTTAGTGTGAGCAGCTAACTTCTCCTGACTTACTGGCGCTCATTTCCCTTTCCCCACACATCTTTATAAGGATGTTTGAGGGGATCATGGAAAAGGGACTGGTCTGGGTGCTGGTCTCTCTTCATTTGAGAAATACAGCAAAAATCTCAAGACCATGGGCAACAGGAAGCGATCTCCTTGCCTAGTGGGGAGAAGAGTCCTCTGCCTCCTGCCACTGGGGTTCTGCATTCCCCAAGAAGAGGCAACTTTACAGAGGACTGTTACTGGGTGGAAGCATAAGCAAGGCTGAAAGTAAGGTTGTTTCCCATAGGCAAGTGTCATAATCATGAGGCCAGGGCCAGGCTTCTGCTCAACTGCCTTCCTCTGGCTTTTGTTCCCAGAAGCATGGGGCTCATCTTCGACATAGGGACAGAGGATGCCCTAATTTTCAGCCCATGGAATGCTGTGAATTCAGGTATTCTGAAGGGTTCAATCCTCTTTAGACAGGGGGAGCACAGACCCATCACACAAGTTATCCCGCTTTCTGAGCAGTTTCATTAATCATTATCATTAAGCTATTACATTAAATATCATGGCTATCACATGGCTTCATTAAAGTTACCAGCCTCAGAAGAGCAGAAGTAGACTGTAACATGAGTGACAGATAGCTAACATCTGCAGTCTGAATCATCCCTTTAAAGGTGCCTAAATTCCCTACAGAGTTAGAGGGAATCACTTAAATTAAGCATAGTCTTCAACCAGCATGGATTTTATGTAACTTTTTTAATGGCATGGAGTCAGAAACTGGGGGAAGCAAGTCCCCACCTAGCTGTGGAACAGAATTGGCTAAGAAAGAACTGAAATGCCTATCTTGCAATACATATCATGACCAAACTATTTTGTGATTGCAAGAAGTCAAATCAGGTGACTTGGTGAAACGATAATCCCATTTTGCTGGGGAGAGAGTTTTTCATATTATTTTATGTGTAAGATGCTGTTACAAAAATAATAATTAAAAAAAACCACAGTGAAGCATCCTTTCTAGATAGCCGTTGTTCTTTGGGCATCCCTTTATCTTCATTTTCCATATTCTCTTATCTTCCTTTCCATTAAGACAGGGAAGATGAAATTCTTACAGCTCTTGTGGTTTGGCTAAATTCTGTGGCTACTTGCAATCTAGCAGCTCTCTGCTGTTTGCCATGCAGATGGTGGGTATCACTCTGATTAACATGCAGTTAATCTCATAGATATGTAGCAGAATAGAATGTGAAAAGCTCAGGCAACTGTTTGGACAATACAAGCTATAAATGGATTTCATTAGTACTGCACTAATAACTCAGTGCATTAGCAGAAAGAAAAGCATATAGGAAACACAGGATGGAAGCCTTTATCAGGGTACTTGTTTGTTTTCACTCTGGGGTGATAGAGCACTGGAGTGGATGCCTCAGTTACTGAAGTTGGTGTGCTAGCGTAATACAGGAAATAACTGATAAATCCGGACCAATTTTGTTCTAATTGATTATCCAATTATATTAATTTATTTTTTAATTCTGCTGCACACCTATGTAACTTCCATTCACTCAGTTTAGGATCAGTGAACAAAATGGGCCCTGATTCATGTGTTATTTGCCGAACTCCATTTTTATATTGAAGTTAGAGTGTCATAAAATGTGGGATTAGTCATGAATGTCAAGACAAATAGAACAATTTCCTACAATATACATTTCTGTTAAAAGGCAGGCAGCAGGAAGGAAAGAAGGAAAGAAATTATTTTACAGGAAGGATTTTTCCAACAGCCACAGGGCTAACTGTTGCATGCTGTCACTTTGAGTAGCCCCTTTAACAGAAAAATTATGAAAAAATGCACAGAGAAACGGACTTACTGGTGGATTCCTCTCATGTTTTGGGATTTTTCCCCCTCTCTTTAAAGCTCTTTGCATATGCAAGGTTTATGAGGAAAAGCAGTGTAGCTGTGGCTCAGTTGTCATTCGGTCAATGCTAATTCAGTGAAAGGGGAAGATGTTCTTTACAGTGTGGTGACAGACGCAGAAGTTTACTTGGGCTCCAGGGTAGAAACAAGCACTGGAAGAGGGGTCCATTACAGACTACTAAATCTACTCTGGAAGCCTCCTGGACTGAAAATGGTCAGAGGCTAAGGGTGCTGGGAGAAGTGTGTTGCAAATGCCTGCCCTGTTCTCACTCTTCCCTAGGTAGCTGCTCACAGCCACCACTAGAAACAGAATACTGGCTTAGAAGAAGCAATTGGGCTTTTCTCAGTGAATCGAGATTTTAAATAAAATATATTTCTGCCTCATAATTAGGCAGAAGACCTGAAAAAATTCTAGGTATCTCTGAGAAACATTTGAAATCAGTTTTTTAGATAAAGACATCAGTTAAATAAATTTTAACTCTGAAAAACTTACTAGTGAAGGCTTCCTCATCTCTGACTTTACCATTATAATATATGCCTACAGGTCTGTAAGTCAGATCACTCCTAACGTATTTTCCCCTAGAAAGTTTCATGTATTCTTTTTGTTTTCTTCACAGAGATTTTAGAAGCTGAGTTAAGATCTTACAGTGTGAAACAGTTAAGCAGTATACAGTTATATGAGCATTAACAACTAAAACTACAGCATTCATTTTATATACAGCCTTGTCTATCGTGTGTGAACAGTCCAAACTATAATGGTGTGCAAAGGAATATGAATAGTCAGCAGTGAGACTGGGCTGTTACATCACACCCAGGGAACTATTATTTAGCATGTACAGAATATTTTCATCCTCAAAGAGTTTCATGAGCAACCATTCATTCATCTCTGAAAGATGCCTCAAAGCCAATCAGGTAAATATTACCATATCTGTTTCTAAACATGAAAGACAGAAAGACAGAAAGGGTAGGGAAGTTAAGTGACTCACCCAAAGGCAATCAATAAAAGAAAGTCAGTATCAGAGACAAAATTATAAGGCAAGCACACCTAATTATAACTGGACTGCATTTAGATGAGGAGCCTGAGGCCGTGCAAGTCTAAATACTTGTGTCAGCATCGCAGACATGAGGTTGTGGTGACCTTTGGAAAAAGCCAGGCAAAGAAATTTTGGATCATATTATCCCTTAGTGCAGCATGCCTGATCCAAACACCTCTGCAACCCCTTTCAGCAATGTTTCCACCGTTCCTTGAAGTATGATGAATGCGCACAGAATTGTTCTGAGATCCCTGAGCACCTCTGCCCTATGATTGAGTGGGATTTGTTGACAAAATAAAACTCCTACAATCAGCAGTATGGATTCATGAGATCAGCAAGCTGGGATGGACCTGATAGTTTCTTATCCTGAAAGCCCAGGTGGGTGTGGATGCCACCTCTAGCTCTCATGATGTGACCATAAAACTTCATCTTCCCATCCCTGCTCCTTTTATCCCTGTCACTTCCATCATGTGGAATCTCTCTCAAAAACTCAGTCTTTCTTTGAAGCTTACTCTTCCTTGTCTATCCCACAGAAAAAAATCCTTTGTTCATGCCCATATAACATGTGGCTTTGACTGTTGCCTGTTGACTATTCCCTCAAGATGAGAGAGCTCATCTCATCATCTTAACACCATTGTCATCTCTTATCTCTACTCCTTATTAGCTTCATTGCACAAGCTCTTTGTAGGAGTGCTACATTCTTCATAGCCCTTCTGCACAGCCACACAGCTCTACCTCATTTCTCACAAACTTTATAAATAAATTTTTCAAACTTTTTCTATGCCTTTTATCTCCAATCACATCTGTGCAGTTCATGTTGTCCCTCTCTCCATTCTACACTCACCCTTCTACAGAGCACCTAAAAAAAAATCTTGTTTTCTCCTCTCTATTTCTCACTCCTTCCACCCAAGCCCTCTGTACTCCAGCAAAACTCCCATCTCAGCACTCTTTCCCTGCTCACCAAAAGCTGAATACGCCAAGGATATTAGCATAATTGAGCAACTCAGATGACTGCAACCAGGTGAAGGTTTGGGGTTTTGAAAAAAATTTACCGTTCTCTTTTGCCTTAACCTCAGCCCATCCTCCACCCACACACAATCAGTTCCTTGGTGATTTATATCCTTGGTTTTTACATCTATCAAACAACATAAATTAGACTGTAGATGCTATAGGGCAGAGCGCTTGCCTTGCTTCAACTCATTTTTCTAGCACAGTGATTGACTACACAAATAAGAGTTGCACAATTCATTATAATTCTGTTCCTTCTAATTTACCATTCAAAGGCAGTAAAGCCTAAAGTGTTCAGGGAACTGAGTGAAGAGAAGATCTCCTTGCCTTAGTGGACAAACATCCAGGGCTCAGACATCTCTTTTCTGCAGGCAAGTAAGGCAAGAATTGCCAAGCTGTGCCAGCTTACTCATTCACATTAAAAAAAAACACCAAACTTTCAGGTGTTATTTCTTCTGGTTTTCTGCCCTTGTGGCCACCAATGAACAAATATACAGTCAACCTCTTTAACCATTAGCAATGCCATTTTAATTGATTCATACAGGGGACTTTGTGGAAAGAAATGATAAGGAAGAAGCAAGCTTAAAGGATTGAATTCCCTAGCCTTCAGAAGCATTCCTGGGTTTTGTTTGGTCTTTCATTATTGTATTTCTTTTTCTTCCTTAGTTAATGGAGAATAGTGCAGCTTGGAAAGCTGAGCTTATCTCTGCTTGCAATGAAGAAACCTTGTCAGTAGAGTTTGTTGATGAGTGAAAAAAGTAAGCCCACAGAGACCCACTGATGGGATCCTTTTCTGAGATTAATCTTTTCTGTTTGCAGATATTTCCAAGAGTAAAAGCAATTCACTACTGAGAGCCAGTCTCAATGGTTGTAAACCACTTTGCAACTCTACAGAAATACACAGGAGACAGTGTCTCCAGTACTGTAAATGAACGTATCACTCCCAACTTCAAAGGAACTAAGATGTTTCACACCAGGTGAAGACCCAATCCCATAGAAATTTCCTGTTGTGCCAGTGTTCGGTTGCTGTTGCATGTCTGGCTTCAGCTGATCTGGATCAAAAAGGTTCCCAGTCCCAGCTGCTTCTCACTGTCTTGTCTGAAGGTTATCCCCTCCGTTCCCCACACTCCCCCTCAGATATGTGTACATAATTGTTCCCTAACCCAGTTCAATCAAAATGAAACAGGTCAGGAAAGTGTGTGAGCTAACCTGGATCATTTTGACTGAACTGGGTCAGGGAGTGATTATACATGCAGTTATACTGGCTGAGTGAAAAGGAAGGGGACAACCTATTTGCTTGGCTTCATAACAGTCGAAACAAGCCATAGGACTTCAGCTTTATGTGAACAATATTCATAGACTGGCTTTGGACAGTAGAAATCAGCATGTGGCCTAAGAGTTGTCTCATTGTTCACAGTCACCTTCCTTTTGATGCTGTTTCTGCATACCCAAAATGCCCCATCAAATCCTCCTGAACCTGCAAAGGTTTGGTAAGTGGGCATTTTAGATCTCCCAACATGCCAGTGCCTTGGAAAGTTCTGCCACACATGTTAAGTACTGGCAGTTCTAAACTGAAACAGTTTAGAACAGTGCTGGGGGAGATTCAGGGCAAAAGCTAACATGTAAGTCTTTTGAAATCAGCCTGACAGTTTTATTCTGGCAGATAGAGGCAGTCTCCTTTTATCTACTCTGAAGAGGAGAAACGAGTTGCTATCACCATCAGTATGCAAATATTACTGTGTCCTGTCTAACAGATTTAACTATTCTTCAAGTGAGGACAGTTAATGTAGACATTTGTGTTCAACAGAAAACACAGTCTGTGTCAACAGCTCATTTTATATAAAAAGCTTGTACTTTGCCTGACCTTTTACTGAGCAGAAAGGAAAACCATGGCAGGCCTTGGATGTGTTCCTTTTGGACACAGAAAACTAGGCCTTTCCAGAGTTGGGGCTAATATTATTACTCTGAAGCATATTTCCTTCTTGAAAGAAAAAAGATAAAGGAACATCTAATGATTCTGTTTGTTTGGTCTGTTACATAGAAACATTCTTCACTACAACTCTTCTTCCTCAGTTCTCTGTTATCCACTACTGACAAGCGTACAGGAACCATTGTCCCACATAAATTGACTTTCTGGGAACCATCTGGGTAGTGACAAAATGGGACCCCAGAGGATTAATAGTCCTGCTTTGCCTAACTCAACCCACTCTCTGCTTCTTATCAGTCTCAGGACAGGAAACCGTCTTGCCTTGCAGACAACATCACCTGATTTCAGCGCTACCATGCACTTTGAAAAAGGTCCCTGTGTCCCCAGTTCAGTGGCTTCCTGGCCATACAACATCAGTTTAGTCATTTAACTTATCTGTATCTCCTTTGTAAAATAGCTTGAAGAATATCATGGTCCAAGGTGAATCAGGAGGCTGAACTAGAGGCAACTCTAAGCATTTAGTACAGATGCCTGGTAAATATTAATAAAGATTAAGGGCAACTGCCAGTTAGTGCTCTTTGAAAATTCTGCCTGAGAGCTTTGTTTCACACTCCCTCTCAAATTCAGCACCTCTTCAGACACGAGGGTTAACCCCAGCTGATGGCAGTTAACATGGATATGCTTGGCCGGGAGCTGTGGAGGGTGAGGAGCACGCTGTACGGACTCTGCAGTGGGTTGTTAATCTTTCCCGCAGGAAAAGGGCGGACAGCTGGAGGCAGTAACCTCTTTTGCCATTGTAGTTAAATCCATCAGAGACTGTGAAACGGAGCCCTTATTATTTTCCACATGAGTGTTCCTCATTTATGCTCTGATGAAACAATGCATTCAACAGAAAACAAAATGAAGTGCTGAAAGCATTAAACTCTTTAACAACAGGAGAGACTGCAAGTTTGTCATTAATCTGCCATAATTAGGCGCTGCTGTTAATGTCTTTCAAAATACAGAATATTGAAACACTATTACTAGAAATGTTATCATAGAATGATATGGCGGGATGCAGAATCTCATCTACACCCTATCTTGTACTCCTGTCTGTGTCATGAATTAAAGTAGGAGTAAAACAAACATAAAATTTAAACAATACAGGTTGAAATTAAAGTCTACCTTCCAGAATTCTGGTGGAGTTTTTTCCTGAGAAAAAACACCTGTTTAAGTGAAACAAAAAAAAAGGTGTGGTTTCAACTCCAAATTGAGATGAAGTCAAATTTCAAAGTTAGTTACAAACGGAAACTTTGGAGTTTCAACTTGTGCTTGAAACAATGGAAGACAAGTGATAAGAAAATGTGACATATTTACATGGAAAGAGGAAATGGTTTGCAGGTTACCTGATTTTAGGCCACATAAGCTGGACAAATTTGGCTGCCTTTATCATTACATACAATTTTTGTTGAATGTATACTGGCTGAAGAAGCACATGTATATGCATGTGTCTGTGTGTAATATGTATTTTGTGTATGTATTATATATTCACATAGGCATATGTGTTTAGACAGGCAAGAACGGCAATATAATAAATACAATAGGTATTAACTCTTAAATATACATATTTATTTTATGCCTGCAAAAATGACAGCAAAATATAAGATCTCTCCTTTTCAGAGCAGAACCTGTTAGATTTAACAGGCAAATGCAAAGCCAATTCTGATTTGCACAGACTTAAAAAAAAAATACAAAGATTTTTTAAAATTCTAGCCTGAAAGAGAATGCCAATCTCCCTCCCCAGTACTTTTCATGATTTTCAGAAAAGAAACCAAATTACTTATAAACAAAACTGAAATTTTCAGCTTCCATGTAAGGGATGGAACTGAAAAGCCCAGAAAGCTGTTTTTCCTTTCTTTTCCCTCGCCAGCATAAGTCATGCTGCTGGCTTCTTTTGGAGCCAGCGTATTCAAACTCTGTGCCATACCCACAACTTGGCTGAAACAGAAGGAACAGAGAGAGAAGGGAGAGGTAGGGTAGGCACTGAGGATTCCCTGCTTCCTGCTAAGTCTGCCTGGGGATTCCCGAGTGGAACGCTCTTTTCAGCTCACTTTTATTACTGGGTAAAAGCAGAAGTGGTGAGAGCCTGCTGGGCTGAGAGCTGTGATTTTAGTCTTGTGAGATGGAAGTATTGCTGACTGTGCAAAAGCAGGAAAAATCTCTGTCGACCCTAAGTACAACCTGCTTTTCAGATGTGTCACAAAAAATGGGATTAGTAAATATTGTGAGGAGAGGAAACAAAGACAACACAATCTCATGGTTATTCTATAACGGCAAATTCTATTTTCTTGCAGACAGAGTGGAAGTAGCATTAGACATATGTTATCTTCTATTTTATTGCAGGATCTGTTTCATTCTGCAAGAAAATAAGACCACTCACAACTAATTATCATGTAAAATCACATTCAAACACAGAATGTGGCAGCCACAGTGAAACTCTGGGAGATTGCTATTTATCATTTTTATTTATGGAAGCCTTTGGTATTCTTGGCACTGTACAAAACAGAAAAAGCCAGGAACAATCTCTTCCCTATGGATCCTACAATCTACGGCTTATACAGTGCAAATTTAGAGATGCCTGAGCACAGAGCAGTGGAGAGTGGGAGCATGCCAGCTGCTGCCCTCCTTGTGAAGATAAAGCCTGCACGTCTGGCATGCTAAGCCAGCTTTGCTCTTTCCTTTGGGTCAGTGACCATCCCCAGGGATCCAGTAAAAATGTAGGATTGAGCAGACCTTTGAGAGACCTTTGAGCAAAGCCACCTTGTGGCACAGGCTGTGCAGGCAGCTGTATAGAGCAGCAGACTGCTAGGCTTGCAAAACGGCCAAGGTTTTGTCTACTATGTGCAGGGCAGTCTAGATTTGCTGCAGCTGGTACTGTTGCTCAGGGAGGGGTCAAAGTGGGTGAAGCAATATTACTGTAATGTGGGAGCAACTCCAGCGCAAACCCTTTTGCCATATCTCCCTTTCCCGCAGCAGGGGTGGCCTGGCCCCCCAGCTTCTGAACAACAAAATTTATATTTTCCTAAGCTGGCTCTGAAAAGGAGACTTCTCTGTGTACCTGTACAGTTTATGCAGTGCTGTGTAACGAGCCCCATGTTAGGGCTGCATAAATGAACATATTTAAGTAGTGCAGTGCGCTGTCTTGCAGAGATACTAGCTTGGCTCCCAGAAGCATCAGTTAATAGCTTTCCACTGGAGCAAGTTTGGATGATACATCATTCTGACATGGCTATAACCCTTGCAGTTTTTGAGCCAGTTCATTTGCAGACGTTTTGGATATGCTATATGCTGCTACACTGCCTGATGTGGATTTATTCTTTGTGATCTCCCTGCCCTCACAGCCTGAGTAGCTGAGTAATGACCCACCCCAGGCAGGTCCTAGATTTGCTAGAGCAGCTCAGACACTGAATATACTGAGTAAGCAGATGGTGTGCCCAACTCAGAGTGGTTTAGATGTCATTTTATGATTAAAAACTGTGTAGTGAGCATAATTCTTGCAACAGGCTACTCCTGGTAGGCATTTATAAAACTGTATCTAAGGGGAAGAGATAATGCATGTGGGTGGTCATTAGGCAGGAGTTCAACTCTAGGTGGTCTTGGAGAATGTGGGAAGACAAGACTGGGAGACCATGTGGCACTTAGAAGTGGAATCAGACAGCGGAAGAGGAGGCAGTAAAAAAGGGATTTGCAGACAAAGCGAGGAGTCTGCTGAGCCTTCAGAACAGGTTTGAATGAGAGTAGAAAGGCTCAGGTAAATTAGTGTGGGAATTTGGATCCTTTAAGGATAGAGAGAGGAGAAGAGAGCTGCCCCTGATGGGGATGCTGCTACAATTTCTCCACTCTATTCCACTAGAGATCATTCAGTCAGAGACACCCCAGGTTTGTTTGCTCAGGAGGCAAACAGCAGAAGAGAAGCCAAATTAATTTTGTGAATATTACTTTTCCCTGAAAGGTAGAATGTTATGTAATTTTAAATAAATTTTTAGTAGTAATTCCATGGAGGGAGAAGAAATTGACTTGTTCTGCATATTCAGTGCAGTCCCCTTTGTTTTTATTCTTCAGACTGGAGATAGAGAGGAGTAAAGATAGAAGAAACAGGGTTCTTCTACACTTCTCCCATCCTTGCTGGCATAGCTCACGTTCCCGGTCACACAACGGGAAGAGCAGCAACCCCATGCGTGTGCTCACTGTCTCCTTTTCTGCTCAACACTCTGGAGCAAGCCATCAGCCTAGCACATGACTCCCCTTCTCCTGTGGCATGGGGGAAAATGCAAACAAAGAAGGACAAGTCACCAGTTAATCAGTTTGAGAGGAAGAGGTCATCTGTTGCTAGTGTTTTAACTGCTGTGTACTGGCTGCATGGGTAACTGGTCATTTCTTCCCAATGGGATGAGTGCATGGGAGAACACATACTTTTGTCACACTCTTTTAGTCCCATAGATGTAGCTATATAACCCATGGTACATCTTGCACAGAATAAGTTGTTCATCAGTTATCTAGCTCTTGTTTTCCACAGAATTCTGAATTTATCTTTATTAAAATAAAACCCCCACTATTCTTTCAGGAGCTGTCTAAGAGGAAAACTGGATAGGCCGTACTACACATATGTATAAGCACTGATACGTATTTTGATATTCTTGCCATATCTTAATGAAATTTTCCTTCCTCTATAGGAAATCATGGTCAATACAAACAATAAAGACTCATATTTCACTCCATGTGAGGACATGCCAATTTACTAAACATAGAAAGGCCCCTACGGCAGAAAGATGTTTTGTCTCAGTTCCTAGATTCTCCAAATATGAACGACTCAGGGTATCTAAGTTGAGGCCTCCAGGAGCTTGGCTATTTCTGAAAGTTGGGGCTCATGTAGTTGTTCCTAAAACTGACATAGCCCGAATCTCTAAGTACTTTTAAAAATGTTCTTATTCTTTCTTTTCTCTGCTTTCAGAATGTTTTGCCTAAATGTCCTTTCATATAGGTGCCCTTCAGGATCCTCTCCACACTGAGCACACCTATTTGAATACACAGTATTCAAATAAATGCATAGCTGGTATGACCAAGGAAGCCTGGGGCTGCCCTGTATATAATAGCCCATTGGTCAGGCACTCATCCATAGATGTTCTATATTTCCCTTGCCTTGAGAACATTCAAACCTACAGACCCCAGCTCCCAAGAAAATAGTCATCAGACTATTATCACCTTCCATCCCTTTTCACTGAAGCTGGAGTCACAATGAAAAGAAAAATATAAATTTTAGGATGACAGAAGAATGGGCGTCAGCTTCAGTAGCGGTTTGGTTCACATAAAGAAATTCAATAAATCAGAGGCATAAACAAGTTTCTAAGGAATTTTGATGTTGAAAATTCATTAGTATATGTAAAAATCATGCTACCATTAATTATGCAACTGTCTTAGAGATGCTGTGTTAGAGCAGCAGAGATGCTGGTTCATTTCATGAATTTTTTTCTCTTTTGTAACATACACACTACAGAAATTCACTACTGAAAACATTGTTAAACCATATGCAGATGAATGAGCACAAAACTATTAATGGCACATAATTTGCAGAGCACACGTCCACTAGAGTATCTAGCAATCCATGCAAATCTTATAGTATACCCTATGTGCTTTGATTTTCTCTGTTAGATGATTGAAAAATATTAATTAAGAGACTTCTCTAATGAGCTGTGTTCAAGCATAAAATAGGCCACTCCTTTTGTAATTTAAGTGTGGGTTTTGGAATATAAATATCCTCCAATTCCCTATAGGAACTGACTTCAAATAGGGATTTTGTCTTAACACAGATTTCAGGATCTTTGGAGGGTCTTTGAAGTTTATAACTGGGTCCAAGCAGAAACATGATGTCATTCACTCAGATACTGGAGTTTACTCTGCTTATGGCTGGTGGAAGAGATACACTTTATTTTTTGAGCTATATCCCCAAAGTTCTTTGGATACACTGTTAGAAAGTTGGGAGAATATTCACATTATGAAATCAGTACAGCACCCCATGAGTCTCTGGTCAGTTAATCCTGGATCCCATTCATACAATTACATCAGCCTTACTCTCTTTGTTTTCCATTAAGTTATTAAAGAAGGGGCTTTTTGTGCTTTTATTTATTCTGTTTTCATTTGCAAGGCACTGAGAATGCTTAAGCAAAGCAATAGGCAGTTTTTGAGAATATACATAAAGGCCAAATCTTATAAAAAACAAAACAGTCTTTTCTCATCTACACAGGTGGAAAGCACAGAGCGAAACAGCCCTCTGAAATACCACACCGTATTGCTGTTATGCCTTTCTGAAGTCTATTAAAAGTAGGAGACTTTGCAACATGTCCTGAGAGTGAAACAGATCTGAACTTCTGGCCTACTTGGGGAGGTAAGCCTAGCTGAGGACGTCGCTTGTCAGAAGTGGCATTTCTGAGGTGGATGAGCTCACTGAGATTTGCTGTTCCTTTCAGGGTTGAACGGTGACAGAACAGGAGCATTCTGCTTCAATGAAGTTAAATGGCTAGTTACATGATGAAGTGAGGGGACTGAAGCTCCTTTTCTTTGCTATTTCCTATTTAGTCATGAATAAATCATAGCTGATGTTAAGCTGAAAACTCTAGCTTCAAGCTCCACCACAGCACTTCAGCTAGACTCCAAGCTGAGCTGCTGCACTCATCATTGCTTTGGCATTCCCAAGCAGAGACAAAGGAACCTTCACATGTTAGCAAATAAAAAAAAAAAAACCAAACACCAAGACAGAGTACATACCATGGCACAGAGGTTTGGCACATATGACACTGGGTGATGGTGCACTATATGCAAAAAGAAACACATATTGTAAGCTGCTGTGTCTTCCAGTGGCTCCAAGAATGAACGCAAAAGAAGGGTCCCATCAGAAACAGACTGTAACTTTCAAATGAGTGGAAGGTAGATCCACTGTCCACTGCAGCTACTGAGCCATCTAAGACAGCTAAAAAGAGCCTGGTTTCAGACTCATGACTGCTCTGGATGGACAAGCATGTAGGGGCTTTGCTCCCACAGGAGTGCTCTAACCATTAGGTTATAATTACATTTCCTCATGATGCATCTTCTTTTGGATCTGTAATCACTGGCCTCTTGGTGCACTTTCACATCCTCCTGAAATATGGGATGTATGAGTTCAAACCTCTCTTCAACTCAAGAGTCAGAGTGAGATTTCTTCCTTCCTAGGCAAGTACCCAAGATGGTAGGCTTTATGGTAAAGGAGAAAAATTCTGCCACCAAATTCAAGTCAGCCATGATCTTAGCTAGCCATCCAAATGATGTGTGAGAAAGAAAAATTCCCCACATTTTTGTAATATATGCAAGGTATCAAGATGGTTGAAGTCTAATATCAAGTTCAGCAACTTGCTTCTTTTTCACAGCCAAAAGACTCTGGAGACACTCCTGAGACTGAGTATGAGAGTACTGTCACATCATAATTTAATAATTTATTCCTTTTCCTTTCCTGAAAAGTCATCTTGGATGGTATCTTCTGTGCTGAATGGTACACAATCAAAATCCCATTAGTTATACTGTCAAAACGAAATTCATTAAAATTCCCAGCTGAATTTAGGCAATTGTTCTTCAATGTCATCGGTGTGGTCGGAATACTTTTTCAATTAATTTTCAGTAAGGAAAAATTCCAGGGTTGGGAGTGAGCAGCAATTTCTGCTCCTGTAAGCCACGCTTGCTTCTTCATTGCCCCAGTTTTTCTGTAAAGGTTCAAAGACATAGTTTTTAATTCCTGTAAACTGGCAGTCTATTCACTGAGACACATGAACAAGTCAGGTAATTAAGCTAATTTTGACAGACATAAATCACCTGTGCCTTCAAACCTAAAGTCAGTATGAAAGCTTGTTTCTCAGACCAAAATTCAGAGACAAAACAGCCATTTTCAATGCAATAGCCAGCTCATTTCTTTTTGAAGACACTTCTGATGACTGCCTTCTATTTTTCTCACATCACTGAAAACAAGCATGAATTCACTGCCCATACCTTTATAAAACTGACAGCTTTACAGCCTGACTAATCCACAGACATTTCCAAGATAACCAGCAATGTTTAAGATGTAGTTTGCTGCAATAAATACCAGAGTGACAGAACTTCTGCTTGTTCTTTAATTCTCATCACTCAGCTGGGGCTTTCCAGTTGATGCTCACAGTCCTGTGTGGGTTACCAACATCCACCATTCATTGTGAGAAATTCACCATGCGTTCAGTACTTCTTCTTTAGCCATAGTTCATTCTGGCACAGCTTTAAGCTCTGAGAATACTCCGTGAATAATCTACTCAGATCCAAGCCTCGCTATGTAAGGGGCTGGAAAATGCTTGTGAAATTTGTACTTCTAATTGAACAGACCTAAACATTTTGTGAGTTTTTCCAGTGCTTGAGAAACCATGCTGTAAATAATTTTCTACAAATACCTCTCTGATAAAGAAACAAAGGTATTTGGCAACATTATCATTTAAGCCATATATTTAAAGGGCTAGATAGACTGAATAAACTGTGCAGTGTGGCTGGCTAAACATGCCACAAAAGGCACAGTAGTCTCACTTTTTGCCCCATGTTCCCCTCTGCAGAAAATCTGTGTTTGAGGGCCCTTCTTAGTTATTATATCTATGATAAAGAGAGATGTGAACTCAAGTCACTACTAATCAGCCGATGTCAGTTTATATGCTCAATGGAAAGAAGCACCTGCAATGACAAGGTTAGGATTTCAGTTTCTAGTTGTACAAATTTTATGTATATGCCACTGAACCAATATCTTGGGGCTAATACATGAAGAGAAGTGAAACACACTTCTCCCAGTTCTCTACTTTTGATACCATACTGAATTACTAAGACTGCATAGTCTGAACATGGCTTATATTCTGATTCTGCACAAAGCATGAGAATGTCATCCATTCCGTGAGGCTTTCAACTATGTATAATCTCACTCTGGGCAATGCTTCAATTTCTATGGCACTTTTACATATTTTTGTCATTCTCCTTCCTACTCAAAGGCGGTGTGCAAGACAGGTGGTATGGGGTTGCACTTCCTAAGGAGGTGGCAGGGTTTATTGCTTACTACAGGAAGTGTACTTGCGCCCAAAAGCTCTCCAAGTTCTTCTGCTCAAGCCTACCACTTGTCTGACCAGACCTTCACTGTGTTTCTACATGATCTCTTTTGAAGATGACTACTTATCTAAAACTGAGGATCATAGTCACATTCACAAATGTAAGCCATTTCTTACACATCTAAATCAGGGGCAAGAGAAGGTTTCTAAAGATATGTGAAAGCCAGTGTTGAAATAGGACACCGGAACTTCTCCCTAGTCTCATGTAGGCATGAAGATCTGTCAAAGATGGTCTGATTGGCAAAGATCTGCCTGTGACAAATTCAGCAAGAGCAGGGTTTGGCAGAGAGAGTCTGAAAGGGGGAGTGAGGAGATCTGAGGTAAGAGAAGGCATACTCTGACCCAGACATGGATGGTTGTGAGGGCTTCCATCTGTGCAAAACAGTCCTAGAGGCGGGAGTAGAGCCCGTGGGAAAATACCCAAAATTTCATTTGGGCATCAAGCAACTTCAACTCCTGCAAGCGCTTTGTCTCTCACCAGCTATGGAGCACTTATTGCAGTCATGGGCAAACTGTATAAGGGCTGTAGAGAGGCTTCAGATGCAGTCAGCCACACACTCAACTCATGGAGACTGGACAGGATTCATTATGTTCCCCCTGCTGTTAGGTAATAAAGGCTTCTGTTGGGCTGGTAGCGTAAAGGGAGCATATGTACGGCAGCTATGTGTTTTGTGGATGCTCTGTGATCTGAAATGACCTGGAAAATGCATTTTGCTTTTCAGATATGTTCTGGCATGCTCCAAAGCACACACAAACTATCTCTTGCAAACTTAAAGGCTTTTTGGCGTACCACTTCAAACAAGCTTATCAAAGAAATACCTGTGGTAGATATGTCTCTGGGCAAAAAACGCACAGCAGACAGTTAAAGTAATGAAGATCCTCTTCATTCCCATGTATTTTACCACCTTGGAACTCACAGTGTTTTAGGAACTCTAAGTCGTAACGCTCCAGCAAGCTAGAGAAGTATTATTCTGCACTTTGATAGATGAAGAAGCTGAATCTCAGACTGGCCAAATGACTTACCAGTGTAGCTAGGAGTATGAAACATCCCTGGAGTAGCTAAGATGAGAGTTACAAAGCAAGCCTAACGAAGAGCTTCAGATGTATGTATAACACATACCTCCTGCAAGTCACTTGCACCTGAAGAACATTTATTTTTTTTCCCTTTTTATTGCTGTCATTCATCCTTGTACTTTCTCTAAATCCACATAAACTGTACTAATTGTTCAGTCCAGTCATCTGCCATTTTTGTCACGCATAATATTTTGTACCTGAGGAATCTTGAATTCACAGCTGAATCTCATTGTAAGTGGTCTTGCAGAGGGCATCCACTGACTTTCTTAAGTCATAGCTCATAAATTCTCCTACTCTTCTATTGTGTAGAAGCCAAGTACACTGGGAAAACCATTTTTAGTTAGCTTTCTGTTTCTTTCACATTCTTTGTAGGATTCTCCCTGAATACTCTACCAGTCTAACTGTTTTCAAAGTAATGTTATGCAATATATCTATTTCATTTGCAGCTTCCTGAACACCTTTGTGGCAAAGCAGAATATAAAATCCGTACCTTGATTCATGAAAATTTCCCATGGCAGTTCAGCTCTGAAAAACCCTTCTTTAAAGGCTAGCACAATATGTTAAATGTCCAAAGAGTTCAATGCTGTTGCCTTTGGATACCACATAACATGGTACCAAAATACAAGAGAGATATAGAACCAGAAATGCTGCACAGAAATGCACTAATTAGATCATTGTTTATTCAAGGGAAGAGATCTTTCATCTCCAGGAACTCAGGCAATTAGGTGAGGTCCCTCACAGTACACCACAGGGGCAGTCAGCTGATACTAATGAGTTTTGTGCTGTAGTTGAGTAAACAACCGGTCATCACGGTCTCATTAAGGCTCTTCCATTTCCATGTTTTCTTTCCAGATGCTGGGCTCTGTGGTCTGGTAACGTGTAAAGGCCTTGTCATTACTTTGTGCGTGCACATATCGCTTCTGCTTGTTCCTTCTACTCTGTGCCCACACTGTTTTGTCTGCAGTGTGGGACTGGTGCTGACCCTGTCCATTCAGCCCTCATCCCATCAGCATCATTCTTTTCACGTCCTAGCACAGCTTCCACTGAATGCGCAAACCTGCTTATAGACATGCCTCTTTCTGAGCTCATTTTACCAGTGATGAAACTTCCAGTTACAGAGAGTAACTCCTTCAGTTCTGGCCAGCTATGATGCTAGTCAGGATAGCAGTCATCACAACAGGATGAGTTTTAGGCTATTCTATAATGATCATTTACAACAAAGTAGCAAGTTTTGAAGTTACACTGACAGCACTTCTATTTCAAGAAATCTAAATACTTCAATATAGCTAATTTTCATTATACTTCTTGAACCTGTTGATTTTTTCTATGTATCAATTAATATTTTGTGGGTTTTATTCCAAACTAAACATATCTGCACACAATAACTAAAGTCTGAATGTAAATCAGCTTAGCCATTTGAATTCATAGAGACAGTAAAGACTAGCTTTAAAAGCAGATGAACAAAGTAATTTGTGGACTCTGGGCCAGATTGTGTTCTCCAGTGTATATCCACTGTAACTGTATACTAAATGACAAAAGTTGTGTGATGTGAGAAGCTGTAAGAGGCCAGAACCTGAACACCAGAGCTGGTCAGAGATATTTGCGTAGAACTAGAGTCAGCCATTCTGCTGAAATCTAAGACCTCATCAAATGGGATCAATATCACTTGTATTTTATTTCCAAAGAAAACTAGACTACATCAATACACTGCTTTAGGTGCTTTAATTTCTTATTTAGGCTATTTCAACATAGCTTCTTTCATGTCAACAGAAGTAAAAATACCTGCAATGAAACTAAAGATGGAATTCAGTCACTTAAACAGAGGTACCTTTTGCCATTTGAGATGCACTGGCTGACAGCTGCTGCTGCATAAAGAGGAGGTCTCCCATAGGTCCTGTGCACAATGAATATAATGCAGGTAGAGAGATATCTATCTATAGTTACAAATATATATATTAGATGTTCGTATTTAGGCAACTAAATCCTAGCAGTGATTGTCAATAGCTGGGTTTAATGCCTGGATATGCTCCAGCATTCAAGGTTAATATCTGTAGATTTCTCTTACAATTAAAGATAAATATGAGTTTGCTTGTTTTATGGTCCTTGAACTTATGCCATAACATCTTCCTTAAAACGTATTTGCTCCACCTTTTATATATACTGCTCGCTCTGATGCTTCTTGAGCTACAGTGCATAATATTCCATTGTTTCTAGTCAAGGACAATTATTTTCATAAACAGGTATCTATAATGTCTGTCTATATACGCTTTATTTGGGACTGCTTACCTTAAGAAAAAGTTCCAAATTAAGACACTTATTCCAGAAGGAGAGTGTTTTGGAAGCAGATAATGCCAGGAAAATGTGATCTTATTCTGAGTAAGATCTGTGCTTAGAATTATACTGAATTCAGTAGCCCTGAATATATATACATATATATATATATATATGTGCATGTGTATCCCATCTTAATCCAGGAAAATTTTCAGATGCATGAAAAGCCTTGGTTATTTGCACTTAGTTATATGAAACAAGCTTTTTCTTGTCATATGCTTTTCTCTCCCAATCTTTTTTCTTGAAGTAACCTAACCCTTTTCAAACAGAAGCCTGCCAGACCACAGGCTTTTTTGTCACTGAGAGAACCCTGGGGTATCACTGAACAGGCACAAAGAACATAACAATGCCCAAGAAGTAAAGTATGCTTTATATAAGCATAGTTAAGCAGCAGAACCTGTCTCATCTCTCAGCTCGAACATATTTCACAATAAGCACAGAAAGACTTGAAAGGGTGGGAAAAAAGACTGCCTGTTTTAATGCCCTCTGAAGTGTTAATTTGCTACAAAATTAACATTAAGGTGAAGAGAACCACTCACAAAGTACATCCAAAACATAGTGGGCTGCTAAAGTATTAAAAAAAGAGGAGGTTTTGGTTTATATGTGTTTTTTATGAAACAGGAGGCTCATGAGCTGGAGCAAAATGCAGAACTTCGAGTGCAGATTCAGATCTTGGTTTAATTTTCTGTTTTACCAGAAGACTTTTAAATAATTGGAGAAGTCACCCAGGGACTAGACCCATAAAGGGAGCCTTTAAATCGACCCTTAGGCTTCTATAAGCCATGGGTGTATGCTGAATGTCGACACAGGTCTCATCCTGGCTGCAGATGCGCAGAGAAGATCGCCGTCTGTTTCGCTCTCAGGAGAGAGATTCTCGAGGATCAGTTAAAACATGCCTGCACCTGACTAACACATGAAACCCAATATTAAGAGCTGAGCCAGCTGATTTCTGGGCATGGGAACTCTTAGCAGGCATACAGGTAGAGGTCAAAAAACCTCTGCACTTACAGAGGATATGTGTCTGTAGAGTAAGGGACCGAAGACTGAAAAACATGTCTGCCTCACTTCCCTCAGCTCATTTATATAGGCAGCCCATCTCTACAGCAGAAAGAATTATACTTAATTACACACCCATGAGGTAGGAGTTGTCTACACTGGTTTTAATGGATCATATATTGCAATGTCAAAGAGTCAAGCCCAGTCGAGTTTATGTGGCTAGTTTTTTCCCAGAAACTGAGACCACCTATTAATTGTGTCCAGATAAACAAAAAGCTGTTGTGGTAAGCATTTGACTTTTCCTACTGCACTGGGCTACCACAAAAAGCATTGACCTGGAAGTGAGATAGCCACATAGCTTTATCCATCCTTGGATAAATTATCTCTTTTTAACATAACTTTTTCTAAAGAATGACTACGAGTTGATATTCAGGTTTTGAAATTTATTAAAGATTAAATTCCATTCTCATTTACACCAGTGTGAATAACACCACTGAAGAATCTTATCCTCAAACTAATGGTGAATATTTTCTCTGACATGAACACAACTCATTCATCTGTTATGTAACTTGAACAGATTTTTAATTTTGTTTTCCTTTGTGGTTATTTCCTCTTTTTTGTTTTCGTATAGCTTTGACATGAGAACAGATGGGAGTTCTGGTCAATATAGATATTCATGAGAGAGAGAGAAATTTCATGTAGTGGGTTTAGTTTAGCTAGTACGTAAATGAATGACTGTCCTGTTCTTTGTCTTTCGGGTATTTTTCTTTTTGTCTGTGGTTTACAAATGAACTCTTCTTTCTTTAGTAGGCAATGTCATTGTGTTCCTGTAATTTTCATATTACATTTATGAGGCACATCCTTTTTATTATATCTAGTCACCCTTAACCCACCCACCAAAAATTAAAAATACAGCACTGCTGCATACATACATGGAACATAATGGGGAACGATCCTACAAGACATTGAGAATACTAGATAGTGTTACAAAGACAAGAGGCTTATCTATCAATTACAATTAATGTATTCCAGAAGGACATTTAGATTATTTAGTTGATATAAAGGAAAATACAGGTACTTATCCAATTACAGCTAAGATACTTTGACAACCACATGACTGACTTCCTTGTTCTTGCATGCAGTGGCTAAATAGACATTGTTACTCTATATTGAACAGCACTCCATAATGCAATATGGAATAAAATAAAACCTCACTGAGTTTGTCATAGAAAAAGACTTACAAACAAAAAAGTCTTACATTGTACAGTGACTATTACATCTATAAACGTTATTTAAAATGCCATTACTTTAGCTGTAACTAAGTTTCCAGAGTGATTTCCAGGCTAACCTTGCTCCTAATTGTTTATAATGTTCTGAAAGAACCTGCTTTTGGACTGAACCTCTCTGTGTTCTGCCTCAAATAAATAATATAAATTTTGTCTTCTTTATGATCTGTTTTCCTTATAATACTTCTGTCTCCTTGTTCATTCTTTCTCTTTCTGACCTCAGCTGAAGCGAGCGTTAAGTACCGTGACCTAAAATTACATTCAACAGCAAATATTTGTGCAGCAAAACTGTAAATATGTGCACTGACCTTTAAAGATTATGCACAATGAATTCTAAACACACCTGTGATGTTCTGTAAGCCACAAATGAAGAGCAGCTTTTATGAATAATTGTGTGCAGTGATGGGTGTACTTCTCCTGCAAAGGCAGAACCTCTAACTCCAAATACTGTTACAATTCTTAAGCTGAAAAATAATGTTTTTATATATACAGAATGTAGTACATTCTATATATCAGTGTTGATATTTTTACCTCCCATTCTGGTATCTGAGGCTGCATCTTACTGGTAAATAAAATGGAGCAGGTCCCATTTTTAGGCCCTGAGGGCAAGTTGCACTATACAGGTCATATCTGTACAGCTAAATTATAATTTTGTTACCCACCTCTGAAAGACAATGGCCCTCTCTACACTCCTTAATGGAAATAGCTGCTGGCCTGACCTAGCCCATGTGCTGGGAGGGTTTGCTTCTTAAACCAAACCCATGTCAATGTAAATGTGCTAGCTACATGGAGTGCTCAACACTGTGTCTTGGCCTTGATAGTACAGTATTACATAGCAAGCTCACACGATTTCTGGCACTTGTTCAATTGGCATTTGATATTCAGTTGGTCATTCAGCCTTTCAGCCTTGCAATTGTAGTTTGACTCTCCCCATTATTACATTATGGATAGCTTTTCCAAGATCTTTGGTATACTTCCTTAGGTCATAAGAGTTCCAGAGGAATGTAATCCTGTGTCATTAGTTCATTTTCTATCCTTATTTTCTGATACGTATTTCCAGAAAGCAGATTTATGTACATATATCTGCTTTCAGAGCTATCTAATGCTTCTGGAGACAGTGTAGAACTTCAGGGGTGGATGTAATGCTTCTTCCCCCAGTGTCTGAGGTACAAGATACAAACATTGTATAATAGTTCACTGCAGTTCCACCATCCTACTTGCCTTAGCCTGCATATTGTCTGGAGCAAGGACTAAGGGCCTGAATTTGCTTTTACCCCCACTTTCAGACCTGAGTATCTCCTATATTATACCAAAAGTATGGTATTGAAAGACATTGGAACAATTTTCCCTCCTTTTTTCATCTTTTTTGTCAACTGTCAAATCCAATTATGAATTACATTAAAGTTAACTAATCATCAGTATGCAATAAGTAACACAGTGGTATTTAAATGTGATGTTGAAGTGCCATGAAGCAAACATCTCTAGATTGTTACCGTGATATAGTTACCTCCTCACGCAATGTGATTTTTATAACAGGTAATGAAAAGCATTTTCCATAAAGTATAACAATTGCTGCCACTTAAACTATTGGCCAGATCTGCACAAAGATGCCTCTAAGGGGAAGGGGAGTTCAAAACCTTTTTCTTCCCATAGTCTCTAAATGGAAACCCAATTCTGAAGCTTTTACATTGTCATCAATGACCTTACTCAACATATTTTTTCCATTTGTATTCTTCACTGATTACCATTCTGTATAAGTGATATTGTTTTGGCGTTGATGCCATTAGACCAGAATTTATACCTTCCTGCCTAGAGTACTTGTGAGCCCTCAAATATCAAAAGCCTATCAATATATTTTCACTGTTCAGTGTGGTATGCTGCCATCACACAGAATTACAAACCTGGGAATGATCCCTCTGATTAGATAATATATCAGTGTTCAATGTGTGCTCTTACGCTTTCTTGGTATGAAGAGAATGCAGCATTTTATGTTTCCTTATCCAAGACTCCCACTCAAGGTTTATTCTTGAACATACCATGATAACTGAAAGTAAGCAGATACAAGACTTTACAGGGTTCCCAAAACATAATTATATTCTGTTTATCATAAACATTCACAGATCTAGAAAAAAACAATAACACACCTGTCAGAATTTCCCCACCTCTGTTGCCTTCTCTTCAACACTCATTGGATATGTTTCAGAGTTCTCTGAGAAATCCAGGCTCCTTCACACTGAACGTGAAAGCTCATCGTACTCATGGCCTCTCTTTAACGCTCAAGCAAGCAATTTCATTTCTTCTTTGGCTTCTCTCACCTGCTATGACTAGCTACGTGAGGCTTGAGCTTAGAGATGTGATGTAAACTTTGGGCATAGAAAATTTGCTAATGGAAAACCCACCTGAAATATATCTGGCTGCATTATTGGGGGGTTATAAAAGCATGTTATGAATCACTTCAGTGGGAGCTGCAAAACCTGAAATGGAGAAAGAAATGAGATTCAGGTAGTTCGGGCTGCTTGAGGATGATTTTGAATAGAACTGTAGACATACACTCATATGAATCCACGTCCCTTCCCTGCTGTCCAGCATTCCTCTGCCAGTGTTAGTTCTCCTCTTGTTCACTGTTTTTCAGCCATGGTAGTTTTCAAGGGCAGCTGCTCTTCTCTTGGAAAAATCCAGCAGCCTTAGATGCTAGTTTGCTGCAGAATAATTGGAGAAAGCTGTTTTCCCTTTTGAATTCATCCATCTCAGGCCAAAGAATTTTATTTGACCTATATCACTGATATTTTGGATTCTGTTCTAGTATGTATGCAAAAAAGAACCCCATATTCAAGCCAAGGTCGTAATCTGGACATGGTATACATGGGAAGTCCCAAATTCACATCAGTGTTATAATCTGTATTTAGACATATTCCACAGATTATTATGCATATATTAGCAGTTAGGGTGTATGTTTATAGTTTTTAAATCCCTTAACCCAGTAGTTTCTTCTGAATATTTAAATCAGAGGTGTTTTCATTACAATAAACATAGGCAGTGTCTGCTTGCTTATTTATCACAGGTTTTACCACAAGATCTCTTGATAACCACGCTTAATATATTGCTTTATGGAGGGGTTAATAAGGGTAGCTGTGTTACATGCTTTTCCAAAAGTTTTCATAATAAACCAGGAACACCCACATTAACACCTTTGCTATCAACCACCACTGTATGCTTTTTCATACATATCAGCATTTTCTGCCTGTTTCTGCTAAAGACAGACCAAATGAGGCTTTATTTTAAGAAATTAATAAATAATGGGCAATCCTGCACTTGTTTTAGAATATCTGTTAGAAAATAATTTGCTTTTGCAGATGATAGTGATCATTTAGTTCTTTCACAGGGGACAGGTGAAAACTTCCAATATTTCAAATGCTTATAATGGAATTAGGGTATAAACTTTGTCCTGCTTAAGACAATGGCCTAACTCTTTTTGACTTTTTCTTTAATATTTTCACAGAATGAGAGAATAGTTGATGTTGGACTGGGTATCTGGAGGCCATCTGGTCCAACGTCCCTGCTCAAGCAAGGTCACCTAGAGAAGGTTACCCAGGACCACATCCAGATTGCTTTTGAATATCTCCAAGGAGGGAGACTCCACAGCCCCTCTGGGCAACCTGTTTCAGTGCTCAGTCACTGAGCACTGGACACCCAGGTCCTTTTCTGTAAAGTTGCTTTCCATGCAGGCAGCCCCCAGGATGTACTGGAGCCTGAGGTTGCTCCTACCCAGGTGCAGGACTCTGCATTTTCCCTTGTTGAACTTCATGAGGATCCTGTCAGCCCATTTCTCCAACCTGTCAAGGTCGTTCTGAATGACCTTGGTGTATCAGCCACTTCTTCCAGTTTTGTATCATCAGCAAAACTGTTGATGGTACACTCTGTCTTATCATCCAGATTATTAATGATGATGTTGAGGAGTATTGCACCCAATATTGACCTGTGGGGTACATCACTGGTTATTGGCCTCCAATTAGACTTCACACCACCGATCACTACCCTCTGAGCTCAGCCATTCAGCCAGTTTTAAATCACATCACTGTCAGCTCATCCAGTCCATATTTCATCAGCTTTTCTATGAAGATCTTACAGAAGGCAGTGTTGAAAGCATATTGAAGTCAAGGTAGAAAGTGACCACTTCTTTCCACTCATCTACCAAGCCAGCCATTTCACTATAGATAGGTATGGAGTTGGTTTGGGTATTTTTGTTAAGTAAGGGAATTGCCCTGCCAGGCATAAGGGTTAACAGAGCAGTGTCTCATGCTGAAGCTGTTTCAGGCCTTCTGAAGTCACTGAAGATTTAGAAAAGATCAGAGAGAGAGTCCTAGAGGTAGCCAAGCCTGAGCACTTACAAAGGAGCATAAACCAGTTTCTGTCCAAATGCCTCTATAAACATGACTGCAGAGGTACAGGAAGGGACAAATCCATCATTCTTTTTTACTGGCAAAATAAGGTCTCAGAAGGAAGACTGCAGTCGTCTTCATCTTCAGTTATAACAATGGAGACACTGAAAGAGGACATCTAATTCTATTTTAGCTGACAGTAGGGCTAATGCTAGATGGAAGCTATCCTGAATCAACACACTAAGTAATGGTGTAGGGTTCTTGAACTGGCAGGAGATACCTGCCTAAACTAACACTACCCTTTCTAAAAAATCTACTACACAAAAAAAGAAAAGGTCAACTGGATCTAGAAAATAGCTATCTTCAAAGACCTCTGAGGCAGGTATGTAGAGTTGGCTGTGCGTTTCTAACTCATTATAGATTCATTTTCCAAATCTGGAGATAATTTTCTATATCTTTATTTCAGTTTAACACAGTTTAGGAATTATTTGCTTCCAGAAAATGAATTCTAATCGTGACCTTTGCAACCATTTTATATCAAGCTCCTTACTGAATTATAATTACTCCATATATTAGACAGCAAATTCAGCAGGTGGTATAGCATTACCTAGGTTGAATGGCTTAGGAAGTCTTCTGGGAGCAATGTGAAAAATCATAAAAATAACAGGGTTTAATGTGTTTCAGCTGATACATCAAAGATGGTGAACTTCCCTTTCAAACAATAATACATGTTGAATTCTTCTTATTGGCTTCTATTGATCTTTTTAAAAAAAAAAAGAAAACACACACAAAAAAACCCCCACAACTAAAAATCTAATGAGAGATTTTTAATTTCTTTTTATATTCTTACTTAATCTTCCACATTGTTATATTCTACTTCAAAACTGGTTAAGAACAGAAGACATGACCATACTAAGGGCATACAAACTTTTTGGCATAAAGGACTTACAGTATCATCTGCAGTAGTTTTACACTAAAAGGTAGTTATGGACAGGATGAAAACTGTCATTTAATTTTTTTTTTCAGTAAGCATGTCTATTCTGTGTGACGAAAGGCAGTCCAGCTATTAGAAACACAAAACAAAAATAGGTCAGTGGTGGATTACTGTGATGCTGTGGAGAGCACGGGCTTGCAAGTGTCAGTCTTTAGGGGTCCTTTAAGAAGCTAGCATAAGAGTGATTCTACTGAGCCAAAATGGATACACAGACTTTCTCAGTTCAATGTTTCATAGTAAACATACCCAAGAAACACAGCAGCAACTAATCGGGGTGACTAAAGTCCACATGAATGTAAAGTAATGACAGTTCTTGTCTTTCACTGGTTTTGGCTAAAGTCAGGTACAAGAACTGAACAAAGATGCACATACACTATCATGCATATTCATTAAAAATGGTGAATTGAAACTGCTTTGCCTAATTGTTCTTGTATTTATTTCCCATGAATACATTTTCAAACAGGAATGATCAGGTAAACAATACATTTCTAATGAAGAATTAGCAAACAAATGTACATTTTTCGCCTCGTGAAAAAAGCTATTTCCAAGTCATCTAGCTTGGGGAAGAAACGAACATCATGTGATCAGCATGTTCAAGCACAGTTCAGATTTTGCATATTCCTGTGGAGTCTACATATAAAAATTATTTACAAGAACTATCTGGTGAATAAATTTGAATTGCAAAAATTATTTATTTTTAAATTGAAAAAAAACTGAAATAATTTTCAGGTGATTTGACTATGAGAAAAAGCTAAAATAACCAAATTACTAACTGAGGATTAGCTACTCAGCTTTACGTGAGATATTTTTATAAGTAAATCTAAATAGGATTGCAGTTCACTCTATGTAAATACCACAGATTCTGTCTGGAACAATTCAGTTGTTTCAGATAGTCAGATGATGGCGTTCATTGCTTTCCTAACAAAGTACATAAAACCGTACTTTGTTGTGCAAAGTTTGCACTTTTTGTGTAAATAAAAAGTAAAGTCTTGTGTAGCTTTTTTAGTTGCTTATCAATTGATTGTGAGAATGATCACTTTTAAAGAAGTTAATGTTTGTATTAAAAGGTAGATAATTACTTATCGGATCCTTTTGTGCAAGACAATTGTTTTATATCTGTAAGCCCAGGCAGGCTATACTGATAAACAGCACACCCATAATCTGCCCAAGCAACTTTCTTATTTTGTTTTTAAAGGGTGATCAACAGGTTTTCCTGGACTGGGTTGTTTCTGTTTCAGCATGTCTTGTATAAAGAGTTTAATTCTGTCTTATGTAATGTGCTCGATTGATTCTTTTTCTCCAACATGCAAATCTTGCAATACCACATGATAAACATATTATTTTCCAGCTGATCAAAATCAGTATTTCATAACATAACTTTTAAAGCATAAGATATTACAAATGTGGCATTATTATAAATTATTTTAAACTCTTTACTGGCCACTCTGAGAGAAAATCAGTGTCTTCTTTGAAAATCTCACCTCCCTTACATACATGGACTTTATAGCTAATTATTCCAACCAGTGACAATTTATTTCTTCTTTTGTAGAAATGTCCCTCAAAACTTTCCAGAATCTGACCATACTTCAATGCAGTGACTGACTTGTAGATTGCCCTCCTCTCACTCAGTAGCATAGTCTTGCTGTAAAATTCCAGCAATATCTGACACTAAATATAGGCAATATTAAGAAAGCACTTAAGTAGTGCTAGCTGCCTTTCAAATTTTTCAGTGAATTAAAAAAGAAGTCACTAACTCAAGTAAGCACTATTGTGGATTCATTTTCAGAATTCAGAAAAACCCCTAGTAATGAACTTAACTCTACGCCTGTACACTTAGGAACTTTTCCACAGTCAGGAAAGTAATGACACCAGTGTAACATCCCTGGCCCACACACTCAGTACATCTCTTAACAGGTATAAATCCCTGAGGGTGGAGGGTAATGCCAATCACATTAGCTGAGGACTCATTATTTTTTCACAGCATCTTCCAGGATTCATGTAGGAGATATTGGCCTGGGTGATTTCAAAACATCCAAGAAGAAATTGAGAGTGAAATTAATCTTTCCTACAGCTATTTAAATTTTACAAGTGAGATTCATTTTGCCTAGCCTATGACGTCTACATGTGTGCTGAATTGCTTCATGTAATCTGCATTGCTCTGTAGAGACCACTGAATGCATCTAAACAGGACTCCAGCTGTTGAATATTTGGGCAACTGAAGTCTTAGAACAGTTTGTAGTCAATACAGAAATATGTTATCTGTCTTAATGGTGGATATTTCTCTCCATCCCGCTTTAAAATGTGACAAAATGCTTCTGAAGATAAAATTTTGCCTCCCTTAACTAGAAATAGAGTCTGAATGAACCTCTGTTAGCTCTAATTGTCAAGACCTTAGAGGTCAAATCATTTGCTCAGACTTCAGTGCCGAGGGACGTTTAGGACTCTCTGGGGTATATGAGGGTATATGCATTTAGCCTGGCAGATGTGGCACAGGATCTATGGGAAACTTTCTGGAGTGCCAGCTTAGGAGCTAGGCAGGGCATCTTTGGGCAGCTCAGATGTCTTTGGATCCCCATGTGAAGACAGTAGAATCAAGATCCTGACTTTGAAACATGTATATATGTATGTGAGGTGAGCCTCATCCTAACTGTGATTGCTGATTTGAGTCCATTATTTAGATCTGCATTATTTCATGCCACCAGACTCTTGCACTGGGTAAAACTGCTGGCTTAGCAAACTAAGTTGACTGACTGTGGATTGTAGGGAATCTCTAGGGCCTCAGTGAATCCTGTAGCAGCCTGGACATCATCATGCTCTAATACTCTGAGCTGCTTGCACCCTTCTCAGAAAACAAGGTCTTTGAAGATGATGTTTTATTGGTCACCAACTTCTGATGGAAGTGCAATTAAAATCATTAGAGCCATTAAAAGTTATATCGGATACATTTAGTTTGTATAACCTACATTTCAAGACTGCTACCACAAGCAAAAGAGTTAGACATTTAGCCTTTTTTTTCTCTTTCCTCTTTTTTTTTCAAACAAGCTTGGTTCCCTTTTCAATTTTTAGGTATCTCAAATTGGATTGTCAGGAGGAACAGAGAAATAAAAACTGATGTGGATCTCCTGGGCCTGCCACAGCCAGCTTTTACTGCAGTCATGCAGTATACATATGTGACATGCAAGAACAAGAAGACTGGAAGGCATGCCTGTGAGTATATTTGTGCCTGTTTGCTTTGAATTGTAATGCACAAGAAAATAGTTGTGGCATTGCCACAGAGAAAATGTTCAGCTGAGGATTGCACTGGTTCTCCTGCTTTTTCAGGAATAAAACCTGAATGGTTTGCACAGCTTCTGCATAAAATCCACTCTCACAGGTCCTCAGTTACCACCCTACTTTACTCAGTTCTTGTTATCTTCTCCCTTCTCTCTTTTGCACACCTCACCTCACAGCCTATGTTCTTACCTGTGAAAAATAACAAATAAAAATATATAATCATATTAGCAGTGCTAGAAATTATTATCAGGTTAAATAAGGAAAAAAAAGTATTTTCTCTGCGACAGTGCATGTGTAATTATTCTCACATGCAGAGAAGAGAAAGAAGAGATAATGTGTTGGAGGCTTTCATCTGGAAAGTGCTTTGTTAGCTTTCAAGTAGGTCACACTTCATGTGATTTGGTGGAATTACTTTCCCTTTTTCCTTTTCATCCTGGGTAAGAATAAAGATTTAAATGCTATAAGGCATCTATACTACAGAAAGTAGGTTAGAGGAATTCTGTGATTACAGAAGTTCACCCAACTTTTTTCCCCAATTAATTTTCAAAGCTTTTCAACAACTGTTGCTGGCTTGTAAATTCTTGTTCTCACATTATTTACTCTGCCTGCATGTATAACCTGCAATATATGTAAACACTCCGACATACTAGGCTTACCTCCCATCTCAGCTGAATCAGTCTCATGCCAGTGATTTTGGTGGACTCATCCTTGTTTCAGGCCAGTGATGAATAGAAATCAAGCCTTTGTATACAGAATATTTGAACAAAAATGCATAATTGAGAAAATAAATCGAGAAAAATGTATTAATAGCTGATTGCTTTCTAGTACTTTTTCCTTCCACTGATTGCAGTGACAGCAAAGCTGATGAACATCTTGTTCAGTTATACTTGCTACAGGGGTGGAAAGCTCTGGGCTGGGTAGAAGTGGAGCTCTGATATAAGACCTGGACCAGCTATCTCCTTCTCCAAATCTGAGCCAGAGGCCTCAGGCACAGAGATTAAAAATAAAATGTTTCTATTTTGGTGCTTTATCTTAATTACTCAGGTTTGAAAACATTGGCCTAATTTTCTTACCCATATAGACAGAGGATTTTCCTGACTTTTAGGTCTTTTTCTAATTATAAATCCTTTTTCCCCCTCTGTCTCCCCCACCCCACCCTTTTTTGTTTTTGTTTTTGTTTTTTATAATATAAAATAACATTAAAATATTCCTTTTGTGGAAAAGCATCTCTAAGAGGTATACTATTTCTCTTTTCGTAGTCACATTTCTTTACTAGTCCTAAAATTTGTCCAAAAAACCCCAAATGTTCATCTATTTGGCATCTTTGCAGACAAAGCCCTTTAAAGAAGCAAGGACCTCAATTTTCAAATGAAAGGCAGATTTTCAGAATGTCATTGCTTTGCACTTCTGCTACTGGCCTCTTACAAGAAGCTTCCATTTAACTTCAAGCCATGAAACACATGTTTGCAACTTGCTTTGGAAAATCATAGTCCCTTCAATGAAATTTTATCTATATGGAGCACCTGAAATAGGATATCTGAATGACTTTCTAAAGGTCTGTTTCCAAAGAACGTGCTTTTTGTACCAGTACCTAAACAACCATCTATTTTTAACACCAAGGCAGTATCTTTTTTTCAGTCTATTACTTATGAAAGTCTGGCTTCCATGTGAATTCACATTCTTCATATGGTTTCCTTCACTTTGCACCTGAAAAAAGTACAAGAAATTCTGATTGCTTGCCAAGTGATGTTGGTGTTGTTGGCACTCTGGAAACACAGGGAATGTGATTCTTGTCTTAAGGCTCAGTTCAGCCACAGAAAATGGTTCAGACCTGTCTACGTGTATGAAAGTAAGAAGATATGTATTGGTAGGCTTAATATAAGAAGTGTGCTTGAAGGAATGGTTTGGTTGCAAGTTGGGAGAAAATCCATGCACAAAGAAGTCTCTACTGCTGTGAGAAAGGATGGAAACTGTTACCTGATTCAAAGCTGAAGTCCTAGGCTCTTAAAAAAACCTCAGAATTGTTTCCAACGAACAGTTTTAGAATGCCAAATTTGGTGAAGGACAGTTTTTTCCCACCAGGGCAGTTTCTCAACCCAGCCAAATTCTAATCTGGGAGGTAGCAGTTTTCCCTGAAATCACTCACCAAGGTGATCAGTGAGACACCAGGCTCATTTAATTCAATTTTGAGGCATATCCATGAGAGAACTTAATAGTTCCTCCAGCACAGAAAGGGAAATACCACCAGCGGTTGCAGACAGCCAGAGGCTATGTGGCTTTTGGAGTAGCAGAGAGAAGTTAAATAGACTGGGAGCTGGCTGCCGAAAGAGGGCTCAGTGGCTTGGATATTGGGATGAAAGGCTCAGAGCTGGCATGAGAAAGAACATGTTTCTGGCAAAGGGGGCTATAATTGCCATGAAAGAGCCTTGTGGGTGGCCCATTAAAAAGGGGGGTTACCGCTGGGTCTGAAGGAGGCTGGCAAAAGAGGGTTCCTGGCTGTTGAATTTGCCAGCCTGAGTATGCCTGTAGCAAGGCAATGACCTACAGGGAGCTGGCTGGACAAACTCCATCTCTACATTCAGCAAGCACTGGGCTGTCTTTAGGGCTGAATGAAGTATGGTGATTTTACATTGGTTGGTAAGCATTTCTATACACAGAACATAAAAAGAATATTCCTCGGAAACAAAGGTTGAGAAAGGGTACCTTTATTACAACAGGATCAAGTGAACACCGAGCAATACTGAGAAAGGCTTATTTAAACACATCTGCAATCCTCTAGGTACTAAGACTGCACAGCCTGCTTACACTATCTTTTCTAATTTTTTGCTTACCTTAAAATCGTAAAATATTTCCAAATGAAAACAAAATTTGTAGCAAATTAAGCTATTTACTTGTTACCCTACCCTCTGTGGACTTGGAGTACAAAAAAGAATTATTCTGCTAACAAAAAGAAATAAAAATATTACAGGACTGGAAGGCTTTTCATGTCTTTCCTCCCTTGTTTAGTTTGTTTATATGTAGGCTAAATATAATAATATATTTCAAAACTTTTTAATGGGTCTTGTTTTCCAAAGTTCTTTTTTTTGCTGGCTTTCTCTAGATTTTCTGTGACTACATCTTTCTTAAAATATGGTGGCCCAACTAAACATTACACTCCAGCTAAGTCCTCGCCAGTGCCAAATACAACAGAACAGTGAACTTCCAGACAGCACAAAAAGACATATGCTTTTTCACAGCCGCATGACATAGCTGATGCAGAGTTAGTCTGTGAAGCTTTCTAACTTGTAAGTTCTTTCGGTGTTATTGCTGCCAATCAGTTAATGCTTTCTTCTGTATTAAATCCCCACATGCAGTACATTGAATTTCATCTTTATTGAAATTCACCTTTTTTATATCAAATGATTCTTCAGACTGTCAAGATCATCTTCAGTGAACCCTGCCTGCCATCTTCACTCACTCAGTTTTTAATGAAGGTTCTTTCATCCAAACGATTAAAAAATATTGAAGAACACTGAGCACAGGACAGAGCCCTAGAGAACCTGATGTAATAAGAAATGGTTGACAAATAGCTCTGGAGCAGATGTGTGCTTTTAGCTGTGAACCTGCCAAAGACTTGCTTGAGACAGCGCCATGAGGAAAGATCTCAAAGGCCAAAAGTCCAGATACATCTTCCTGCTACCTCTCTCTGTACGTGACATGATTTTCTCTGGAGAAGAAAGAATTTGCAGTGGACGAATATGCTGAATTCCTGACAATTCAGTCATCTTTTTTTCTTACTACATAATTATCCTTTAGACACTTTGAAACTGCTTTCAAGAATTTGTGATTGATTCTTCCTAGCCATCAAAATGGCATATTTTTATAATTCCATTCTACCCTTTTCAAAATTGGAATTCAAAATTGAAAATATCTTTGCCATCAGGTCTCCTTGGCTTCCATGAATTCTTGAAGAAAACTGCTGCAGGACTGGGAGTTGCTACAACACACCAGCACCTCCTGAATTTGAGAATGTCTAAAATATTCAAAAGATTTTGAGCCTGAGTTCTTACTTTTGTTTTTCATTCTTATTATTTTAACCATATAGGAGAACTAATTTTTTTTTGTGATAGTTGAAATAAAAAAGACTTTTAACTTCTCAGTCTCTTTTCACCCATTACTCTCTCCCCTTTCCTGGTAAGTACATTAGGCACATTCTTTACTGATATATTATGTTGTATATACATTGTGTCTTCAGCCTTTACTATTTAATCATTGCTCAGGTACTTATTTGAAGGGGGTCTAAGGAACAGGAGATTCTTGTGTCATTAGAAGATGGTCTCATAGATTATGGTGATTAATCATCACAAAACCATAAGCACACTAAAAATGTAAATAGCAAAATGTGTAATGCTTTGCAACTCGCTTCGTAATTGAAAAGAGAATTCCAGCTATGCTGAACGTCTCAGCACACACTGGAGAATTACTTTCACTGTAAGCTAAAGTAACTTCCTGCAGAGTAAACTGGTCCTCTTTCTCTTCTGCTGAGATTCCCATTCCCATGAGGAAGGAGAGCTGAGTGTCTTTTGTATTTCCCTGTGCCATGTGCTGAACAGAAAGCCTAAGGTCTTGCCTGGCATAAAGGAACTGAAATAAGTAGAGAGTGTATGCAACAGTGGCTTCTGGGAATGGTTTCAGGACCTTGTATTTCCTAGTTATTTTCTGCTTTTTTGTCAAAGGGTAAACATTTCAAGCTAAATTATTCAGAAGGGATTTAGGAGGTGTTTTCTTTAAATTCTGCTGAATACAAATGTGTGGAGAGAAAGAAAAATCAAGCATTCTGCTTTAGTTTTGTGTTTTTGTTCCATGGTTACACTGAGATCTTTGAGGAGCAGGACTGTATAGATGTGTGGGGTAATCCAGTTCCCTCTCTTCCTAAGCAGGGTTTTCATAGGAAGCCACTCCAAATGCTGCTTGAAGAGGGCTATCTCAAGCCTACTAAAGGAGAGAAAAGAAAAGATCCTGGCAAATGAAAAGCCATAATAAAACATGAGGTGACTCTGTTACCAAGACCAGGATGCTAGAGGCATTTCTTCAGCAAATCAAAGACACTGAATACTTTCCAGGAGATGGCATTATGAAAGGGGTGGCATATTATAGCAGTGCAAGCCCAGCACAAGGCCTCAGAGTGCAAAGTGAATTCACCTTCCTGAAAAAATATCTTCTTTACAAGTGGGAGGAGGGATGTAGCTCCTTAAAGTATAAGGTAGAAATGTAAGTGGGAGCCATGTGCTTCCAAGATTATCACACTGACAATACAATGTATGCACATACATAGAAGCTCATACTTAAAAAAAAAACAAAACAGAACCAGTAATTACTAGAACCATGACATACCCCAGCACACATGTTCTGCATGAAGCCAGGAAAAAGCTCTTTGACCCCAATACAGTGAAGCCTTCCCCAAGGGCTGCTGGAAGTGCCATCTTCCAGATTAGTGCTTCCTGCGGTACACAGGAACAGATGGCCGGCCAGCGCCCTGGGATATGACCGACTGTAAAACAGGGCCTTGACTATGTTTCAGTATTGTAAAGGCTCAAAATTTTAAATATATGTGTCTTGACAAATTCATGAGGCTGCCTGTATGGAAGGTAAGAGGGGAACAAAAGTTGTTTCTTGACACCTCAGAAAGGAAACAAAATTACACGATATTGTGATCTCTAGAGACACTGAGGGCTTAAGGCTCCATTATGCTAAGTAATCTGCTGAGCCTGCGTGCCTTGGTTAAGTTGAATATCAGCGAATGCTCCTAGTAGGGTCACTGTGCCCACAGTGTAATTTAGGTAGTGGAAGAAACAGTGAGCCCCAGAAAGATATGCTCCCCATGGCACCCTGTCCCCAGGAGAACAGTGGGCTGCCTCCTTTTGAGATTAGGCCTTTTGGTACTCTGGCATTCATCCATGCTGAGCGTTATTCCTCTCATCTGTTATTATGGGTTTGGCCTAATTCCATGTGATACAGAAGCACATGTTTACCTTTAAACCTGTGAACCATAATGCTGACTGCAGTACAATTGCTCTTTAGCAACTGACCCCAGGACAATTCTGTTCCAAAGCAGCACATTGTTCCAGATATTTTTGTAATTATATTATTTCACAGTTCACAAAGTCGTACAGGCATGCACAAGAAGTTATGTACATATTGGCTTTCGACACATGAGGTCCAGGTTTGCATCCCTGTCCTCTGTCTCAGCATGATCTGTGATGTTTTACAGCAGAGTTTTCAAGCTAAGACAGCTATTTCTGGGCACGTTTCAGGTATGCAACTGTGAGAGACTTGTTTGGAACCTTCTTGACATTAACCCTTTTAAAATAAATTTCAGCACTGCAAGGGAGCACTACTCTTCCTGTGCTTAAAATTAAGTACATGCTTAAGAACCTCACTTACCTGGAGCTTGTGAACAAGTGTCCCCAAAGCTAAAAAAAAAGAAATGGGAGCGAACTACTTATGACAGAGCTCCAATACAAAATGTAGCATTGAAAGATAAGGATGGGCTTAGTGTATAAGAATACAAATACAATTAATTCTCTTTATGATGTATTCTTTGTGGATTTTTATCATAGGCTTGAAATGTTGCAGCAAGCTTGGAAGAATTTTAGTTATGTCCCCAAGGAAGCAATGAATTCCTAATTTGCATAGAAAGGGACAGAGGTAAAGAGAGTGGAGGACCCTGATGCTATGCATGAGTTTTGATTCTTGAAATTTCTCTCCAGAAGCCAATGGGGATTGATGTGAGACACAAAAGCTTTGTTGGAGGAGAGTTAGAATTGCATTGTGCTGTTTTGTTTTTCTCTTTGACACTTTGTTTCCAACCCAGACATTAAGAATATAAGATCTTCCTTTGCTCAAATAAGCTTGCATCAATTTTCCCCATCATCTTTCCAGTGCTAGAGTTGAGACCAAGGGAAGCAGATAAATTCAGCTCATGTTCTGTTGCTGGAGGTGAAGTCTGCAAGCATCAGTCTAATGCTCCCCCCATGAAGTGCACCCTGACACAGAGCTGAATGCTCGCAGCCAGGCTGGAGGGGTCAGCCAGGGCCTGGGAGTGCCAAGTGCTGCATTGAGAAAGTTGTTCCTGGCAGGCATAGAGAAAACCCCTTCTTCTAGGAGCAGGTAACAAAGAGAGACCCCTCACAGCAGACCCCCCGGGAACCTTTCAAACCAGTCTATGGCTTCAAGTAAAAATGCAGCAGCTTTCAGCACAGGAGAGAAGGTTGAAACTAAATTAACCAATAGAAAATATTTGACCGTACTGATTTGTGAGACTGTGTTTGAAAAAAAAAACATTTACAAACCCTTCTGCAAAGTTGTTACTACTATAAAATATTCAGCAGAAGGTGTTTTCATCAGAATTAGAAAATGATGCAGCTCCTTTGGTCTAATAATTTCCAGGGAATTAGTTCTCTAGTCAACCCTTTGACCTGAGATCCCTGCTGTAAAGTACTAGTCTGCTTTACGTGTTCTTAAAGGTATCTAGTAGTTTGCTCACTCCAGCAGGCATTGCACCCATGCTGTTGTTTTTATCACTTCAGTCCATAAGGCTTCCCTCTGCGCTGTCAGACTCATGCCTCAGGCAAGTCACCAGGGAAACTACTTGAAAGTCTGCTTTCAGACCCAGACCCAGACTTTGGAGCAGGGCATTAATGCTAAGGAGCAGGCTACCAGTGTATAATGTTTTCACAGAGAATCTGCATAAAAGAACAGAATACATACCACAAAAATATGTATTACAAATACTATAGTAAGATGTCTGTTATCTGACACTTGTGCCTAGAGTCAGCTTACTTTCTCCAGATACATCCAAGCTAGACGATGGGCCTACCTGTACTCAGTTCATCAGATTATGATTGGATTTGTCATTTGACTGTTTTGTCTCTTTCCCTTTCCCCACACAATCCCCTCCCAGTTATGAGCCGCTCAGCAGGGTTTTTAGTTTTTCTAAGATACAAAATGCCCCATATAATTTCTTTGCCTAGCAAGCATAGGGCAGCACATTCGTGAAATGCCATGTCTTCTCTATTCCAAAAGGAGAAAAATAAAAAGCTCGAACCCAACCTACAAGGCTGTTTGTGTAATTAGATGCAGTAGGTGAGTATCATGACAGCTGAGAAATAAAAGCAAGAAACCAAATAATGCTAAATGTAGAGAACAATTTGTTTGAAACCTTTGGAATAACCAATTTGCACTCATATTTCACTATGAAGTGCAAGCAGCCCTTGGAATAAATTATGAACATGAAAGCCTGTGAAGAAGTATTTCCTGCAATCTAAAGCCTGATATTCTTCTCAGATTTAAAGAGTAAACAACATGTGGGGAGAGTTGCTATTTTTTCCTGCAAAATAGGTGACAATTACACTGATACTGTTTTATAGCTATTGTTCCGTTCTTTTTTAGGTTGATAACAAAGAACAGATGCAAAAGATAGATAAGAATATATTGGAAGAGACTAATACAGGAGTGCATAGCTTGTCAAGTTCCCAGGTCCTTTAAAATGTTTATACTCCACTCTAATGGGAAACAAAATGTACAGGAGAGCGCATTGAATTACAGGGAACTCAAGGGGGCTGTCTGGGTATTCAGCCCCTTGTTAAGACAGTGTTAAAATACAAGCGTGAGCACTATATTTTCTGACCACAATGGTGTGAAGTGGTTTCACTTGGGATGGTCTCAGACCAGATATCACCAATGCTATCAAAAGGAGAATCTCCTGAAGAGCTTATCTGATATTTTGTGTTTGTACTCATGTGCTCTTCTCAATCCTTTTGCCCCATTTAGACAAAGCATTCCAAATAAAAGACGGCATATGAAAAAGTGCACACCATGCAGTAAAATAAACACTATCACCATCCTAAATCATGGGGACAAAGGTGGAAACCAGGCTGCAGCGAACTGCAGAGTATTGAAAGTACTTCTAAGTAAAGCCTTTCAGCGATACTAAGAACTGACAAAACAAGCAAACCAGCTTTATTTGGAAGAGACAGAAAGCAGCTGTACGGAGAGAAACCTATGCTCTTCTGTAGAAGAGATTCAAGGGCAAACATAGAACTGTAGTGATGGTAATTCCAGCTTGAAATGGGAAGTATACAAGTGAAAAGGCTTAGCTTAAAATAATAGTGCTCAAGGTACAGGTCTTCTAAAAGGTCCTAATTAAGCAAAAAGGACTGCCCAAGGTTATTGGTATCAGGAAATGGTTCCAGTAACCTGAGTACCCTGACAATGTAATTGATAAAATATTAAACTGCTATTTCTGATTCAACAGCAGTCCAGGTTAAGTCATGAACTAGTGACTTAAGCATGTGTTACTGAAGTATCAGAACTTAAATTTTACTCACAAAATATGCACTCATGAAGAGCTTATCATACACAGAGCAAGCACACACCTACTGAAAGTAGGCGGCCATGCATGCAGAATTACCTCCTGTCTGCAGTGCAAGGGAGCTACTTAGATCCCTTCTGTGTTTAATAATGGGGCTCAAAGGAGAGGCAGCTTGGATACTGTGTATTGCTAATAATTGAAAAAGGTGCACTGGAGCCTGCATAACTAACTGTAACAGAAAGGGTTACAGCGATGCCTGTGATCAACTACAACAACAACAACAAAAAAGAGAACACTGAGGTGTGAAAAATAGTTCATACTTCTCTTTAAGGCTTTTTCTTACAACCCTAATTAGACATGTGCAAATAATTGATTTTTCAGTTTGGTGGCTGAACCTAAAAAATACTTTCTAATTCGTTTCAGGTAAACCCTGAACAGATTTCTTTTATTTTTGCCAACATAAAAAGCAGTATAAACAATACTTGTCTTTCAAGCATATTTTACATTTATGAAAATTATTTCTAGCTCTTTTTTTTCCTAAATTAAATAGGATTTTACTTCTGCAAGGAATAATCATTAAAACTTTTATTTAAAAAATACTTGGAATTTGATCCTAAAGTCCACAAATTATTTTCTTAGACCTAAATCCTCTCCTTTCATGTGAGGTTATTTCCCATTCTAATTTGAATGCAGGCACAATCTGCATTGTGAAAAGCCTTTACATTTTTTTCCCTAATTTCACATTATTAGACTTAATTCTGCCCTCATGTAAATGGAGCAATGTAGCTTTTGCAACCACAGGGTCCCGAATCAGCAAAGCACTTGTGTATGTCCTTAATGATAAGGAACCTGAGCAGGCATTGGTATTTATTTCTTGAAAACTGGGTTGATTAAAAAAAAAAAATAAATAGCCGAACATAATTTCAGCACTTCCTCCTGCATTTGTCTCTCCCCCTCTTTGGTGTCCGTGATAAATATGGTAGCTTTTCTTCAGGATTTTCCAAAATCTTGTCTGTCCTCTTGGGATCCCCACAGCAGACACTGAGGGAGAAGTGATGGAGGGCAGTCTATAAGCTCCCAGTCCACAACTGCTGATTCCTGAACTGAGGAGCCCTCAGGGTGCTTCTGATCCCCAAGGTCTAGGCACACGCTTTTCCCACAAGCTGGTTTTATCTTGGGGTGAGCCCTGGTTGTGTACAGCTCTCCCCGCATTGATTATTGTGTGGAGAGGATCCAGGCATACGGGCTAGATGAGACCCAAGGGAGACTCAGGTCAAGCTCTCAGCCCTTGTAACCGGGTGAACCAGGATCCCTGAGTTTTCCCATAGTGCAAACCTTAAGCAGCTGAGGAGCTGTGGACAATTCCCATCCCACCACTGCCCCAGGAGTAACCCCTTACAAGAAAAGCCGGGAGACGCAAAATAAGACAGGAATTGATGGTATCAGCAAATGAGGAATATTGTCTTTGTCAATAACAATAAACTGAAAAAATCAATAAACTGAAGAACAGGGGGGAAAAAAAGGAAAATTATCATCAAACTTCTTTAGCAATCTTGGCTGCCACTCGTATCAACAGTTCCCAGGGCTTTTTAAGAGGGATAGTAATTGCCATACTGCTTCAACAAGTTGCCTAACTTTAATTCTTTCAGTTTCTTTATACTTTTCCTTATTTCAGTTACGCATGAATTGTAGCTAAAGACAAGAGTAAAAACATTTCCTCCTATTTAGGGTGTGCTAGAGGAAGCCCAATTCAGGACATTAAAATCACAGCCAGACCCAGAGCCCTTTGTTAAACCTGCTTTTGGAGAATCCTGACCCCTGCTGCTGCCTCTTTTCTGAGCGCTGTGCCACTGCTCTTGGCAAACTGGGCCTCCTCTCCTCTTCAGAGGATCCTCATTGGATTCAGACTAGGAAATCCTTGTTCTGCAGTGGGGAATGCAGCAGTCCTTGCCATCTGCTCTGCCAGCTCTGTGGGTAGCTCCTATTTCTCCTTTCTGTCTGTTCAGTCTCAGGCCTCAGAGTCCCTGCTCCCAAGCTGAGAGGGTCCTCGCAGCTGTTCTTTGTTTGGGTCCAGCTCAGGTTCCTGGTCCCAGAACCAGTTGCTATTCAACTGACAATATCTGCCTTCCCATTCTCAGTCCCAGCTTTTGCCTCTTCCTTCCAACTGTTCACTAATTTGTCCCCCAGGCATTTAAAATTTGGGGATCCCACTGATGCACAAAAGTTAAAATCCAAGGAAAAGGGTCAATCCATCAGGTAGAAGTTTCGCTCTGTGTGTGCACACCTCTCTTTAAGTGCAATCGTGAGGGAGCACAACAAGTAATGCTGCAGCATGTGTGCGTACCCAGATGTTCCCAAAGTCTGAAGGAGATGCAATATTGTGGGAACTGGCTTGGTCACAGAAAAGAGACTGATCCAGGTGAGTCATACTGGCATATTGTGAAGCTACAGATTTCCATCAGTTCTGTCACATCACTTGACTTAGACCGGAATAAGGCCGGGTCTGTGTGCCATGACAAAAATCTTCACAGCACTGAGACAGAACACTGGACTTTGCTTCCCACAGTGTGAGTATGCACCTATTTGCAGATGACATTTACTACGTATCTGGTATTGACCTCCACACCTCCTGCCAAAATAGTTTTTTCAAAGTATGCACTTACAATGTGGTTAAACAGCCTGGTAACAGCCTGACCTGGGCTGACCACAGTCTACACCAGCTGTTACACTGGACTGCTATGTGGGAAACTTACAGGAACAGAAAGTAGTCTGACTCTGGTGAAATCAAGGCACTACTTAGGAGGGAGAGAGTCCTGGAAATTAGTCTCTAGTCTCTAGTCTAATGTTAAGTGCACAGAGCACAGGCAGTAGTGGCATGTGGCAGAGCAACAGGGGCACAGGGCTTGGCCTCCCTCTCCTTACAGAGCCTCTGTACTACAGGACCATGCAGTCTCAGGTCACCTCTTGCTTAGTCTCTTTCTCACAGAGACTCCTCTAAGTGGTAAATGTCTACATGTACCTGTCTTCTTGAGCTAACGTCTGAGATCCCACTATACTCAACTCTATTCCTTAGCCTAAAGGTAGGTATCTACTGAGACATCCTTGGGTCTTGGAGATGCCTGCACAGGGCTAGCAGATGCGAATCAGGACTCACAGTAGTTTGGCACTGAACATTCCACAACACCCAAAATAAATACCCAAATGTGTTTAGACAACTGAATCCCATCCTAGAGATCTAGACGATACAGACAGTGGAAAACAGAAAGCATCTCAACTGACTGAAATATAGGTCAGCTTAAAATCACTCTAGTCTCTATGAGCTGCTGGCTGAATCTACACTGACTCTTTTGGGAGCTTCAATACCTAGTTAAGGTTTAAAAGTGGACACTTAGGCTTAATCTCAGAGCTGTGACTTGGCACTATGAATCTATTGCCTTTTTTCACAACAGCTTTACTCTGGCAGGTAGGACAGCCCAAGGACTTAAACTCTATGATTAAAATTACACTGGCAATTGAATTTAGAGCCATACATGCTTAGATCTGAACTACTAGCTAATCTAGGCAAGCTAGACTGTCAGAATCTAGCCATTATTTCTGGATGCTGCAAAATCTAAAATTGTTTATTAGATTTATAGTAAATATGATCAGATTATTTTAGAGCAAATGGAAAGAGCTGTCTGTGAGATTTCTGAGCAAAAGGCTGGATGGCAGCATTTAACTGAACTTTCTTGCAGAGGTAAAAAGACTTGTATTTCTGTCAAAGCCACTCATTCAAAACGATCACTTTATAACCAGCTGCTGTTACTGTCTCATGGCCATTTGGTAGTGCCCATATATAATGATGCCAGTCTAGCTGCTGCACAAGGAGGTTCTATCATTGCAAAGGGTCCATTCAACTCCCTCACACAAAGTTTTAGAAAGGAGGCCAGAAAGAGACCTCTCACTAATTCTTTTACTCACCCTTGCAAGTAAGGCCTGAGCCACAACCACTGGACATTGCGTAAGGGCAAGAAATGTATCTTCCCAAGGTGCTTCATATATTTCTTCAACTTTTCGATTGTCAGTCTGATAGCCTTCACTGGAAAATCAATGCACATAAAATGAATACATAAATGAATGGCAGCAGCATTAAAAGAAGCAGTGTCAAGAGACTCTGAGAGAAATAGTAGATTATTTCTGACAAAAATATCTGTGAGTTCTAAAAAGGCAGTTGAAAAGACATCAGAGGGTCAGGGAAAATGAGCTCTTTTCTACCAGTTCTGACTACAACTGTAGAGAGAAAATTTTCCCTGACGCATAATAATTCTGGCAAAAACTCAACCTTACATGTCTAAGCAGTTCTACCTTGAACTCTTTTAATATGATGGCAAGCTTTTTTTTCCCCATAAAGATGCAAGGTAGAAAAGTAAAGATTTTTAGCATGAAAATCTGTGGCTTGTTGCAAACAGATTAACATTGTTGTAGGAGAAAAGTGTAATTAATTTGCACAGCTCTTTTCCAAAATAGAAAGGCTTTATTCTACAAGTGAAATCTTCATAAACGAAGTGGTTCATCTTGCTATCTGTGCATTCAGCTCTGGCTCCCGCTGCCTCCTCAAAGGGCTTAAATCTGAAAAAAATGTAGAACTGAAACTAACACTTAAAAACTGTAGTAGGGAAAAAAGTGGCAAGATTTAAAGGGCAGATGAAACCATGCAAATAATCAATGAAATACAGTGTCTTAAGCACAATTACTCAGACAGCTATATGGGATTTTGGGAGTTCACTATAGGGCAGGCTCAGTCTCGTGCTGTCCCCAAGGGTGGGGAGGTAACTGACGATGTTCAAGGTCTGCTGAAAGCAGAGGCAGCACCTACAGGTAAGCTTGGTCCCCAGGTTTAGGGCCTGACAGGCACTGGTGGTGGCCCAGGCTAATTGCCTTCAGGTCTGTGTCTCCTGCAAAGGACTTCCCTGGCAGGGGAGAGGGCCCTTTTCACTGAAGAAGCCAGAAGTTATGAGCTCCAGAGGAGCAAGGTAAGGGTGACAATGGAAGTTACTTTCATGAAAAAATATCTATGAGACAGGCAAACTGGAAAGGAGAAAGGAGTTGGGGGAAGAAGTGGGTAATGAAATATAAATAACAGATTGATAACTTAACTGCGTAAGACTCAAAGACAAGCATCACCTTTAGAGGAAAAAGACGTTTTCAGGACAGGAGTGCTCCCATAAGTCATGGCTCAGTGCTGGATGTGACAGGAAAGAAGAGATTCTTGTTCTGAAACCTTGCTCTTGCCTCTGCCTAAGTCCTCTTCATGACATAATAGCAGGAAAGAGTTGTTAAGTGTACAAAACAGCTGCTGCTGCGCTTTCTGCTGTCTCACACAGCACTTTGATCTCCAAAAAATAAAAGCAGAGGCCCAGGTTCATTGCTAAGCAACAGGCTGCTTAGAGACACACCTAAATTCAAGTGTGTGACAAAGTTATGTTCATATTAGTAGGACATAAGCTTGTAACAGTTTAAATCCACGTGAGTGTTTTGCTCAAGAGCAAAGGGGAATGGAGGTGGTAGTATGAATCCTCTGCCCAGCATCACCAGTGTCAGTGGAGAGGTCACATGAAGCTAGAGAGCCATTGGTCTTTAGCTGCTTTCTCAGGCTCACCCATTGCCAGTTTGTGCCTGTTCATTCATCTTTTGCAGCAGTTCTGCAGCAGTGAAGAGTTTCCCCTTCTCATAACATGGGTATGAATTAGGGACAGGTGGAGCTTGAGTGAAACATGAGAACATAACACCTGAAGTGATCACTGGATCATCTAATCCCATTACCACCATAATGGCACACCATGAACTAGTCTTTCAACATCAGGAAGGCTCTACAGAACATCTTCTCCCACCCCAAAGTCCTGGTTTATAGGACAGAATATAGCATCTTCCCCTTGCCCAATCTAGAAGATTCATTTCTATGTCTCTGCCACAATCCAGCTCAAGTCAGCAGTTGGTAGGCTGGTTTAGACTGGTGAACTTTCCTCAAGGAAAGCCTGGGAACTTCTATTCACATTCTGTTCTGAAATTACAGTCCACAAAAAAGAGAGGGAAACGGAAAATGTTGTTCCCTGTCTGACTGACTGATGGGAAGACTGACACAGACAACAGTGTTAATATGTTTCTCCTACTAATAAAAAGAAAAGATGGGGCAGAACGTACTCAGACCCTTCTTACAGTCTTGTCACAGAAGAATAAAAGCAGTGTGAAACTCCCAGTTTGACAGGTTGAGGATTAGTTTAAGGGCAAGTACGTGAAACTGTCTTTTTCATCCTCCTCTAATCATTGCCTTGGCTATCAGTTTCTTTCCAACATCTGTTTTATTCACTAAATCACTTCTTTTCTGCATTTAGTTTCCTTCTTCAGGTCCCCTTCATCTGCAAGAACAGTGAGTGACCCAATTTTTATATATATTTATGTATGTGTGTGTGCATGTATATATATAAACATTATGTACAATGTATACACAAATATATGCATTTGCACAGCTACTTACTTTCAAACCAGGCAGTACAGCAAACAGTGAAAGCAAAAAGTACCACTAATGAGCACTAGATTTTAAGGCATACAGTAAGTCAGGCAAGCCCCACAGCAAGCACAGAAGCCTGCCAATTAATAGCTAAACAGCAATAACCACTATAAATTCCATCTAGCACATTCCAATCAAATCTGTCGTTATCTCAAACCTTTTGTGCCCCACGTTGGGTGCCAAAATGGACTGTCGTGGTTTAGCCCCAGTCAGCAACCAAGCACCACGCAGCTGCTCGCTCGCTCCCCCCTGACGGGACAGGGGAGACAATCGGAAGAGTAAAAGTGAGGTAATTCATGGTTTGAGATAAAGACAGATTAACAGGTAAAGCAAAAACTGTGCACGTGGAAGCAAAGGAAAACAAGGAATTCATTCACTCCTTCCCATGGGCAGGCAGGCGTTCAGCCGTCTCCAGGAAAGCAGGGCTCCATCACGCGTAACAGTTACTTGGGAAGACAAACACCATCACTTAAAATGTCCCCCCCTTCCTCCTTCTTCCCCCAGCTTTATATGCTGAGCATGATGCCATATGGTATGGAATATCCCTTTGGTCAGTTTGGGTCAGCTGTCCCGGCTGTGCCCCCTCCCAGCTCATTGTGCCCCTGGCAGAGCATGGGGAGCTGAAAAAATCCTTGACCAGTGCAAGTGCTACTTAGCAACAACTAAAACATCTCCACATTGTCACCACTGTTTCCAGCAAAAATCCAAAACAGAGCCCCATACTAGCTACTACAAAGAAATTTAACTCTATCCCAGCTGAAACCAGGACACACAGCTACTTACTTTCAAACCAGACACCTGAGAAAAGGAAATACGGTACTTTGCTGCTGTAGGACTTACTCTTCCTCAACCAGTATTGTCCCCACTATTTGTTACATTCACTTCTCATAGCACTATGAAAATGAGTTTATAAGCATTTGGGACCTGAGAAGTGCGGGTCTATTCAATCTCTCAGATCAATAGTTTTAGTTGCTGCTTAAAATCTGGAAAGGAATCAGTTGCTATAACAGTCACTGAAATTCTATTAGAAACTTTGGGAAAAACTGACCTGTCATATAAAGGCACCACACACGTTCACAGTTATTCTATTCAGTTTTACTAAAATCTACTAGGGAAATGTATGAAGACTCTTAAAAGGCAGCAAGGTGATGGCACTGACAGCCAGCTGGGTTCTGGGCAAGCACCATCATGGCTGGGAACGGCACCAGTGCTTGGCCAGCTCTTCTTCAAGAGACAGGAAGAAGAGCATGAAATGTAAAGTCTCCCACAGATGGAATTCCTCACACCTCACTTCAGATGTCTATAAAGTAAATGCCTATGTTTGAGGTAGCTATCCCCAGGCAATTTTCCCTGGAGGTAAAACATCTTTCCATTGCCAGATCCAGGGATCAGCCTGACTCATCAGATGCAAGCAATGTGTAATTATACAGGCTAATTGCGGTTGCAATTTTCTCCAGTTGTAACTTTGTTGTTTTAAAGTTTGGAGAACTGCTCCATTTACTAGAACCACACCTGCTCAGAGAGCAATTCTAAAATTTTGCCTCATGCTTTTTTTACTGACATAATGATTATAATTATCACCTCATTTCAGTTAGCAATGTTTTTGATGTGGCTTCTGAGGGTTCAAAGTTGACTGTACAGGGAAAAATATTCCTTCCAAAAAATGCTGATTTTGACTTATGTAAAATATTTCACACAAACGTGAATGTCACTGTGGATCCATCACTGTCTTCCTGCAAGTCGGAGATACATCCAAGTAATCTCAATACAAAGAACAGAGTAGCTCTTACTGAAGCTAACTGCAACGGAGCAGAAACAGTCAATTTTTCCCTCTACTTTTAGAACAACTCCAGTATGATCTAACACTCACTTCAACAGTAAAACAGGTCTGAAATATATTTTTTCTTGACCAAAGGGAAAAATTTCATTTGCACATTATCATTTCAATTATTATCTCAATATTATCTCAATCAATTATGCTAAATGATAATGTGTATTCTGTCATAAAGTTAAAAACAATTATTGTGTTCTATTGAAAGTAGACATAGCGTTGAAGTAAGCAGTTTAATCTTAGCCAAACAAAGCATTTTGTACGTGTGAAGATGAAACATCTCAAGAACACTGATCCAAATTTTTCATTTTTCTAGAATTCTTAAATATTTGGCTTCTTATCTCATTTAATACATCAGAATTCCTCAAAAAATGGAAATTGAGATGAAGCCTGGTGAAGTTTCATAGGGGAAAGTAATAAACAAATACTCTGAAGTTTGCTTAAATTCAGCTACAACCATTTAGATGAATCACGAAGAACTATTCTTTCTAAAAACTGGATGAATTTTTAAATTTGCATCATCATGGCATTCCATTAAAAAATCCATATGATACAAACTGGACAGACTACTTGGATTATTATTACTGAGAAGACATAAAAAATCCTGGGCTTTCTGCACAGAAATAAATGAAGAGACAGGGCTTCACTCAGGTCTTCTCTCTGAGACTCTCAATATGACTTGGAAAGCTAATAAATTTAAGCCCCAGAAAGATCAACCCGCTATTGGTATTTTCAGTAATTTTAGAAAATGGCAATGAAAAATCAATTAAATGGAAACACTCAAAACAAACTACTTAGATGTTATCTCAGATTCCTTTTATAAAGACCAAGGAGCAAAACCTTCCAGCAATCATTAGCATCACAGGAAATCTTATTACTAAGCTCATTTAAAACCTAGGTGTGCACCTAAATCTCTTCTCATGAACAAGATCTTCCTTCTGTCTAAAATTTCCCAGAAGTATAAATGTTGAGGCACTGGTGTGCAAATGGAGCAAATAAAAGTAAGATTTAAAAAATTAAATAATACATTTCCTTCATAACTGCTCTTACAACTGCTCTGAAGTTCCTCTGAGTCTCATTTGACTTCCCCAATGAATTTTTAGTCTTATTCTAGTATCAACATCAGTCACAATCTCTCCCTGCAGAGTAACACATGTATTCTCAGGGAAGAGAAGGTCAGACAGATACAGAGACTCTTCTAAATCAAGCCAGAAATCTTGTGAACTAGTTATGCATTTTGTTTTCCTTCTTGCATTCCCACAGCCATAGGGAAGACACAGCAAGTATAAAGGTACTCACTGTGTAGAGAAAAATATCACAAAGATTATAACCTGAGTTAAGCCATGTAATTGTCATGAAAGACAGGTGTATTTAAATAAGCAGAAAACATATTTTGGGAAAAAATAGGTTTTGTTTTGGGTTTTTTTTTCCAAAGGCAGTTTAGGACTGTGTCTTTTTTTTTTTTTTTTTAATGTGTAACATAATAAACAATTGCTTTTAAGATTGGAGTGATGACGAGCAGTTTATAGAGATAGGCAATTTTGCTGAAACAATCTTTATGAGGAAAAACAGCTATATTTGCCCAAAAGAATGGCTTTATTTATTTGAAAATTAAATGGCTTAAATCTTTCAAGGGTTACCCAGGCGCTCACCTTCCTAGATTACAAACTGTATGCAAGGAACCCAGAATTGACCCATCTTGAGTTTAAAAGCTCTTTATAACTCTTGTAATTTGGACAACTCCACTGCTGCTGAAACAGTTTGATCAATATGATCTCTACAGTTGTCTCATGTACAAGTTGCAGTTAACAGAAACAGAATAGAGTCAGCACAATTAGGATTTTATTGCCAAAACAGTTTCCCAGCTTGATTAGCCAATAATAAAAAGTGACAAAACACCTTCTACTGCCTTTGATGGCCAAAACCCTACATCCCACCCTCCAGGAAAGGACCCAGTCACAGCAACACGTTTGATTTCTCCTACGTGGGTCTGGATGCTGAGGCAAGGCGAAACCTTCACTTCACATAGGGTGCAGCAGCTTGTCTCTGACGGGTATAAATTTTGAGAACACCTGAGGTTCAGTGCTCAGCACCTGCAGTTGTCTCCTTTTCATTTCAAAGCCACACACACTGTGGGCTGTCAAATGTTTGATTTGTATTCAGCAGCCTTATTTAATTGCCTTCAACTGCTTCTATATTAACAACTGCATAGTCACTCTTCTCTTAGACAATTAAGCCAATGGCACCTAGGGGGTGCAGAGGAAAAGAGAGTTCTCCAGCTGTGAACCAGCATAAGAGAAATAGAGAGAAATGGGGAGAGAAATACAGTGCAAAGCCAGGCCATGCTCAGAATAGACTGTAAAATGTCTGCAAAAGGCTTAACAAGCTTTAAGAACCAAGGAAAATAATAGAAAGAATAAACAACAAAATAATCTACAAAAACCTATCGAAGAAGCAAATATCAGTTGCATTATGCTGTCCACTTGACAATGCTGTGCAATCCACGGCTAGCATACTGAAAGCCTTAGTGCCTAGAAAGAAAGTCAATATGGAGTGAAATCACCTTATCCCTTTGTCACTTCTAGAATTGCAATGGTTCAATTTACATAAGGCCCATAGCTATTTTATACTGGTCGGCAGCAAATCTTAAACCATCCAGAAGTTAGATGTGAAAAGGCATATAAGTTATAAAATCAATCTGCTTCTTTTTACAGGATCATTTCCTAATCTATTACTCTTCATCAAAAGGATTACAAACCAATGCCTGACATGACTTTGAACTCAAAATCAGTCTGTGTTTTTTGAACATTTAGGGACACGTTTTCAGTACAAAAGCAGCAAAATAAGGTTGACTGCCTTACTTTCTAAACGTATCGTACCTTACGAGCCTGTAAAGAAAACAAGAAGAAGAGCCATTTATTCCAAATTGCTGGATGGAAAATTGACCTCAACACTATTTTAATTCCAAGGTTGGACTTAATCACATTTCATGATCTCTGTACCTTCTAGATAGTTTATTTAGAACTTCCAAGTGTTTGTACGTTGGTTCCATTTCCAAACTGCAGCTGAATGAATGGACTCAGAGCGCATCTTTGTACTGAGCTGTATTTCTGCTCCTTTGCTAGCTGTAGATGGAGCATGATGTAGTGTCTTCTCAGGCACTTCCACCCACTCAGGATGGGAGAACAGAAATATTATGATAACCCAGTAGTGAGGAGTAGTGTTTTGTGAGGTGAAACATGAGGTGATAAATGCCCTTCAACCCAATTTGTTTGTGGGTTCATTGATACTGCTTAGCACCAGACCTGACAGTTTTGGGCTTTGAGCAGTCTATTTGGATGACCATATTCTTTCAACCTTTGAAGGAAACAAGGAAGATAGGTGGTTTGACATCCTGGACAATTGCTTCCAGTTATAGTAAACAGGAGCTGAAGGTGATTTACAGCATTTACATTTAGATTACAGATTTACAGGTTAACATTTACAGAGTTTATCATAAGAGCATGCTGTAAGAGTCATAATGAGATGTTAAAATAATCCTTCTTCTTTTCCCATGAGCAGCATGACTTTCAGCCTTTCAGCTTTCACTAGCACCTCATCTTTTTTCTGACAGTCATTATTGACTTTGTTCTCAGTGTATACATGGGGTAGTCGGTTCCCCCATTCTTTCCCTGAAACAAAAAATTCTCACTTCCTGTTTAGTGCAAAAACCCAGGTAAATTTGGAAATCAGGGTACAAAATCAAGGAATGAAACAACACGTAGCTTCGTGATCACCACTACTTGCAGTGTTCTGCAAGACAGCATCTTACTTGGCAATCAAATAAGTGTCTGTTTTCTTTGAACTTTTTGCTTGCTTGGGACAACAACTCTGACTCAGTGATGCCGTGTATACTGATCACATATTTCAATTTGGAAAAAAACCCAGATCAGTCATCAGCAATCTGCGAAATCCCGAATGCACTCGCATACATGGCATCAGTATTACAACTGCTCTGCGCATGCTGGGCTCTGATATGTTTTATAGAACTACTTCTGAATAAATTGTTCTCCTAACAATCAGTTATTTAGTCTGACCTTCATATTTCAAGTTCATACTCTTCACCTGACAGTAAAGTAACCGTTAGAACAACAAACTGACTGTGCTGTAACATAATAGAAACTACTATGCATTTTATATGCCGAGGCTAATTGCATTTACAATTACCAACCAACCACTACAAGGCGTAAGTTTGTACCCCATCAAGTTCTAGTTACGTCAGAAGCCACAAGTCCAGAGCTTAAGTTATACAGCCACTGGAAGCCCGCTGCAGAATTATATTTCAAATAACTTAAAACACCTTTATTGTTAATATTTTGTACTAACACACACCTGAGCCAGGATCCATGGCCTGCCTTCAAATGTCCAAAGAGTTGTTTACAATGCTTCTCTTCAACCTGGAGCATGTCTTCCATCCCTTCTTAACCAATTCTTAGGACTTTTCAATTGCCTTCAGAGAATATTTCTTTCTCCCTGTACTCCACTGCTGTATCTTCTCTCAAAGCCCCTGGTGTTCGCACTATACTTTCCAAGACACACACCACCACCTCCAGATGCTCTATTTTATGCCTGGCTTTTTACCTTCCCATTGGAATGGCAAGTCCTCTACTCTAAAGGACGTAATAATTCTTCAGTTTAAGCAACTTTATACTTTGTAATGAAATTCAGAAGAAGTTATATTGCCTCAATATTTGCAACCAGCTGAGTGCTGAATTCCATGAATTATTAAAGTAGACTAACAATTCTTCAGTATTTTATTCAAGATTGCCTTGAGTCTTACCCTACTGCTAGAACCATACTGATGTGCCCATGAGTCTGTGTTTCTGCTGATGTTATGAAGTGTGTTGAATTTATGACTCATCTCCATTTTAAAGGTAGTCAATATGCATACATCTACACAAAGATCAAAAGATTTGTCACCACTTAACCTTTCCAAAACCAGTTTATTTGCTATTTGATGTCAAACACAAATGCCTTACCTGATCATAAATGCTGCATGTTACTGACCATGGCTCATTTTTGAAGTCTTATCACAGTAGGAAGCTTGAGTCAGAAACTGTTTGCTCTTTTATTGAAGATCTTAATGTGTAACAGGTATTTCTTATTAAGTGATGTGAGGTATAAGAGAAGGAACAATGTATTCTACTTGTTCATATATCAGGTTCTGTGGCAGTGAGATAACTGCATCTTAACACAGCAATCAGATTTCAGAGGTGTATGTCATTGTTAACTTTTGCTTAAGTTGATGGCACCTGCATGTGCAAACTGTGCCTCAAAAATCAAATGCTGTGATGCATTCCTAAATCCAGTGAAGTCAATGAGAGGCCTCCATTTTTGGTGGAACAACTTCAAGTCCTATGGAAATTACTTTTCAAGTTGTACATTCCTGAATGTCAAATTGTTCGAGGTTAAAGAAATTCTGATATTTCATTAGTAATTTTTGCCATGAATTACAATTGAAAAATACCAGATGTCAGAACTTCCCAGTGAGCACACTTGCTTCTGAAAAGTTCAGTACATTATATTTTGTGTTTGTGGGTTTTTATTTATGTTTGTTTACATTCTCATTTTATAATAGTTTTTACATTAGACTTGCATCCTAAAAATACCTCCTTCACTTTATTGATGTAAGTGGAGCCATGGACAGTTGGTTAAGACACAGACACACAGTGTAAATGTCTCAGGTTAGATGGGATGAATCCCAACTTTTGTAATTCAGAAGTCATGAGACCTAAGGAGACATATAAAACAGCATGGCGTTGCCCAACAGACTCCAGAGCATTATCCAGTGATCCTTCCCCCAGATCAAGAACAACTTCTAATAGATAACTGATATTCCACTTGTTGAATGAGGTAAGTAAGTGAGGGATAGGCAAAGCGATATATAATATATTGTGCTGGTTTTGGCTGGGGTGGAGTTAATTTTCTTCATAGCTGCTAGTATAGGGCTGTGTTTTGGATTTGTGCTGGAAACAGTGGTGATAACACGGGGATGTTACTGCTGAGCAGTGCTTACACAGAGTCAAGGCCTTTGCTGCCTCTCACCCCACCCCACCAGCGAGCAGGCTGGGGGTGCACAAGGATCTGAGAGGGGACACAGCTAAGGCAGCTGACCCAAACTGACCAAAGGGATATTCCATACCAGAAGACGTCATGCTCAGCATCTAAAGCTGGGGAAGAAGGAGGAAGGGGGGACTTTCAGAGTGATGGTGTTTGTCTTCCCAAGTAACCATTACCTGTGATGAAGCCCTGCTTCCTGGAGATGGCTGAACACCTGCCTGCCCATGGGAAGGAGTGAGTGAATTCCTTGTTTTGCTTTGCTTGTGTGTGCAGCTTTTGCTGTACCTATTACACTGTCTTTATCTTAACCCATGAGTTTTCTCACTTTTATCCTTCTGATTTTCTCCTCCATCCCACCAGGGGGGAGTGAGCAAGCGGCTGGGTGGTGCTGAGTTGCCGCGTGGGGTTAAACCACGACATATATATAAAAAATATGTAATATCTAATATAATGGATGATAATGGATGATCCATTATTTTAAAGCCAAGAGAGACAGTAGATCATTGATACCATTATAATGAATAAATTTGTCTCAAACATACCAGCAAGGCTTAAAGTTTTGAGTCAGACATCATTTCCCTAGTAGTTTTGTTCTAACTAACCCAAATATTAAAAATATATACCCTTTACCTATATTACCTGTTTTAACTTCCAGGCACTGCCTTTGCTTGCTAGATTAAAAACTGTGACTGCATCTACTGATATCTCCTTCTTGTGTACGTTAATGTATATGTATATATCTATATAAATACTTAAGATTTCAGTTGTGCCTTGATTTTCTTTTTGATTGGCTAAATAAATTAAGGATAAATCCCTGACTGTAATGTATGAACACTTCATAAACTCTGTTACCTTTTGATAGGTGGTTGAAAATGTGATCTGTTTTAATGTAATGTTTTCACTGTGAGAGAATAAAAATAGAAGTATCATACTCTGTTCATTGCAATAAAAGTTTTAGTATCTTTATCTGGCTTAGTGATAGTAATTAAAACTCTAGAAAACAGCCCTTAATAGGATGAAAAAAGTCTTTTTAGTTTTAATTCTCCAAATGCAAATCAAAGCCTCCCACTCCCTCCATAGTGCTGTCAAGCTGCTGTATAAATATGTGCTCTGTTGCCTGACAGTGAGGAAGAAGGAATTTTTGGCAAAACAGTTCAGCAGCAATATGACCATTGCAAACACAGTACTGTGGGTAAGGGAAAGAGAAAGTTTTACTGAGAAGGCATCATGAAACTCAGATCAGGTAAAAGCAGCTGAAGAATAACGATGCTGGTTTCAAAAAGTCAGGTGTCCAAAGGCACCTTTTGACTCCTGGAATATGAACATGAAAACTTACCCCATAGCCAAGGCAGCCCAGAAAAGCCTTCCACAATGCCACTCAAAAGCAGAACTGGAACATATTTCTGCTCATAACAGTTGGAGGGAGTCAGTTCTGTCAAGTGACAAAGAACTTACTGCTCTTCTAGTCTACTGAGCTCCTGTAAGAGCCTGTTTTGAACCTAGCTACCTCCCCTGAAAGGCTGGACTTTCAGGGGAGTGCAGATCAGAGAGGGAGAATTTTTGCTGGTTGTTCTACTTGGGAAGAGAGTGTTAGCTCCGTGCTGTTTGATCTTCAGATGTGGTCTCTTCATGACTTCAGCTATACTGGCTTCCTTAAATCCATAAGGTTTATGCAAATCTTGAGTGAGGAAAAAGATAGATGCTATTATTTTCTACAAGAACATTAAAAAGGAGCATGCATTGCCCTGGTCAGCAGTTTGAACTGCATGGTGCTTTAAGGGAAACAGATAATTCTGTGCTCTACATACTTTTCCAAAGAGCACAAAATATCTGGTGTTAAATAAGCAATGACAAATTATGCTGTACTATATTACACACTAGATATGAACAGATTGTTTCACATATTAGAACAAAGGACAAAGAATTGTTTGTGTAAATTAAGATTTCATTTGGAGACATTACCTTCTTTCCTTTTGCTCTCCAAGCACCACCATGATACATCAATCCCTGTTACCTAAGGGATAACAGATTGTTGAAGAACACTAAAACGACAGATTGTTCAGACGTCAGCAGAAGCCCGATCACACAATCAGCTTGGAGGTGCCTCTTCCTTTATTAGTAAGTAAGACCTTGGCTTTCTACATTCTTACAGTAGCTTTATGGAAGTTTTCTTATGACCAGTAATTTCAAAGTTTGCATTTATTTGAACATAACTTATGATGTACATACCAATACCTAGGTATCCAGATAGTATCTTTGTCTTTAGCAGGGTAAGAGAACAACTGGCTACCGGTATCACTCTTCTGTTACATATGGAAAAGCATCTGTGATCAGGTGGAAAAGAGCAAACAGGACTGAATTCTGGGCTTCAGACAGAAACACTTATTAGAAATATCAAATGTCTTGGATTTTGTTCCTGTTTTTTCTGCCTAGCTATTCCCATGGAATTGCACATATCATGCAAAAATCCCCAAGAAATTAAGCCTTCCTCCTGTCTGAAGAATTCTGGCTCCATTCCCAGATGCTATACTGCAAAGAAGGACAGACGTTATTATCATGAGGTCTTCACAGTGTATAGCTCCAATAGCAAAATGCATCCTTCAGCACTGCAGAAATCAGCACAACATAAAAGCCCAGGACAGATTAATTCCTGTAAAGCTAGAAGACATTATCATTGCTTAAGGTAAAATCTTCAAAAGTGCCTAAATTACTTAAGCTCTTGAAGTACCATTTTCAAAAATTATATAAACACTTATAAATCCTATTGAAGTCACAGCCTTATGATTACTATGGCATAAGTTACTTCACATGAGCTGAGCAGCAATAAATGCTACGCTTAATCTGCTAAACCCTGCAAATGAGGCTTGGGTGGCTCTTCCTTTGCAGGTTAAGTACAGTCAAATTCTTACTTCCCTTGTAGCATGCACGCAGCCTGCTATGAAGGCCTACCTGACATGTGGTAGACAATTAAGTTGTAGTAACTCCACTATTAGCAAATGAAATCAATGGGACCTCGGAACTTATGAATACGTAAATTCAGCCCATGAGAGGTTTTTGACTCATATCCTAGACAGAATTTCACCCAGAAGCTCCTCCAAGAAGCCCACAGTGGCTTGTTGAATAGATACCTGAATGCATTTGCTAGTCAAATACACAGAGAAGCTTGCTTCCTTATTCTGAGAAATAGCTACAGAATTTTAATACTCTGAAATATTATTCTGAATATTCTTACACACAGGCATGTATTCTCCATAAAGCACGTTTTACTGAGAGCCTGTTGATACTTCCTATTCCTTTATTTCTTCTACCTAGGTCAGGTTACCCAATTTTTTGAGTAGGTATGTGCTCTCTGTGCATGTGTGCATGTGTGTGCACACACACGCATGTGTATATGTTAAAGCTACAAATCCTGTTAAAGCTACACTCTAAGAAAAGACACACTAACAGGTTAACCATCCATAAAAAACCCACATGTGGGTGGTTAAATAATTCATTTGAAATACAGCACACTTCTCACCCACTCACAAAGGTGTTACTGAAGGCATGAATTTTCTTTCGTATTTGGGAACAAAATAAGGCTTATTCTTTGGCTTTTATAAGAAATGCTAAAAGCAATGTGAGAAATCATCTTCTCAAATACTCACAGAGTTCTCACAAGCATTTATGCGACATCTGCTACCGTGGGCTGAGGCTAGTAAACAATAATGTTAATACAAGCTAATATATTATTACTAATAATACAAAGTAATAATACATTTCTAATGCTTAGGGCATCTGAAGTGTGTATCCTAAGGCAAAGGCTGGATTCCATCTGGAGAGACAGCAAGAAGAGAGTCACCTGTTTACAGCAGGAAATGTAATCCTTTGCAATACTTCAGCTTCCCCACTGCAATGTGATATATTCATTTGTTCTAAATGTATTGTTCTGTACCTAAGAATGGATGTGTACAGAAGAATCGCCGGTGTGATTGCAGGATCACACTAGTTAGGTCAGAGCATGCTGGACGTAAAGATTTTGTTTTCATGAACATGGTGAGTTTTCCTGTGGCACTAGCTGCAACTGAATACCTTGCTTTAATGAAAAGTACACAGTATTCTCTATTTACAGAATTTAATTGTTCCTAAACTGCTGGTGTTGGATAACAAAAGCTTATGAATCATTTATACTCCTGTGTATTAATGTTCTCAGTCAAATAGGCTTGAAAGGGTGCATCCTATGTTGTTTTTACTCATCAGGTAAATATACCTCACATACCCTATGAAACATGACTACAACTCTGCTTTCTTCCACTCTGTTTTATGCTTTTTAGGTAATTTTAGTTTAAAAAAAAACCCATGATGTTCACAAATTACCAGGAATTATGTTTTCATGTAAATGAAATCCTAGATAGCATAATCTGGGAAATTATGCTTTCGGAAAACAAATTCTGAATCCGGCATTTTGAGATGTTAGAATCACATTGATAAATTCAGGAGAATGCTGCGGACACAGGCAAGGCATGCTTAACCTTCAAATTTAGGGAAGGAATAGTTTAACTACATAGCGCAGCAACCCTGAGAATCTATCCTTCAGTGAGGCATTGGCTTCCTGGCAGTCATTGCACAGTAGAAACAAGCTGAAGGTGTTTTTTGTGCAAGGGTTGACATAGTGCAATTTCCCACTCTACCTTACTATGTGGTATCTTGCTCACCTGTTCATAAGGTGGACACTGTGCATAATGGGAATACTGTCTTGCAAGAAAGCATTTTCTGGTTGATTTTCTCTACTCAGACACTCACTTTTCCCCTATATATGCTGGTACACAAGGAAACCTACTGAACAGAACTCTGCACCTAAATGCAGTGCAGCCCCTTCACTGGTATAAGTCAATCTGCGCCACAGATCCAGTTCAAACCCAACTGGATTGAAATGGGGTCTTTCCACTGTGTTTGAGATCATATTATGCATCCAGACAAGGATAGCTCAACAGACAAATAGGTGAGATCTGGATTTGCCCTATGTTATACCGTAGTACTCTACTGAATTAAATGAATAATATCCTGATTATTTTTTAATATATAAAAGCCCTTCTATTTCCATTCAAGTTCCCTCCTCAAAACATCTTCCTTTTCTATCAGGAGAAATTCTGAAATATTCTCATTTTCCTCATGCTGTGAAATTACAGTACATAGTCTTTATGGGCAGTGTATGATGCAACTGGCAAGTGTTAAATAGCTGGCCACCCACTGTGGAATAATAGTGGATGGTTGCAAAAGCACAGTAAAAGTCCATCAAATAAAGGGCCAGAATTCCTTAGACAACAGTTAAAACCCCAGGGATAAAGCAGTCGAGCATCACTTCCTGCTTAAGATAGATGACATTAGTAGCCAATGAAAATAGACCTAGACTCGGAGGAGAAAATGCAGATCCTGAGATCTAGATGTGAAGGCACCCCATTAGCTGCACTTGTTATCTGTCCACAAAACAATGCATAAATCTGTAGTGCCGCCTGTTTGGAAAAATAAAAGCACTATATAAACCAGTTTATAATTTTTTACAGTTCCTCATTGCAGCTGGCGATGGCTAAAATAGATGATCTCATAGTCTGCTGTGTGCCTGCCAGATAGCTTGCATGCAGATAGATGCCTTTGTGCTGCAGACCATAGAAACCTGCATAAAATTGGCCTTCTTTCCTTAATAGAGCTGCATGAACAAAGATGAGTTTGTTGCTGACCAAGAACTGAAAGCTTTGTTTTGTAAGACTCTCTGAATGTATTGCACTTTGCCAAAGGAGAAGGTTCCCCATAAAAAGAGGAAGAAAGAGAGGGCGAGAGAGATAGAGAAGGAAAGAGATAGAAAAAAGAGAAAGAAAGAAAGAAAGAAAGAAAGAAAGAAAGAAAGAAAGAAAGAAAGAAAGAAAGAAAGAAAGAAAGAAAGAAAGAAAGAAAGAAAGAAAGAAAGAAAGAAAGAAAGAAAGAAAGAAAGAAAGAAAGAAAGAAAGAAAGAAAGAAAGAAAGAAAGAAAGAAAGAAAGAAAGAAAGAAAGAAAGAAAGAAAGAAAGAAAGAAAGAAAGAAAGAAAGAAAGAAAGAAAGAAAGAAAGAAAGAAAGAAAGAAAGAAAGAAAGAAAGAAAGAAAGAAAGAAAGGAAACAAGTAGACAAAGTGCATACATTTCTGGTGGTGGATATTTGTCACTAAGTGGGCTGAAACTTTTTTTTTTTTTTGTATACTGGTCACATTTCTTGAGCTGAATAAAAATGAAAGAAAAAGGAACTTTAATTAATGGAATGCCTTTTGATTTGTAGAGCAAAACTGCCAGAGCAGATGTACCAGCAAAGAGGATTAGATTGTCCCTTCTCTGACGCACTGAAAATTTCTTTTTCCCCTTGTAGTAACCCCCATTGAGGAGAGGCTGTCTTTAGTGTCTAAGATTCAGCACTGCTAAAGAAACTGTTGTATTTGGGTACAATGGGCAGCTCTCACAAGACTAGACAGAATATGTGAGGAGAGAGCTAATATTCCTTTAAATCCAAGGTTGATTCCACTTTAGTATTTAGAAAAGCTTAAATAAAAGAGAATTTGTAAGTCTGAGTTCTTTCAAATCCCATCAAATATGTATTAAAGTGAATCCTGAAACAGTCATGGCTAAAGTTCATCCTTCTTAAAAGCTCACATACATTAGGTAAAGAGTCTTGAACCTATTTTTGTTTTATTTATATTAGTCCATCAGTTCACCTATTTCTGAGAATTTTTTCTCAGGTTGCAGTTCTCCTTTAACCAGGGTGGAATGATGACATGCACATTTAACTGAGGAATTTTATACACACAAATTAGGCTTGATTAACAAATTCCTTAAGTATTCCATTTTAAATCACGTTTTCAAAACTCTAGTTTGAAGAAAAACTGGTTCAATTCTATTCATTGAACTTCCTTTACACTAGGTGTGAGGTAAAGTGTATATTAAAGAGTTAGACTGAAAAATTAGACAGAAATATATCCCAGTTTTGCCCAGAAGAATTACTCTTAAACTGTAAAATTGTTTAAAACAGTTAAAACATTCTCAGCAAAATTCAGAAGTTCTGATACAGCTGAGATACGATAAAATGACAGGGAAGGACATTTTTACTGTAAAGTTCAAAGAGAAATTTAAGAAAGGTAGTAAAAAAAGAAATATTTTTGGCAGTGTAATTTCAGAAGTCTCATGAATAACATCTCAAAGATGAACAGAGACATCCTACTGCAGAGGAAGCCTTACCTTATTCTACCTATGTAAAATTCTGTTTTTTTCTGGCAGTGCTCACAGGAAATATCTCTGCCAATCTTCTTTTCTATTCTCAGCAACAGCAGATATTTTATATCTAGACTTCCAAGCACCTACTTGAAATGAAAATACCAAATATTCACCCCTCTCTTTATATCCTATCAGGGAATTGCAACATATGGTGAAGATACAAAGAAAACTCTCAAAAATGTGATTAATACCCCAATAATTTTCTTTTTGGTCTACTGTTTTAGGCATTCTTGTAAACCAGTGGGAGCACTCACTGGCTTGTCTTATCAGTCCCTTTGCTCTGGAACACAGCCTCCTGAGGGTGAGAGCAATGGTGACCAACCCCTTGTACTTCTGCTTCAGGGAAAGTAGTAGGAATAGCTTTCATTACCAGGGTAGATAGATCAATCATCGAGGGCATAACTGGGGTAAGGCTTGGGACAACACATCTGTCAAGACAGACATGAGGAAGAAGGAGAATTGCAAACTAAAAAGGAGCTAGATCAGAAAGACACAAAGACATCAGCAGTTAGAACCGGAAGTATATAAAAGTGATTCTCCTCATTTCACAGGCTGGGACACGTGATGATGCCAGTGCTGTCCTTTTGAAAGAATTATGAGAATAATAAACTGTTTGACATGACCATTGGGCAAATTATCTTCTTGCATTGTTGTCTCCCTGGTTATTTTTTAGAGCCAACATTGACAAAGGACATGGATCCCCAAAACTTTGTTCCTGGAAGGCCACTTTGGCCAGTCAGGTGGGTGACTACATAACAAATTACAGAAATTCTCCACCAACACCCCCAGCAACACGACGGCCATTAACAAACCAATACAGAAAGTCACCTATGGGTGGGAGTGTGTCTCTGGGGTCTCTCTGAGGGCCAACTGGTGGGTGGCTTCGTGAGGCTGCTGTGAGGTCTGGGAGACTCAAGCCTCAGTGATTGCTCTGTCCCCTGGGGAATGAGTCGAGTCTCACAGGCGGCCCCTCTGAGAGCTAGTTTGGCATTATCAGGGCTTCTCTAAAAATTACCTTCAATATACCAATTCTGTCTTGTTTACTTCCCCAGAATGGTTTCTATTGCCAAATGTAAAAAAAAAAATCCTTTTTCTTCTGTCAAAAATGGCTTCTCCTGGTGTAGAACTTGGCCATTTATTGCTAAGTTACTAGGTAAGTTAAGCCATTTATTGGTAAGTTATTAGGTAGTTTAGGCTATGATATTGGGAAGTTCAAGTCCTAATGAAATATTTTAAATTGGTTGCTTCTGCTTGCAAACCAGATTATACATTATACTTGGCATAATACCTCTGTTGCTACTATAGTGTCAGAAGCTTCATATTGGCATCAGAAGTATGTACATCTTTTCCTCACAGAGACCTATCCATGAACAGTACACACATCATTGCCAAGGAACCAGAGCTTTTATTTAGACAACTGTAAAGCCTGTGCAACACAAATCAAAAGTCAATAAAGGAAACTGACAAGTCAAGTCATCAACAGCAACATCATGATGGTATTAAGTTGGTTCTACAAACTCTCCAACACCAAGACTGTGGATGGATTCCTGTGATGGATTTAATAGTACGACCAGCATACCATTAGACAAGTTATCTCTAGGGGAAGGGCTTACCAACATCATCTACTTCCCATACGTACACAGTTAGTCTGCAGTCCTTTCTTCCACGCTTACTTCACATACCATAGTGGGTAAAATTGAGCACATGGCTTATTTACCAGGGAACAGTGATGCACTGCTCTCCCCTTCCCAGCAGAAGCTTGCTCGGGTGTGTATATCCAACTGTTGACCCATATTCTCAGCTTTGAAACCTAGGAAAACAAAGAAGTGAAATGAGCTTAGAATTGTTACCTTTTGGCAAAAAATTGTGTATTCTTACAAAATTTTATGTCATCTGGACAACAGGTCCCTAAACTGCCCATTTTAAAATAGTTCATTTCAGCATAGACATTTTCCAGAGCTTTCACCACACTGTAACAAAAATCCAAGAATGGCTGAGACAGATATTGCAGCTTATATAGTGCACAGAATCAAAGAGAAAACACACAGATTCATTTTAAGAAGTTATTAACATTTTAATCAGCAACACGATTGTGGCTGTGAAGTGCAGGTGTAGTAATACTCCTGTGATATGATGAGAAGCAGAGGAGTCAGGCAGGGAGCAAATTTTCTTTTCCCATAGATTTCCTAGATGTCACTACAATTTTCTTCACGTTTATTCCTCTTTCATTTTCAGCATGAGTTTTCATGTACAATTTTACTATGGATGCTTCAATTTTTTAATGCAGTATTTATCATTCATGTACGTAAAGATTGGCTATAAAATTGCGCTTTTGCTTGTTTAATTTTAAGTATGATATTTATTAGGAAGGAAAACATAGCTTTTTAATATCCAACTATTGAAGAGCTATAAAACATGTCTTCCTTTATACTGGTTTTGTTATATCTGTAGCGACAGAACTAAACCCAGCATTTTGGGCTTGTGCATGGAAATTGAATTAGCAACAGAATGTAATGTGAATAAGTTTATCACAGTCACATTTCCATAACAGCATTACAACCACTTTACTTGCACTTGCTGTGTAATTAAATTCATGATTCAGCCTGTTTTGTTAAATTACATTCATGTCTACATATGCAAAGACCTGATTCTTCATCTTTTCTTTTTTTTTTTTTAATTCTGGAGCAGAGTTAAGATGGAGCCAGTTAAATCAATGCTTGCTTATGAAGCACTACACTAATTCTTTGTTCCTTGTATTTTTTTTTACTCTAACTTTCTTGGTTTGTAACAAATACACTGCTTTATTCCAATACCTTAGCTTCACTACAGTGATTTTTTTATTATTATTATTTAATTCACCACATTATCTTCTATACTTACATATCCAGATAAGGTAATGCAGTATCTACTGATAGAGTAGTACAGCCCCTTTTTGTTCCAATGTATGTTTCTCCAATTAATGCTGCTTAATTGTTGTAGTCGATCCACCTCGGTACTATAAGATTTATTCCCTTTTAAATATCCCTCAACAACTTGCCTTAGTTTCTCTGCATTCAACCTCATCCCAGCCTTATTGCAAATACATCTGTTTGACATCAGAATTTGGAGCTTTCAATTCACTTGTAACTCCAAATGACATACGGTTATTCAGTCATTTCTCTCAAAATACAGAATATTCTAACCGGTTCTGAAACTACCCACTCTGCAATTCATGTCATAGCTGCTAAAATAGACTTTTTTCCTAATATAACCTATTGTTTTTCTTTTGCTCCTGCCATCAAACACAGCTTTGTAGGTTTTGCATTTCTAGCTTGAGAACTTAGAAGAAGGTAATCTGTGCATTACATTATTTGATTTAGACACTGTCCTTGATAACTCATATGTCACGCCAGGAATCAGAAAATAGTTGATCACTAGACCTGTACCAGAGGTGTTCTTGCCTTCTTACTCTGCGTGACATGAGAGTTATTAGCAAAATAAGACTTACCAATGACTACCCCACTACAGCTGCATAGGCTCAGCATGACTACTGGTAAGTGAAGAGACACCAAACAGACATAGAAATATGCATCCATGGGAGGAACTTCACATTGGCTCTGGCTATTATTGTCAAATCAACTTGCAAAGCACAGAGCTGGGTTATCAGGCAAGTGTTACTCCATGAGCACTCCATGAACAGTGAGGTATCCAAGGCTACAAAACCAGCTCTTGAGGGATGCAGTCCTCGGTTGCTCTGGCAGAGTGGGACAATCAAGAAGCATTACATTAAGAAGGAGAGAAGATATGGGCAGAAATTCCCAGGTGAAGGCAGAGACAGAAGTAATAGGCAAGAGAGTGGAGGTGTTTTACTACAGGAAAGAAAAACAAAGCAGGTGGGACAAAGATCAAAGATCCACCTGTGTTGCTGTGTGATGGCAGCTCACGCAGAGGAAGAACATGAACCTCTTTCCCATTCACAGCTCCTCTCAAATACTGCAATATGAGGGATGAGGGAATATTTGGATAGAGAGTGTATTCCCATCCCCTTTTCAATGCAGAAACTACAAACCCAATTTAGGTGTGTAATGCAGGCACTTCCACTTTGGGTGCCTGCCACCAGCAGGAGGGAGCAGAAAAGGAACACCTGAAAGTGGAAGGGTGCCGGCCCTCTACACAGAGGACAACATTGGCTTTGCTTCCCTTCTGCGAACTGCACTGCCCTTTGCATGGTGCATCTTCAAGGGAGCCAAGTACGCTGTTATCTAGGACACCACAGGGCTGGGGGAGCTGGCCACCCTTCAATACAGCCTGAAGGAAATAAATTTATCCTCAGATAAAGAAGACCTGGATTCAGGGTTTGCTGTTCCCAAGAATGAGCACTAACATATGAGGCAAAGAAGACACGACTGTTGGCCTCGTGTTCAGGGTGGGAAATAGCTACCTGTCCCCTCAGCACGAGTGTACTACGTGAATGTCAAGAAGGTTTTTTCAAGCTGTCCTTCAATGATGTGCCTATTCCTAGTGCCTAAGGGGTTAGGCAGGTAGCTAGGCTGGAAAGATGCTGCCCTGTTTCATCTGTCTTTCACAAAAAAGTTTTATTTGTATTTATCACAACATCCAATTCTGCCAACTTAACTGTCATTGAATAAGCACCTTGATCTGTGAGCAAATCCATCAAAATCAATCGGCTTTTCTCATATACTGAGGTTCAATTCAATATAACTCTGAGTAACAGTCATGGCCTTCAAGAAAATATGATTCACTGTGTTACCCCCACACACACCTCCAAAAAAAAACCATCATAGACTTTCTGTCATTGAATCTTCCTCTTTTCAAGGTTCAATTCTTTAAAATGTGTCTTAAAAGAACTCTGCTGCTTTCAAAATTTGTAGTTGCCATCAGGGCACTTTATATCCCCGAATGAAAGGTCAGGACAGATTCTAAATTGGTATCAATTGGCAAAAATCCATGAGCTTCCATGGAGCTGAGTCTATTTACATCAAATGCCTTCCTGGCCTTTTGAGAACAAGATTTTATTGTTATTATTATTATCATTTTAAAGGCTACCAAAGCAGCAACATTTATGCAATTTGTTTCCTGAAATTTGAGTTTGTAAAAAGAAAGCAAAACAAAAAAACCCCTACTTTCTCTTTATTCATTTTGTAATTAAATCCACATGGAGAAAATTGCCACTCTAAAAATAATTGGGTAGATATTCTTGTTCTTGCAAGCATGAAAAATTTTTCAGCAAACATGATTGCATGAAATGTCCCTTATAATAGGCTCAGTGGCTCTCTCAACTAATTGTGACATTATATCATAGGAAAAAGTCCATAATGCTCCTCCACCACTGAACCGAAGAAACAAGCATATTAATATATGCACAAAAGTTATCCTCAAGCTAAACCCCTGCCTCTTGCTCAGAGCCTGAAGCCGTTGCTATGTCCCTGTTGAAGGGAACAGTATTCAGACCAGAGTCATAACAGCCACCTTATGTCTAGACCTATTTTATAGGATCAGGAGCACATATGCTGTCCCTTGGCTCCCACATACAGAGGCTTTGGGATTTACCCCCACCCTGTAGAATCGTGGCGTGCAGTAAAATGGCATTTACCGTGTAGGAGGCCCTCACAGCTACAGCAGGGTTCCTCCCACCGACAAACAAGTGTCTCACTCTTGGGCTCAGTTCCCCTAGCTGCTCCTGCTCAAAAGCAGCAGAAATTAACATGGGTCTGCAATAGCAGGTGCTCAGTTTTAGACGGACTACCAGTTTCCAGGCAACGCAGTGACCCTTTTTGTTCAGAGGTATCATTTTGTTAACTGTAATTGTATATACTATCTCCACTTTAATGAGAGACACCTAGTAAATTATACAGGGAAGCATTTCACTGAAGGGAACACAGGCACCCTGAGAAACTCCAGCTGTTACTCAGCAATATTTATTATTCATATGCCATCACAGTTTCTGTGTGAGGCACCTCACACTGCAACGAAGAAAGAAAAGATGGTATCAGTTGACATCCTGCAACTCTGGATATAAAAGTTTAACTGTTCAATCCTATGGTCTTCAGGAAGGTTGCTCTTGGCTTAATAGGGTTTTGCTGCCTAGTGAGTAGTTTACAGTAGGTAATGAGCCCAAGAAATATACTATAGTTCAGTAATGCTCTAGAAAAGACCATAAGGGTGTGACAGGTCGAGAATTGTGTTGCTTGCCACAGCTGTTGGTATACCAGACATTTCAGGCTGGCAGGCAAAAGCACATGCCTATGTGCCTGATCCAGCTGTGTTGTCAATTGAAGGTCTTTGCAGAAGAAATGGGAGGTCATCACAGCTCATAGCTATTCACGTGCATGCAACAAACATAGAGAGGGAATGTAACATAAAAAGCAGGAGAAAGAGGGGGAAAACCTAGTTAAATTCCCCTTCCTTTTGTCCTTTGGCTGACTTCTGCTCTAGGTGCTGTGGTACTAGAAAAAAGCTCCAAAGCCCAGACAGAGAGAGATAAACCAACCTGCCTACCCAGAGCGCCCTGACATCACAGGCTTCAAACAGGAGCCATGCATTGACAGACTGCAAAAGGTGAGCCTAGAAGACCTACAGCACGGATGTTTGATTTCACGGGACCCCGTGTTGAGTGAACATTTCCAGCCCAGCTGAACAAATCATCTCCATTATTTTTCTAAGATATGCTTTGTTTAAAGCTGTATTTTCTGGATTTGGCATATCTGGGGATGTGTTTCCGCCGACTGATCAGAGCTTTGCAGACCAGGTAAGGACAGGCGGAAAGAGGAAAATTTCCCATATACTGCAGAGAATGAATGATGATTGAGAACAAAAGAACTGGCATCACTTTAATTAAGCCTTCAGGTCTGTGGAACAAAAACACTAGATTCATGATTAATATCCAATACACATAACGTTCTCTTCAGAGAACAAAGTGATGTACTATTCAATAACACCATGGATACTAGGAGAGTGGGCAGAGCTGTGGTGAGTAAGGGAGAACTACGGTGCCATATGGCACCAGAGCCCACAGAGAAAGAGCAGCTGCAAATCCACAGCAGCAGCTGCTGGAAGGGACTGAGGGACAGGAAACCCCTTTGAAAAATATGATGGTGTGGGAAGTGCCCATGCAGCTATAATTCTTCCTAGAGTTCTGAACAGGCATTAGTCACTATTGCTAGACACTGCAGTGGAGCCATGCAGGGTCATAGGGGTATTTTCCTGGTTATGACTTTTTCGACCCCAAAGAGCCTCTCAGCTGACTCTCCCATGTCTCTGTCCCCAGCCCTTCCATCCTTCCCAAGATGACTGCTATGCTTTATGAAGAGAAAATAACCTTGAAGAACCAGTTTTGTACCTGATCTGGAAGTTCCCTATATAAAACTCTGCAATAAGAAGGTGTTTTAGATGTGGCACACAACCAACAGTAGACCAAAGGAGCCATGAGTCAGTTCTCAGCCTCCATTCTTCAGTCCCTCCTGGCTGCACCTACTTGTGGTGAGGGAGAACAGGAGATACATGCAGATCAGCATTAAAAAATAACCTTTGACCAGAGGCTGCTCCATGCAAATAAACGTTGCAGTAGCTTCTGTTATGAGTATACAAAAACCTATAATATTTCTAACACCATAGAAGGAAAAAACAGAAGAAAACACGATGCTAATTAAAATACAACCCCTTACAAAAGGAGGCTACAATATTTCAGCTATGATTTCCTGTTGGAGTGCGGGCGTACCTTTTAGAAAAGCAGTCAGCCTTAAAGAAAATTCCTGGCAATGGTGAATCCATCAAAACCCTGAATAAGTTGTTCCTCTGCTTAATTGGCCTCACCATAATATGCTAATCAATGGTAAATAATTGCTTTTTAATGGCAACCACTCTGTGCAGCCTTTAATTATCCACAAGTTTCCTGTAAATCATCACCATCTCCAACCAAGCAGTAACATACCCACTAATAGCTCTGAAGCTTCACAAAAATCTTTGGTGACTCAACTGTCTCATCCAAGAAGCTCAGCCTTGTCCCTCCAAAGTCAGGTACTCAAAGCAGATTGCATATTTGGAGAAGATCAGACTATAGAAGTGGAAAAAGGCAAGTTTCACCCATATTTACCAGGCAGAGTTTGGCTTTTACGTAGCTGTTTTTCTCTTTTGCTTAATGCATTTCATTTGTGATGAAAAAAATTTATGTCCTCATTTTATTTTGTAAGGAGTACATATGGGAAAAGGCTTCCATGTGGCAGCAGTGATCTTAACAGATGCTCCCCTTTGGGCAAACACAGGCTTTTAATGGAAAAATTGCTGAGCGAGGTGCCAGGTATCTTATCTTGATGGAGCAAATTCATATTGAAATGAAAGTTTAGTTTATCTCCCGTGTTCCTTTTTATGATATTAGCTGCTATCCTGCATCACAAGCAATGTTTAACTTAAAGATATTCACATCAGATATAAAAACAGGGTATTGGAACTTAAATCAGTTAATGAGCACAGTTTGTTAAATTGCCAACCTAACCCATGAAAAGGGAGATTATAATTGCAGCTTATTCTTCACCTGTCACTCATTTCTCTTAAGGGAAATGATTGTTGTTTTTTACATGGAGTCATCAGTCAGACTCTTGGGTGCCTGATGAACTGCGATAAAATGAACGTAGGAAACATAAAGAGTCAAGTCATTCATTACTTTGTCTTGTACACCACTTGTAGACAAGGTGCCAGCTGCAGGAAAATCTCTCTCTGCCCCACACTTGAGTTGCAATGGGCCTATTATTCAGTGCCAGGCTATGGTTTCCTAACTTTTCCGGCATCAGCTTAATAGTAGCGTCAGCTGGGCATCATGCCATGTACATCAGCTATGCCTCATTTACCCTCCTGCTCCCAATTAGCTCGATCATGATGATAAAACCAGGAGAAAGACCTTTGGATAGAAGGCACATATTTATTTGGCCAACAGTCTAGTAAAAGGAAGGAAGGATGGGGAACTCATAAAGGGGAGGAAGGATGGATTGTGATCTTGGCTGTTCTGCAAACGCTCCATGTGACTGCCACTTCTCTCAGCCTCCTCTTCTCCTCCCCGTCCCCCCTGTCCCGTCCCCCCCCACAGGGAGAATTCTTTGCTTTGCTCATGGAAGTCTTTTAAGCCACTCCAATGCCACAGTGACAAGATATAGAAATGACTAAAAATAAAGGAGTCCAAGAACTTTAAATAGCAGGATTAAACACTCATGTTCACAGATCTACAGTTACTTGCTGATGTCTGTTCATCAGAAATCTTTGTTGAATTTCATGTCATCATATTTTGTTTGCTGTGGCTGTTAGGTTGTGAAGCAATCATCTCAGCTGTAATCCAAAAAGCTGAATGTAGTTATTTTGGGCAGAGGAGAGAAACCTTCTGCTTTAAGACCTCTGTGCAAGAGTTACAAGCCACAGCAATCTAGCTGTGTGAGAGAAAGCTCTTTTATTTATCTAGCAAGTAGTGTTTCCACTAGCACGCAGGAGCATTACTCTTAACAGAGACCCCTAGATTTGAGATACAAGCAGGGCTTACTATAAACTGGACAGGAAAGGGCAATCTGAAACTCCCTGCTATTGACTTTGTGACATGATCTGACAGATCACTTAAATGTAAAGATCCTGTATCTCCCTGTGAACAATGCTAGGGGAAAAGTTGTTCTCAGTTCCAAGGCAGGCAAATTAAGGAAAAGATGCTAAATACCTCTCCAACAGCTGCAAAGAAAATCTTCACCTGGAAAAAACTCTAGTTTAAGATTTCCTTCATTTTGGCCTTTTGACCCATTTTCTGTAACCTGTTGCCCATCCTCTAAAAAAATTATTTTGCCTACATAATTCACGGTCTTCTGAAAGGAGGTGTTCTTTTTGAAGGTAATAGAATCAAATTAATGTTGTGTGAAGTCCTCCAGGAAATCTGTACCCAGTCTGGTCATGATGGATGTTCAAGGCTGGCACAGCCAGTCTGGGAGTGCCAGCACCCAACACAGGGCATATTGCAGCCTTAGAGCATGGAGACAGCAAGAGTCAAGCTAAAGGTCCCATCTAGACCAAATGTCTGTCCATTCCAGGTCAGAAATGTGGTGAAAGTCAGCTGCAGATGCCATCTGATCCGGCCTAGTCCTTGTCCCATTCCACCATCATTAAAATGGCCAAGTTGGGACCTGAAATGAGTCTTGTTTCCTCACCTGGGCCCCAGGCATTTGTCATATTTTGTCATTTTGGCTGTGGCCCTCCATTCATCAAAATGAGTGACAGTGGAAGCAAAAGGGAAGAAGAGAGAGATCAACATGTGATGCCATTTTTATGCCATCTGGTAGTAAGTATGGGGATGCATATGGGCAAAACATAATTTAGAAGACTTCTTAAAATGTTTACCTACAAAGATCTTCAGTTCACTAATGCAATCTTTCCTAGCAAGAATAATTCTCAGAATGACTATATCCTTTAAAACTCATAATAGTATTTACACCTACATTATTTAAAAGAAAAGTCCACGTTCCGCCTAAGCAGGCTTTCTGTGGGAGGCACTGAAGAGAGTGCAAATCACTTACAATACCTACATATCTGGATGTTACTTTCCTTCTCCTGATTCAAAGATCATGAATTTGTTGTGCATAGCAAGGAGAGATCCTACTATTTGACTTCACTGAAAAGTTTCAGTCATTCTTTAGAGACCAAATGCAAATCAATATCAAGTCTGTAGGAATTAATTTCATCTGCATTGTAATAAATATTTCTGTCTCTGTTCAATTTCACATTTCTTTGAAAATTGGAAAACTAACACATTTGTTTCTTTCTAGCAATCATAACTCCAGCCATTCAAAATTAACCCCAAGTTTCTTTGAGAGCCTTGGATTCTTACCCAGAAGACTGACTTTCATCATTGGAGTGTGCTTAAAAATACTTACTAAATCTCATTCTAGGATTCATGTGTTCCCATCCCTTTTTAAAGTAACTGTCCAAAAGGTATCTATTGTAATGCCTTGAATATGTTGCTAACTTTGCTCACACAAATTAATAACATTCACTCTCATGTTTGTAGAATTGGGGATGGAGTTTCTACATGAGCTGAGTAAGTATATAACTTCCAGCAAACCCTTAAAGTGGATAGATTTACTTTGTTAAAGCAATAAAAGACCACTCCTTGTACTAACATCCCCAATATTTCTTTCACTACTGTGCACAAGATAGCATGTCAGTGGAAGAGACACATCTTAGTTTCACCAGTATTTGGAATACTGTCCATTTTTCCTTCAGTAGACTTTCTACCAGGGCACTGCAACCCCAAGCACTCTGTCATAATTCCTCAAATAATTAACAAGGAGATCATTTAAGTTGAGCAAGTCAAGTCTCTGAATACACCCATTGCTCTCTAACATGGGAACATCCACAAAATGTGGTGGTTGAGCAATGGCATTTATACGCAATATCAAATAATCTGGAACACCATATGAAGAATATATGAAAAGTCATGGACAGGATGTCTCCTTTGCAGCCAAAATAAAATGCTGGTTTTCAAATGAAATACGAAGTGGAAGAAATGCTTGCTTTCTTAAAAAAGTACTTTGGTGCCAAACATTTTGGAGACATTGTTGAAGAACAGTCCTTCCTCACATAGAGGTTATCCCTGTGATGCTGCCAAGGTCAGTGCCTGAGTGGGTGATTTGCCAAGTAAGTGCCAGTTGTGTAATATATGCTGTAGTAGGCATGGAAGCAGATTTTACTTTCACACCCGCCTTCTGAATTGGCATTCTTTGCCTCTTTTGTGTCAATGTTGCTTCTCTTTCCCATTCTGTGCCCTCTCTTTTCACTGGAATGCCCTCACCCCTCACATATAAGCTGAATGTCCCATTGTTTGCTAGAAAGCAAGACTTGCTGAATATGGATTTTATGGAAGTCACACAGGAAAGACAGACTGTATAACTTACTACATACCTTATTCATATGGTGACCCTACCAGGAGTATATTATTTTAAAAAATCCTCCTATTTTGTCATATGTACTTGTCTACCTTATATAATAGGGAAGAAAATAGTTCTTCATTCTTCAAGAGCTCTTCTTTCTTGTCAACCCATTCTTATCTTCATGATTACATAAATTCTGCTTCAACTTTTTTCTCCCCCCAATTTTGATTGTCTTCAGATGTCTTTCTTTTATGGTTACAAATTTCAATTTATTAGATATTTTCCTATGTTTCAGTCCTTAACCAGATGTTTTCAGTCAAGTCTCTCACAGTTCTACACAGAAATTAAGCACTTCTTTCTGAATGCTGACACTTACATGTATCCTCTCAAATAGGTAAATTGGGTTTACCAAAGACTTTTTAGAAGCAAGTGTTAGTAGGCAGGTAGGTTTATGCAATCAAATGATAGAATTTGTTGCACAATATTAGAAAGTTTCTGAAAGTTATATGTATCTTTGGCTGAGTTGGAGAGTGAGATCCCTGTTCTGTGTGCATTGCTTTTTGTCTAGGTTTGCCATAGACCACAATGTTCTCCTTTGCTATGGGAGCAGGGCACAATGAGCAGGCTGAACAGGGACCATATCTTTAGAGTCCCACACCTACCCCTCGGTAGCCAAAGTAGGAGATCAGCCTTGTATCCTTTGAAGCTGCAAAGGATTCCTTCCAAGAGCCAAGAAGGGGCTGAGGAACAATAGTTACTCTGAGTGTTCAGAAGTACATACAGGTTACCTCAGCTGCACGGCTCTTCACTCATCAGTCAAGCAGTTGTATTAGTCAGGATGTGCGCTCTGATCCTGGGGCGAGCATTAGAAGTTTCAACTTAGCTTGCATCTCCTTCACTGTGGCTTAATCCAACTAAACCTTCTTTTTCCTATTGTCTCAGAGCATGCACATAGGCAATTACTGCCTCTCATCCAGCGCTTGGTCAAATGTTAAATATAGTAACATGATGGGGTGTGGAAGCTCTGAGTCATAATACCTTTACTGAACGTCTCTAAGATGGATCACTTAGACTGCTCCCTGGCTCAGAAAAAAGCCCAAATGTTAAGCCAACCAAGCAGTGTATTAAAGTATTTTGTGTAGGTCTTTTAGTCAGAAGAGACAGAAGGGGCCTCATTGTGTAGGGCTCATCAAGCCTCCAGGCATTTGTGAGATCCAATTAATACGTACTGTCAGGGGTGGCTGCTGCCACTGCAGTCTTATACCTGGTATATACAATGTCAGTGGAGTCTTTGGCATGCAATGATTTTGCCATGGGGAATTCCACTTTGGAGAATTTTTCTTTGGAGGAAAGTAGTAGTTACTCATCTATTAATGCCTGCTATCAATAGGAAGCAAAAAAAATGGCACCCTGCTGGAAAAAGGTAAAAAAACCAAAACACTTATTTGAAAGATCTGGACAATGTTATTTTTTCTTTCTGCTGAGAGCTATGGCTTCATCTAAGCATTTGTCAAATTAAGTTATTAAGAAAGGGTAGTTAACACTCAGCTTAGACTCCTGTCAGGTTTCTCCATTTCTAGGTTCCTGAACACACAGAAACAGAGGGACATTGTGTACAGCATTTGTATGGGGAGAGAAGGGGAATGAATGGAAACTCATTAATTTCTTTGGAAATGTTATTATGAAATAGGTCACCTTCTTTAACAGGGAGGAGAAAGTCTGCAGATGCTAATCTTTGATGCTCTTTGAATCACACTTTCCTTTGCAGAACACTAATATCGGCACTTTGCTATAACTGAACTCAGAATTGCAGGTGTAGCCACCTACTATTATATTCAGGAATCTAAACAGACAGAAACCTTGCACATGCTTCCCAATATTTCTTTGTAGAATTTGATTGCACGACATGTCTGCAAGCAGTTTAACAAAATATGAAGAAACACTTCCCCCCAACTTACAGAACAAAAGAGAATGTATTCTTACCTATGGCAAAATATATTTTATTCTGATCTAAAATTATATTTTGCTAAGCTGACTTTGTGAGTTACTTTCTCAGTGGGAGTTGTTATTTCTCCCACTCTTCCTTCAGTAAATCAGTTGCTCTTTTTTAATAACCACTGTTTATTAACTTCCTTCCTATCAGAGATTGTAACAGGATGCTCAAATTATCTTATTCTTTCAGAGACTGTATTTAATCAGCGACTTCACTTTATCTCATTATTTCCACAGTTGTATTACTCAATATATTTAACATCTATGTTTAACTTGTTAGTATTTAGTATCACAGCATTGAGGTTCTTCACAAAAAAAAAGAGCACAACAGACTAAGTTTCCTTTTTTTGCTTTTTCTTAAATTCATGGGAGGTAATAAAACATAAACACTTAAGTGTTTGTAAAAGAGGTTTTTCACTGCCAAATGACCCATCATCTTTCCTGTAACTTTTCTTAGCTGAACTTCATAGGAACAAATGCCCAGCTCCTTTTCTTTTTCTCTTTCTCTTTCTCTACAGCATCAGCTTCAGCTTCTCTTTCTCAACACTGGTTAGACTCAACTTATATCTAGGGCCCATGAAGGTAGAAGTCCTACTCTCATAGACTTTTAGGCAGCTAAGAAGAGGCTCAGCCTGATCCAAATTATGCAACATGCTAAAATGATGCAAAAGGAGCTAACTCTCCACAAGTCTTCCATGTGTTGACTCTTGGACCCCCACAAGCTACAGCCCATGCTTTGAGATGACACTGACTCCCATCTTATTACATACCAATACTAAAATGGAAACTGCACTTGCAGCTGGACTATTAGGCTCAAAAAGCAGAAGAGAATTAAGATAGGATAAATTTAGCTTTTCTTTACTTAATAAGTGCAATGAAATTTCTTAAGAGTTTGAAGTTTAAATTAATTGGGACAAAAGTACATGGACAGTATTTTGCCTTAATTAGGAACTGCTTATAAAAAAAACCACTAATGTGTCTCCACTTCACTTCACTGATAACCTGACTTCATCTGGATACCCAGCAAATCCATTTATTTCTGTTAAGGGTCAACTGTTAAAAAAAGCTTAATATTTAGCCACCAGTGCTTATCATTAGATCCTCTATCCTCTTTTCTGAGTTGAAGACAATATTGTCTGAATAACTTATACTCCTTGAGTGCTTGTTTCTCTAACCGTATAAATAGTTACTCCACACACAAAAGCTTCCAATTTTTGCCACTTCTGTGATGCTCCTAGTAAAATTAATTTGTAGATTGCAGTTTCAGGCTTACATCTTAGCTCACTTTAGGGAGATATCACATAGTTTCATAGAATCATAGAATCATCAGGGTTGGAAAAGACCTCTAAGACCATCAAGTCCAACCGTCAACCCAACTCCACCATGTCTCCTAAACCATGTCCCGAAGTGCCACCTCTACACATTTAACAACTCCAGGGATGGTGAGCCCACCTCCTCTCTGGGCAGCCTGTTCCAAAGCCTGACCACTCTTTCAGCAAGAAGTTCTTCCTAATATTAAATCTAAACTTCCCCTGGTGCAACTTGAGGCCATTTAGTCTCATCCTATCACTAGTTACTTAGGAGAAGAGACCAACACCCACCTCGCTACAACCTCCTTTCAGGTAGTTGCAGAGAGCAATAAGGTCTCCCCTCAGCCGCCTCTTCTCCAGGCTAAACCCCAGCTCCCTCAGCTGCCTCTCATAAGACTTGTTCTCCAGACCCTTCACCAGCTTCATTGCCCTTCTCTGGACACGCTCCAGCAACTCAATGTGTTTCTTGTAGTGAGGGGCCCAAACACACACACAGTATTTGAGGTGCAGCCTTACCAGTGCTGAGTACAGGGGCACGATCACCTCCCTGCTCCTGCTGGCCACACTGTTCCTGATACTAGCCAGGATGCTGTTGGCCTTCTTGACCACCTGGGCACACTGCTGGCTCATGTGCAGCCAGCTGTCAGCCAACACCCCCAGGTCCTTCTCCGCTGGGCAGCTCTCCAGCCACTCCTCCCCAAGCCTGTAGCGTTGCACGGGGTTGTTGTGTCCCAAGTGCAGGACACGGCACTTGGCCTTCTTAAACCTTACACAACTGGCCTCGGCCCATCGATCCAGCCTGTCCAGATCCCTCTGCAGAGCCTTCCTACCCTTGAGCAGATCCACACTCCTGCCCAACTTGATGTTGTCTGCAACCTTACTGAGGGTGCACTCGATCTTCTCATCCAGATCATTGATAAAGATATTAAACAAGACTGGCCCTAACACTGAGCCCTGGGGAACCCCGCTTGTGACCGGCCACCAGCTGGATTTAACTCCATTCACCACAACTCCTTGGGTAGGCCATCCAGCCAAATTTTTATCTAGCGAAGAGTACACCTGTCTAAGCCATGAGACTCCAGCCTCTCTAGGAGGATGGTGTTGCTAATGGTGTCAAAGCCTTTACTAAAGTCCAGGTAGACAACATCCACAGCCTTTGCCTCATCCACTAGGTGGGTCACCTGGTCACAGAAGGAGATTAGGTTGGTCAGGCAGGACCTGCCTTTCATGAAGCCATGCTGGCTGGGCCTGAACCCCTGGTTGTCCTGAACATCCCTGGTGAGCACACTCAAGATGAACCGCTCCATAATCTTCTCTGGTACCGAGGTCAGGCTGACTGGCCTGTAGATGTCCAGATCCTCCTTCTGGCCCTTCTTTTAGATGGGTGTCATACTGGCAAGCCTCCAGCCATCTGGGACCTCCCCTGTTAACCAGGACTGCTGAAAAATGATGGAGAGTGGCTTGGCAATCTCCTCCACAAGCTCCCTCAGTACTCTCGGGTGGATCCCATCTGGCCTCATAGACTTGTGAGTGTCCAGGTGGCACAGCAGGTCATAAACTGCTTCCCCCTGGATTATTGGGGGTTTAACAACATGGTCTCACATCACAACATGTCCTGGTCCATGCTTCCTGCTCTAATATAAAGGTATAGCTAAAACATTGAACATTGAAATGTTTGCTAGAACTTTTTTGCTGGGCTAATCATCAACTCATTTTTCAGGCATCCATCATCAGATACATCCTTCAGTAGGTTTCAGATCTGTTCTAATTGTGTTTTGAAGACTATTCCAGCCTACAGTGTGTCAAGGATTGGGCTATTGTGACTTACAGGGTATTCAGAAGAGACAGTAGAGGTTGCAAAAGGAAGACTTTAGAAAAATTATGAGGAAATCAATATCTCTGATAAAATGCTTGTTGTGGTTGCAGTCGCACTGTAAGTAGTTTTCTTCATTAAAAAAGAATTTATTTTTGCATGCCTGGAGTCTGCTCATGTTATTATTTGAAATGCAATACTTGAAACATAGGGGAGTGCAAATGTGAGGTGAGAAATTCCTAACACAATTCATTAGTGTATCTAAGCAACCAAGCAGAGGACTGGATGTGCTGTCTCATGGCCTTCTGAAACTTTACAGTACCTGCCACTCACCAGTGTGGCCCACTCTGACAACAGACGTAAAAATGGAAACTTTGATCAATCTGACCCCAGGAAAAGCAATACCATTAAGCTGTGTTTTAGCATCATAGACCCATCGTATAAACTATTCAAGAGAGCTGCTACAGGCTGAGAAGAATAAACTTTCCATCTCTGCTTCATTCACCATGATGTGCCTCTCACTGCTTTCTTCTCTTCCTCAGCCCTACTTTCCCCTCCTCCTTCCCTTTTCAACTCCTAATTCTTTCACTGCTTCCCATTCAGGCCTTGCCCTCTCCATTCAGTTTCTGCTTCTCAGTCCCCTTTGCCCACTCCCCACCCTGTCTGCTCCTTTTTGGGTTCAGTTCTTCTTACTTCAGGCTTTTATTTCTCTGAGGGATTTGAATAATCACTCCTTCTTTTTTGATCTCATTGTCATCTCAATAGGTCTTGCTGCCTTCCACCCTTTCCTCAAAAGGTAGGTTTCCAAAGAACATATTCCCTCCAGAAAGGAGGAAAAGGACCTCTGAAACTCACTGACCCTTTCTAAATTGGATGTCCCATTGTGTATCACAGAATTAGGAATTTTTCCATTGTATGAGAATGTTAACTTTGTTAGTGAATTTTTTTTAATGAGCACATTAAATTCCTCTTTAGCCTTAAAAAGATGTAACTTTGTCTATTACCCTATCATGATTAATTTCTGTCTCTGCTTGGTCGATGGTCAGTTTTAACAAGGCTGATTTAGTCATACACTAAATTTTATGTAAAACATCAGGAGGAGGAGCAGACCTTACTAAAGGCCAAATAAATCCCTTTATACTATATGAACTCTCTCTCTCTCTCTCTATATATATATATATATATATACACTATATGAACTGGGAATCTAAGGCTGACACATCATTTATACTCTTGATCACATTTTTAAAATGCCCCTCAAACCTAACATCTGCAACTGAATGCTCTTGAATGCAACTATGCACAGCTGAGCATCTGACCCCACTGCTTGGGCAGAGAAGTCTGTCACATCTGATCTTGTTCTTTGCCATAGGTCAGATAAAAGACCCAGACACAAACACCAAGGTGTCACACACAGGGTATCTCAGGAAGAAATTTTACAGCGGTATTTCAGAGTCATAACTACTGACAATAAATTAGAGAATAAGTAGAAAAAAAAAAAAAAGAAACAATTTTGCAGCTATTATCAAAGGCTGGCCCTTTCTTTCCACAGTATGTGGAAAATGAAATAAAAGAAAATTCTCAGTGATATGCAGGGATCAAGAAAATTCTCAGTGATATGCAGTCAAGGCCACAAAACAAGAAGACCTTGAGCCAAACTTCTTCAAAGGTCAAGGATCCAGGCATAAGATATTCAGCTAGGCTTTTTGTTCCTTATGTATTCTTGCAATGGCAGATCACTGGAAGTTTGCTTTCAGCCCTTGTATCTAGGCCAGGAAATGTTAAAACATTCCTTTTTATCCTCCAGTACCCGATTACCACGTTACTAAATAAGGATTCCAAAATAAAATGAATGCAGAACCATATGGTTAGTTCTGACTACCATCTTGCAGAAAAAAAATCACTCATGCTTCTGTTCTGTACTACAGATGGTTCTGATGGACAGCATCATGGAAAGCCACATTTTTATTGCTGAGGAAAATGTGAAGACAATTCTGCAAATCTATTTATGGAACATTCTGCTTCTATTAGACACAGGGATAGGTAACCAGAGAGTACTTTTGAAGAGTTGCCATTTCTATTCTATATTCTGCTCCACATGTATTATCTGACCATGGAAACGTCCTAGCAAATGGAAAAACTATGTTTTGATGAATGCATTGCTGGATCCAGCCCTTAAGACTCAATTTTCTTTTATCACTTCCATCTCAGTTCCCAGAATTCTCATTTCTACCTGCAAGACTGAGCCCATTGTTATTTGACTTTTTTGTGCATCAGGAAGTATGGTTATTTTGTCTTCTAAACTTGGAAAGCCTGACTGCCTGGTCTTTTGAAGAAACTGTGGTCTTTAGTAGTTGCATAGTAGACACATCTGACTCATCACCTTAACTCTGTGGGCTGATGACTGAAAAAAAAAAAACCAGCAAAAAAATTAGTCCTTAGTCCAAGATCTCTTTTCCTTTACACTGGTAATTCCCATTCATCTCACCAGTTTTCCTGTTAATGGATGATGTAAACCAATGAGTAATTTTAACTTTCAAGTTTTCATTTATGGTTTTCTTATACTACAGAACAGTAATGTCCAAAATGTTCACTCCAAAGATATCACAATATTGCCAAACAAAATTTTACTGCAAAACATACATATTTAGATTAAAATGTCTCAGAATGATCTCTTCACAAAACATAGGAACATTCATTTTAACAACAAGAAAAAATCATTTTCCTGTCGTCTGCCCGTGACCGTAATATTATGAATTTCAGTCTGCTCCTGCTGAACACAGAGGAAGAGAAATCCAGCCCATTCTCCCTCCTCCTCCTCTTTGCCCTTTGCAAGGATTTAAATAAGATTTCCATATCTACTTTTACCACTTACATTCTGTTTCACAAATAAGCTGTTTTGTGTAGATGCAGATAGCACACGTTCACAGGCATTCCTGTTCTACATTCAGTTTCTACTAGTTTGCATAATTTTCTCTTTAGGGATTCTTACAAAAAGTGATGGGGATAGAAGTCTTTTTTTTTACCCCTCAGCCATGAATTCCATCTGTTGTCATGGCACTGAACCCAGTGTTGAATAGCAGCCAGCATTGCTTTTGATGTTCTGTAGGATTAGTAGAGATGTCTGATGTTATTGTGCAAGATTTTTCATAAGAGTAGCTCTACCTGAGCTTTATGCCAATGTACAGTTGCTAAATTAATAAATAAATGTGGTATGCCATCAAAGTTCACATTCTGGGGGCACTCCCTTGGGCCTTTACTATTTTATAATGGCTCACAGAAAGTTTTTGCAATTACTTTCATTTCTACTAACACAACTCAAATGTATGCAGCATTTTATTAAAGGTAGATGAGAAATAGTAAGGCCAATGAAATATAACTGACAATCTGTAGATGATGATCTAATGAGGCAAACTTTATTTGTATGATCTTCTAATCAAAGTATTTTGTGATTTGGCTCTACCTTTTACTCTGACATTTTTTACTGAGCTGTCAAGTAGACAAAGTTCCCATTGATCCTAGCTCTGGGAGGAGTCAAATATCCAATAATTAGAGGTATTCTTCAATGCTCAGGACATTCAGGTTGTCCTGTTTTAGACTTCAAATCTCTTGACACACATTAATCAAACTTTCACAAATGCCCATGGAGTAGAAGAGCTTTTTTGTTGTTTTTGTTTTCTTATAAAGGTAAGTATCAATGCTGTTCAGGATTTTTTCCTGCCATTTCTGTTTCATCAAAGGTTGTCAGTCTATCAATACCTTGTCTTGTTTATGGATATATTTTGGGAAGATTTCCAAGTTTCAAGATGGGATTTCTGGTCAAAACAGAGAACGTCACACCTTGGCACATGCTCAGGAAAAGGACGTGTAAAGTTTTCTGTAACAGATGATTACAAAGGGCAGCAAATGAAAAAAGCTCTGCTGCTTCCTTTTCCTGTCTCTAAGAAATCAAGTTTGCTTCTGCTTCTCAGGGAGTATTCAGGTTATATGGGGCCATGGCAGTGGCTTTCACCTTGAGGGGATGAAAAGGTAGCAATTGACACCTCCTGTACTCAATCGTCCTTCCCTGCAGGAGCAGCAAGCACATTTTCTGTGCTGTTTCCCATGGAGAAGCAGTCTAGCACTTCATCCTTGGAAGAGAAACCTTCAGTTTTGCCTTTACAGCTAAGAGGTCTTGTCTCAGCTTTAGCCCAGGAGGGTAGCCTAGTGAATGAGTCTTTCTAACAGAAGTGGAAGACTTAGGCCTAAGGTGCAGAGAGTACTCAACACAATGTGGATTTGGCGTCTTGCAATGAAGGCGAGTGCTCTAGACTGTCCTCTACTGCTTCAATAAACTGTTTTAATAGACTGCTCTCCTATATTCTCTGCATCCTGAGAAGATGAACAGGAACTAGATATTTATTTTCTTGTCTAACTTCTGAAATATTACTGATTTGCAGCCCCTTAGGTGTGTGCTGTATTTCTAGATAAAAATAGCCTTTTTCTTTCCCAGGTTCATTATTTTCATATTAACTGCTTGCACAGCCTACAAGGTTATTGAGAATGGCATTGGACTTTTAAAAGTGCTTGCAATTTACTCTGGCTTTTTCACATTTGAACCCTCTTTAAATGAAACTGTGCAGCCAGCTCAGCTTGTGTTTATGTGGAGTAAATCCACTGATTTCAGGAGTAGTATCCTGAAGTTACTTCAGTGCAAATTAACATGTTATTAAAGTAATTAATCAGCTTCTGATTAGAAAGGCAAATCTAGGATGCAGATATGTTGCCTTGTAGTTCAACAACAGTTTTCTGAGGTTTCCCTAGGGAAAGGATAAGGATAGTTGGACTTCTTGGGATACAGGATGGAACACAAAATGGCAGTATGTTGTGCTGTGCAGGTGGAGTTTCAACCCTGCATGTCTTGCCCTGACTGGTGAGCCAGTAAGGCTAAACTTTGATAAATTTAGTGAAGTTAGGGAGCTTCAAAACTGCAGTAACAAAAAACACAAAAAGCACCTGTTATAGAGTGTATGGAGGTAAGTTCTTGTTTAATGTGAGAAAAAAAAAATCAGCATCATTTAATCTCTTGGGACAGAAGTGGCAAAAAGACAGATGTTTTTGTTTTAAAAGAAGAAAGTCAGCATGGGCCACAGTACTTTTTCTACTTTCTTTAGAGGCTTTTTACCCAAATCTTCAACTCAGCCTACTAAATGCACATTTCTTTTGTGGCTGATATATCAATGTCTGTACATATGCAGCACCACATGTGGGTGATCGGGATACGGCTCAACAGTAAACTGGTTTGGAAGCAGCACAGCTTAGCCACTGGTGAGACAGAGACCAGACACTCACTTTATACCAATCCTCAAATCTTATTGCTGTGTGATGCCTCAGTCCCCAGCAGCTACAGCCTGGAGCACATATGTAGCATGGGAGTGGCATTAGCTTGGAAACTCTGCTGAGTATCTGCTGCAGCCCTGCTCACCTCTCGCTTCAACCAGAGGAATGCAATATGCTCAAATATTTGCTGTACAGTCTCTCTGTCTCCAGGCCTTTACCATACATCCTTCAGCAGGACTGAGAAAGAGATTACCACGGCTGGAGATATGGGTGATAACTATACCCTAGCTTTTCAGTGAAAGGAGGGGACAAGAACATGCCGTTATTGAAGCAAATACAGAATACCGTATCTGGAGCTACTCTACTGTGCAGATGGGAGTCCTTTCTGCTGCACCTTAGTATGAAGAGGGTGGTAGAGCACTGACAGTGACAGCACCACAGTGACTCCAGTCCAAGGTCAACCACAGCTGTTTCTCTGGTTTTCATGTGCCACAAAGGAAGGGGAGAACCAGAGGCTAAGAATCTGGAGTCCATTTGCAGGTTTGATCGAACCTCATCATAGTGAAAAATCTCTCCCTGATACGAATATCATTTATCCCCTGCATTAAGCATTTGGTGCTGAGTATACAATACAGATGCATGCCATTTGCAGCCTGTAAAATTAAAGATTGCCTTTTCACTGATGTTTTGATTTATAAAACACATCCTTTATAGGCTCCCAGTACACAGGTGCAGAATTGCTAGCTGAACATGAGCCCATGAGCTGCGTAGTAAGGAGGGATGCACATGTACTAGCAGCAGGCTCTATCAGTGAAATTGCTTTCATTTTTCACTGTCTTAGTCCTGTGGCTTAGACTGACCTATCCTTCAGAAAGCAGAGTAGGGCTTGGTTCCCTGTGCCCAAAGGGAAGAGGCTTGCCTAGCGAATAAGTGTCATGATATCCAACTGTATGAATTTTACTCAGTTGCATTTTTCCAGTTATTATCCCACGTAGCCCATAGATAAGATATAACTGCAGGAGGAACATATAGGTCCAGGGCCAGAATGATCCTGTCTCCTCTCAAGGACCCTCCTTGGCCACTAAAACATTTATCCTCCTTAAGAAGATCGAAGAGTTAGTCTCTTTTTTTAAAACAAAACAAAACAAAACAAAGCAACAAGAAAAAAACTCCCACACACAAAGATGTTGAAGCACTCTTTTTTCCATGTTTTAGTAGACTACGCTGCATTATTTGCATTTTATTTGGTTTTGCACTGCACTGAGAGTATCTTCAGAGATAGGAACCTCATTGATAAAAAGCACAATTGTCTGATCTGCGTCAGTCATGCTGATGGATGCTGTAGATATCTTGATATTATGGTGCTCAGTACTGTCAGATGGAGCTTGCAGATCAGCATAAAGTTATACTTATAATGAAGTTGGGAGCAAAAGGCAATTAATATGTACTGTTAGCAGGTTTTCAAAAAGTGGCAGGAAGCCTACTGAGCTCTCTTCTCACAATACATCACCAGCAAAAGTTTTAGAGATAACCTGTTTTCAAAAGACAGAGAGACAACAAGACAGGGAGACAGAGATCTATCAAAGCAAAAGCATTTAGGCCCAGATTATGAAGCCTTTACTGAAGCTCTTGAGCAGTTACATGTCAAGTCCCATTGACTTCAACTTCTCATTAGCATGAGAAAGAGTTGCATAGTTTGGCCTTTAGTTAGATAGTAGGCTTGAAAAATACACATTTGTCGACTTTCAGCTGAAGCTTCTCACTAACACTAATTCTATTCAGACTACCCAGCTAAAAGAAAATCTAATAAAGTACCTGCATGTTTTTTTCTATGCACTTGTTTACACAGGGGTGAAATCCTGTTCAATTTAGAGAATATAGCTTCTAGTCTAGGATTAAAAAAAGAATCACCGTCTGCTGCATTTTCATCCTTGAATGCCAAGCCAATCTTTCCGAAAATTGTTATGATTTGATTTCAGTTTCTGAAATGTGCACATATTTCACAGGTGTTCTGAAATATTTCCTTTTTATGTATAGAGAAACAACACAAGTCTTACCAACAACTGAATATTCTTGAGCAAAAACTGCCTTCAATAAGTTTGCACTAGTAGAAAAATCTGTTTCTTGACACAAAAATAAGGTACAGGGGGCTTTCTTTCACTTAGTGTTAGTAAGAATTAGTTATTTCCTAAATTTATGACAATTTCAGAATTACAAGATGCAGATATGTTTTTTTAAAGCTGCTTAGGCAGTGAAATGGAAGGTGCTGATTGAAGAGCTCTCTTCTGTATATACTTGAAGCTATTATGTATGCCAGACAAATTACACACCAGAGGCTGAATGTGTACTAGGGTAGTCAAACATTTCAGGGTAAACTTTCAGGGCCCTCATCTCTTTCAGTAATCCTGTGTTTTAATATGTGAACATAATTCAAGACTACCTTCTCCTTTGAGGGTTTCCATAATTGTTTTGGAAGGTCAGTGTGCAGTTCCAGTTGTTTTTAGATAGAATCCAATTGTATCTAAAGATATAACAATACACACATGGCTGCAGATCAAAAAAACCTTGAAATAATTGTTTGTCTACAGTATTTAAGAGATACTGGAGAAAATAACTATGCAAATTACAGGGTGGAGATGGGCTAGGTAATATATTTTATATCTTATGCATTAAATGCTACACATTTTATTTATTCCACCAGTGTTCTTCCTATGCTTTCTCATTTGTTGCTGTTAAAAAACAACAAGTTGTCTCATCACATACATAAATCTTCTTTGATTGTTCTGGACAAATTATTTCTCTGCCTCTGCAATCTGGCTTTCAAAAACATTTGTTTTGCACCTGGGTTCTCCAAAGGCAGAAGGAAGTGGCAGCATTTAAAAGCATAAGAGCAGCACCTATTCCACTAACAATATCAAAGCTGAACAAGAGTCTCTATTGAAGAAAATTAACCTGTAGCACACAAATGTATTTTACAAAGTACAGGGGATTAGATTAAACCACGAATCCTTGTAGAGTTGTACCACTGACTCCACCAGAAGCCAGGATTTCACCTTCATTGCACCCCATAAAAGATTCATAAAATCTCTGCTCCTTATAATTTGAGCCTGAATTGTCCTCATAAACAGGAATAGTGCACCCTGTTCTGTAAAGACTCAATATTCTTCTCTGAATGGAGATGAAGACAGATTTGGAGTGGGAAGTTGTAGTGCTACAGAATTGTCAATCCCATCCCTAAAACTCTACACAGTGCATTTTTACAGGTATATCCTGGGACTGGACAAGGAGCATCTCATCTGCACAGATCCTGCCCATGTCATTGTCCTACCTGAACCTTATGAGAATATTCCTCACAGGAAGGTAGTTATATGGTTGTTATATAGGACAATGTTGGAAATACTAGGAAGAGAAAGGCCATCCATATTTTCAGAGGCCTTCTTATCCCATGCTTGACCTAGAGGTAGCACTACAAAGCTACAGTCCATGCCAGCAAGATAGCTTGGTTTTAGCAACAGTCATCTAGCATCTGGGAGAGAGATGTATGAGGGACAATGGCATCTGAACCCAGGTTTTCTAATTTTACACAGAACAAGTCAGAAAATCCATCCATCCGAAGAAATATTAACCTGTGTGCCTCCCTGACTCATTTATAGCAAGTCCTATGGTAGGACAGACACAGTTCAATAGTTCAAGTATGAAATAAAATATGTTTTAAATTTTGAACGGACTCATAGTACACCCATTACAAAGGACAGGTATATTAGTGTGGCATTTTAAAGCATCACGGTTTGTGTTACTGAGGTGTTTCACAGCCAATTGACAAGTACAGCAGTCACATGTGCCCCAGAAGCTTGGGGAGGGCAAAGCAGCTGGGAAAAGAAAACCCTCCATTGTTCAATGCCTTCAGTACAAAGAAACTGAACACAAAAGATTTCAAATTCAGTCCTTTACTTACCGTGTATAACACAAAACCATGAAACTGTTCTTTCAGGAAAAAGTCAAGATGTTTTATAGCTACCTCACATTTCTTGCCTTTGACAATTGGACTTAATCCAGCACCACAAGATCTGAGTAACAAAAAATCATTAATTTCATTACAAACATGCTTGCCAGTATCATAAATTGGTTGTCATACTTACCTTCATTTTAATAAAAAACTTGGAGGTGTAAGCCTGTTTTCTGATATATGGGGGCACATTGTGTATTTTCAGTTAATTTGAGCAGTTGACACAGCTAACTACAGGTTTTATTACAATCTTCGGTTTAATTGGAAGCTTTCAGCATGTACTCTGGAAGTGTGGAAAAGGGACCTGTTTTTCAGAGTCCTACCTTTTCTAGCTATGGAATTCATTGCACCTTTACACGCAGCAAGTCTTTTAAGGCTGAAGCCAACCCTAGGGGAGCTAGCAGGTAAGGGAGCCCTTAGCAAGACTGTCCAGCTCAGCACTGCTCAGGGTGAGCTGAAGTGCAGAAGCAACTCATGCTGCTCTGGCTACAGTTGGTCACAGGAGAAGAACTCTGCAGTTCTGTCCTCATCTTTTAATTTTCTTTTTTTCTTTTTTTTTTTTTCTATATTCTTGACAGTTGCTGGAGTATGAAAGCTAATTTGAAGTTACAAAATTAAAAAAAAAACATAATGTGGGACCTTGCTGTACTCCACACACACATATGCGTACACATACAATCCTTGTCCTTTCTCTCCTCCCTCTCCTGTTAAAGTAGCTATCTTGCACATCAAAGGTTAGGAGGGTATTTTTGGTACAGTCAGGAATCACTCAGGAGATGAACGAGCTTATTTGTTCCAAATGATGAAAGTTCCAAGTATTTCATTTTTGCTAACAGTTCATTAATGTAGCCACTCATGTGTGCTAATCCCACTTATTAAGCCTCCCTGTCTCCTATTAATAATAATTTAGCTAAATATGAGATGTTTCAACAAGGTTATTCATACTTTCATATATAATTATGCTAGATATAGGTATAGGATAATAATCTTCCTTTTCACAAAGTCTTTCATCTAAATAGAGCTTGGAGTGCCATAATCTGCACGAGGTGGTGCACAGGCTATGTTCGTCTCCTGTTACTGAGCTGTCTGCAGAGTGCTTATCTCCAAAATCCCGTGTGAGCCGAGAAGCGCTGTTATCTTTCTTGAGCAGACAGAAACCTGTAGAGCAGAAAAACAAAGAAGCAGAACCCACAAAAGCACTTACACAACTTACTGGGTTCCAGGGCCTTCAGGCAAACTCTGGGAGTGAAAAGCAGTGAACTTTGCAAATGAGGTGGGCAGAGGACCCGAGTGTCCTATTGCCTGTGTGAGCGCTTCAGCCAGTATACAAAAAGCGGCCATTTCCTTCTTCAGCTGTGCTTGAGAACTGAGCCAATTGTCTGTACCTTGAGAGGTGATTTAGTCCAAGACAGTTAAACCTTGGCAGCCAAGGTTGCCAGATCTGTTTTTAAGACCTGCTACAGCTCTGTTCACCTCTACTATAAGTAGTCTATTTCTTTCATCTCCTCATAAGTAGTCAACTTCATGCTTCCCCTCTCCAAGCCCAAGAACAGACCATTTCTTCCTCCTCCATACAAGTATTACATCTTCTCTTTGTCCCCAGTGCAGTTCTGCCATCTCATTGATCTATTTTCCCACTCTTGTACAGGGTAGTCCACCTTCTCCGTATACAGCACTTAGACAACAATCAGTCCCCAAACCGCACGGTGCAAACAGCCTGCCTTTCTCTCCATCATCCTGATCTCTGGCAACATCATCCTACCTGCATTCTCTCCCAGCTGTCTCACGAGCATCCAAATCCTGTTCTGCTGAGCACCACAGCAGGATGAGAGAGATCTTGGATCATGCTGGCTTCGTTTGCTGCCAGCAGTTTCTCCTGTTGGACAAGTGAGCAGTCATTCCCCGTCTACCTTCCCCATGGTCTGGTCTGGTTCTACAGTCCTTGATCGTAGGTTGTTTCTTTTCCGGACTGAGGAATCCCAGACTCTTTTTTTGTCCCTCAAATTCCTCAAATATATACCTCCTTGTTCCTTAAACATAGAAGCCATCCCACCTCATCTTTGATCACTCTTGTTTTTCTTCTGAAAAGAAGACAATTTGGGGATTTGCATGTATGTAGTGAGGGGCAAAATAAAAGAGATCCTAAAGAATGATTTTGTATTCAGTCTGAGTTAAAAGTGGCAAGACAGAAGAGGATTTATAGAGTCGCATAGTAATGCTCTCTGTTTTGTCCTCTGTTGACTTTCTAATAATTATTACGAATGTTTTTGCGATTTTTTGACATCTACCAAGTACTGAGCTAATATTTTCATACAACTATCATCATACTGAATCTCACTCCTGCGTGGCAACAGGATTCTCAGATCTTGTAATTTTTCGTTAGAACCTAGGACACTTTTCTCTACATGCATCACATTTTTCTCTGTGTATATTAAATTTTATATATTTCAGTTGCCACAGTTGATAGGCAGCTCTCAATATTTAACAACAAACCAAGATATGTCTATGTTTTGGTTCAAATTAAGAAGTTACTCTTTCTTAGCAATAGATGGGCTGAGAGCTTAGAAGCCGTTACAATGGAATGACTGCCTTAAGTATTTTTAGACATTAAGGAGGAATATTGTTTTACTTAGTTATTCCTTTCCCTACATGAAAGACTTGTGCCTTTTATTTCTATGTGCCAGAAGCCAACATCTCTGCCTCTGTTCGTTTTCTTATCGATGTATCAGCAACATTGGTAGTATCTTCAAAAGAAGGATGAGCTGCAAATAGTTTATTTTATGAATACCTTGAGTCCTGACAAATAGTGGCTATTTTTGAGATGGATTATGGCATATCAGCATAACCTTGTTGTTGTTTTGTTGCCATTTACTTTTATCCCCAGGTGAATAGTAGATTTCAAAACTGCTTACATATTTAAAAGCAATGAGAATAATAGCAATCAACTACTAGGCCAGTTCCATAATCTCAGTTGTTTTTAGTTCCAGTTAAAATTGAAACATACCCTCTATAATAGTACAATTTGCTATAAGCAAAAAAAAAAGGCAGATAAAAATGATAAACAAGCATTCAAGAAAAAAACAATCTGTGCTTCATTTGCCAGCAGTAAAGTGTTCCTACCATTCAATATGCATTATTTGAAAACTCCTCTGTGCAGCATCATCAACAATGTTTACCCAAGCATGATTATGATTATGATTGTTCCACGGACTTCATATCTATTGTGCTTGTAGGTCAGCACTTGCTGTAATAAGAGGGCCACCAGATTCACAAATGAAAGAGGAAAATATTGGTAAATGTGATGTCAGCATAGGAAATACTGTTTGATTAGATTTGCGAATGAGCCAAAACAACTTGCTTTTGGCTGGAATTGACCTAGTAGATATCAGTTTAATGGTTGGTTGCAGGGAGGATTTATTTATTTATTAATTTATTTACTATTAAATGAGCTATTGTTAAAGCCTGCCACATTCATAGGAACTGTCTGTTTACTCTGCATGATCAAATGTTTGAGTCTATGCAAGCCTTTAATACATAGCTTAAGCATGCACTGGAGTTTCCCACTTTGGCTTGACATTTTTTTAAGTATCCATTTTGGTTCTACTTGTCCGAATTTCCTGTCAGGATGTACACTATCTTTAAAAAGTAGGCAGCAGAAAAAGAGCCTTTTAATCATCAACACCACTGAAAACAGTGCCTTATTCTGCAGTTACTGATTGAAAGAACCTTCCTCACTGGGCTAGAAAATATTTCTTTACACTCTATAGCGAGAGCTTTACCAGCAGTGAGAGCCAGAGGGGAAGGGGACCCATGAAATCGTTACTTGTAGACACAGTTCACTGCATGGGTGACATGAAGAACAGTGGGGTTCTTATGTGTCTCAAAGTGGAGGACCGAATTCAGTGCCTGGATAGGTTGTAGAGGAGCTGGGAGAGGCTTTGCACGAGGCTGCCACCGTCCCTGGGATTCAGCCAGACCTACATCTACCTGCCCCTCGACAGAAAGACGAGCAAGAATAAGACCTCCCAGGAGGTCATGCGAGGCTATCTATTGGGACTAGGGGGGAATCAGATGTTAAATAATGCACTCCTGCCCACTCTTCATTTAACATTTCGGGGCTTAGTTTTATCTGTCTCTGTGGGAAACTACTGTGTTGCTAACAGGTAACTATGCAGTGAGACGACACGCTAGCGTGGTTGTAGCTGTGTTTTGTGTTCCCCATTTTCCATTTAATAATCCAAGCAGAAATGAATAGGAATGCTAAATAGGAGTATGAAATATTATTTTCATTTTCTCTGTTGCTGCACAGCAGGAGGGAAAATAACCAAATGCCCCTAGAGGCATATCCGCTTGCCTAGAACATAGGAAAGGATTTGCAACTGGAATCAGAGCATTTTACAGCACGGCTATGCCTCTCAGAGCCGAAAGCATAGTCAGAAAGTCAGCCAGTGGCGTGTCTTTCTTCACACATAAGTTTCTTGTGGAAAAATAGCACCCACCTTCACGGAAAATGTTAGAAATACTTGTTTGCCACAAGTGTTCAGTAGTAGTAGTGTGATGAGTAGTAGTGCTGAGCACTGCATTGCACGAGGCAAATTGTGACTGACCAGCCACAAATGAGTACGAAGGAAATGCACACAAATTTGACTCAGTGCTCATGTACACACAAATAAACCCAATCTGTTCAAAGTTTGCATTTAAGCCCCTCGCTGTTTATTTCCCATACTCTATAACCACTCTGCTCGCTAAGTAGTGGGGTTAGAAGGTCATTCTTCAGCAGATGTAACAAGGGGCAGCTGTTTTGACACTGAAGGGATCAGTTAGGTACAGACTGTTTTTGCCAGAGAGACAGAGTTTGTAGACAGATGTTGGTTTTATTTCAAGATCAGCTGATAAAGCCGGGAGAAACAGGTATCTAACATTTCTAGCCCACAAACCTTTCATCAGAGCACCCGCTTTGCCAGAAGACGTGGTATTGAAGCCTTTTCCATGGCTAGACCAGACAGAGCGCTGTTTAAAAAGACAGGTTTAAACCATGCTGTCTTTAGTGCATCTAACAGCCCAGCTCTTTTCAACGGGTTCTTACTGAGAACTAAAATAATAAAACCAGGTTATGCGAATAGACTTTGTCTCTCGCCTAGCAATTCCCAGGGTCTGATGGCACCTGGCTGTTACCAAACTGTCAAGTTCTGATCCTTTTCCAAGAGGAAAATATACACCATCTATTGTCCTTGGGTTTAGCTTTGAAAAATGATTCAGTTACATCTTCTGTTTTGTAAAGGGCATAATAAGCAGTTCAATGTCACCATTTTTCTTGTCTTTCTGTGTTCTTGGAGGCAACTGAATTGGGAGAGTAATGTCTCAGATCAACGCCAAAAAATGAAAATAATACTACTTTACACAGAGTGCAAAAAATGGAAATCCCTTAACATATTGCAAAAATAGTCTTTATTTATTTGCTAATAAGGTTTTAATGATCTTGAAACTCTAACATGCCAAAAAAAAGAGTGGTAGACAAAAATACTGGTTTTACTTTCATTTTGTATCTCAATATTACAAAAAAATAAGGTCTGAGATCCTATGCTAATAGTCCTCTATTTAATATTTAATGCTCATGGTAAAAAGTTCTCTGAAAAAAAACAGCACTCTAACCAGAGAGATCTGACACATTTGACTTCAGCGTGGGACTTAATGAATTTGGCTTTTGGTATTGTATTATGTGTCTGAATGATATTCCTAATGATGGTACTTACAACTATTGCCGGGACAACACAGCTTTTTAATATTTCAAATTTACATGTCAATTCCTTGAGCAAAATTAGAAACTAAAGATGGAAGTCCACCAGATTCTTTGTTAATGTACCGTACCATACATATCAAGACACACTGATGGTACAGCCTTCATATAGGAAAGCTGCATGTAAATCCAAAAAAGGATTTGACAAATATCAAAGACAGAACTGAAAATAAAAACATTTACCACAAGAGAAGCAGAAGATAAATGCAACAAGAAATTGACATTATTCTGAAAAAAAAACATAAGCACTCAAAACAAGCTGGAAAAAAAAAGCTGAACAAGACATGGAATGACTCACCCTGGAAAATAACAAGATTGTCACAATACAAAGGAAAATACAGTATCAACACTGAGAAAAGGTTCATTTAAACTGAGAAAAAATGTAACCATGGATAGAAAGAGCACATCTGAAGAAAATATTCGGTATCAGATGAGAAGAGTAAAAGAAGGCTGAAAATTAAAGAAATTTAAAAATTCAAAAGGGAAAGGCTTATCAAAAGGGGAAAACGTTAACATAGAAACTAAAGAGGGACCAGTTTCTCCTTAACACTTGCTAATGTTCCATAAAAGGACAAGTAGAAATATTATGTAACGGAAGAGAAGCTTTATGTAAATCCACAAAATATTTACTAAAGGTTATGGTGATGAAAATAAGTCATATTTTAATTGCTAAGTCATCAATAAGAATAATAAGTTTTAAAGAAATAGAAATCTGGAATGTTAACTTGAAGCCCTTTTCATGTCTGCTTGCTATTGTATCATATTGTGGGTTATTTACACTTCCTATAGGAGAAAGAGGAAGCAGTAATAGAAGTCATGTTATTAGAGCCAGTGAATTGATTTGCTTGATAGATTTCCTTATTTCCAAACTAATTTTAGAGACTTTGGCTTGACGCAGCACAAGCTAAAACACCATGACATGACAGCTAAAGGTGAAGATGAGCACTGTCACCCTACCACAGCCAAGTGTTTCCTAGACTATGGAGACTGCTTCTTCACCAACCATTTTTCAGTGCAAGAACTAGAGGGGTATTGTAGGAATTGGCCTTTGGCCTGGTGGCTTTTCTAAACCACTGATGCCTGTTCAAAGCAGCTGTAAAGTACTATCACATCAGGATATTATAATTTTATCCTTACTCTGACCAGGTATGAATATACAGTGAATGGCCAGAGACAAACCTTCTAATCCATCCTTATTATCTCTGTATTACAGGCTATAAAACTCCAGTTACTTAGTGTAGACATTTGTGGTCATGTTTCAAGGAGGCTAAATTCTTGAGGTAAAGATTTCAAGTGATGGAGAGTCCAACACATTCACTGGTGATCTGTCCCAGATGTTTATAATTCACTTTGTAAAATATTACAATGTTTTACCTGCTGGAAGTGAAAGTTAACTATTGGCATAACAACCTTGCCAGGACCTCATTCTCCCTGCATAGTAATTTACTGTGGAAAACTTGGAAACAGTTCTGCCACCTGTGACTGCTGCGCTTGCCCTTTGGTGTGGGTGTGTTCACGATGGGTAACTTGTTCATGGTATAAATAAAAGGGGATTCTTAAACCCTCTAAGAAAGGGAGCACACTGACTTAACTAAAGCTTTTTCCATCACCTACCTAAGGAGGTAACCATGTTAGCAGCTGTCAGAAGTGATCTGTAGCCTTGTCAGACGGTCACAAAGCTTCAACCGCAGCTGAAAACCTGGAGATGAAAAAGGCACCAAACTGCTTAAAAGTTGGTCCTCATCAGGGTGGAGGGCGAAGCTGGAAGCTGCTGCAAGCTCACATGTACACACAAGCAACATAATTGAGTTATGTCTACCCACCAGCTTGAGGGGAAAGTGGACGTATAGCCTGAGAGCCATGCATTGCTGTAGCCTTGCAGGCATTGGCTTCATATTGTATAGCACAATACCTATAAATATTGCTGTGCAAGATGGTATAATTCTTATTCTTACTGAGAAACTAAGCCAATTGCAACACACAAATGGTGCTCCAGCTGGAGTTTGTCTCAAATATATTATCCACTGGTATTACTATTTTCTCTTGCATACGCGTATCAGTGTCTTTGTGCATGTTTGCATGCGTACAGGTTTGGAAATCACTACAGTTGTTTCCTGGCATCTATGGTCTTCGATAACATGAAAATCAGCTGACTAAAATCTTTAACAACATTTTCCCTTAGGACAGTCCTAAAACAGTTTTTTATTGGTGGAGTTCAGCACATGGAACTTTCTTCCTGTGATACCAGAAGTTAACAAGAACTGTCATTTAGAGTTAATTCTTCTCCTAATGAACCAATCTCTATTGTATGTAAACTCTGTACTACCCTGCAAGATGCTGACCTTGCATGAGAAGACACGTCCATAGCCTGCTTTCCGAATATAATCAACTGCTTGAGCATCTCGGCAATTTCTCCCGTAACTTTTGTTCTCTCAAAAATTTCCAATTTGCTTCATGTCGGTATAGCTCGTAACATCCCAAACAGCCAGGTACAGCAGGCAGACATGGAAATGAAAAACTGACACGAGTTTTTTCTTCGTTTCCTTGAAGGACAAGCTGGCAGAAGCAGCTCTGGTGCCTGAGGACTAGGAGGCCCAGCAGAGCAGGGTACCTGTAAACCACCAAGTGTTTTTACACTTAAGTTGCCCACCATTGAAAGTCGCATCACATCCCTGCCGAGCAGACGGTTTCACTCAGATGGGAACAGTACTATCACCAACACAGAAACCATTCACACGGCTCCTGGGCTGCACTTGGGCGGACCCGGGATGCGGTGGAGGGTCGTACGTGCCCTCTCGTACTCCCAAAGCCCCGAGCGTTTGCCGGGGGTGTTTCTAGCCCTGCCCCTGCCTTGTCGCACCGCGACACCCCAGAGGCCTGGGCTCAGCATGGGGAGGCCGGCTGCCGGGGACGCGCAGGTCGGCCTGTCTCGGCCGGGGCGTCCCGCCGGGCCCACGCGTGCCGCCTGCCGCGCAGGACCCCCGGCGCCGCCCCGCCCCGCGCTTCCCCACCACGCGGGACCTGACGTTCGTTTCCCTTAATTTCCCACTTCTTGTTTGGGTGGGTTGTTTTTGGTTTTTGTTTTTTTTGTGTGTGTGTGTGTGGTTTTGTTTTGTCCTGAGACGGTGCCGGTGCCTGCGCCCTGACCCACTTCTAAGGCGGAGAGTGATATTCTGCTGCTCCAGCCCCCATCCCCCGCTCCCCCCACCCAGTTCTCAGGAAACAAGCACCCCCTCTGCCTCCCGGCTCGGGGAGCAGCCTGCGAACGCCACCTACTTACAGGCCGGCAGCGGTTCCCAGCCCCGCCGAGCTCCCCGCGATTACTCTCCCGGTTACCCCCAGCAATAAGGGCTTGCAAAATCGGGCCCTTAGATCAGCGCTGGGAGCCGAGGTTGCTTTTTAGGGGGGCTCCTCTGTGTACGCGCTCTGCGGCATCCCCGCAGGGGGGCCAGGCTCCGCGCCCCCGCAGCATCCGCGCCCGCGGGCGGCACCCACCGCCCCGCACCTCCCTGCCCTCCGAGACCCCAGAAAGCCCTCACACCCCTCCCCGCTTCCACCGCGAATGAAACTTTTCCTTCTCCCGCCGGTGGTGGGGTGGCGGTGTCCCGGGGGGCTGCCCCGCGCGGAGCCGCTCTCCCCACGGGGCCACGCTTTGGCCGCGGCGACGTGAAGCGGCCCCCGGCCCCCCCCGCACCCTCCTGCCGGCTGGGGGTGGGGGGGCGTCTGCCCCCTCCCTCCCGCCCGCGGGCGGGCGCGCACCCCCCCCCCCCCCCCGCACACACATACACTCACACACACACTGAGGCACTCAGGCACACTCACACGCGCGCACACGTGCGCGACCGCCCAGCAGCGCGCGGTCTCCGCCCCCCCGCGCAGACAGACACACGGACACACACATCAAGCACACACACAGACACGCGCGCACACAGACACGCACGCATACCCCCCCGCCCGGGCACACCCGCACAGCCCCGCGCCCTCGGCAGCGGCCGCTCGGCGGAGCGCGGTGCGGCGCGGCGCGGTGCGGCGCGGAGGGCGGCCCCCGGCGAGCCCCCGCCATGCGCTGAGCCGCGGCCCCGCAGCACCCACCGCCGCTCCTCCCGCTCCTCCCGCTCAGCCCGCCCGCGGCGTGGGGGCGGCCGCCGGGCGCGGCCGCGGCGTGGAGCCGGCTCCCCGCTGGGGAGAGGCGCAGCAGCCCGCGGAGGCAGGCGCAGGCAGCAGGCAGGAGGAGGCTGAGAGGAGGCTGAGAGGCGGCCGGACGGGCAGGCAGGCGGACGGGAGGAGGCAGAGGACGATTTGGACATGCTCATTCTCGGGCGCTTGGTTGCCTGCATCCAGCTCGTCTGTATCCTCCGAGTGGGTGAGTGATCTGCTGTTGTGCGTGAATTCGTCTTTGCGTTTCAGACCAACTTTTCGGTGGGGTTTTCGCCCTCTGATCCCTTTGGCTCAGAGCCGCAGGTGCAATCACCGGCCACTCCACACCGTGGAAACACGCCGTCAGCACCACGGGTGGGAACGGGTCTCCTTACCCCTTCTCACCTCAGCCTCCTGCTGCCGGGCTCCGCGGATGCGCGGTGCCCCCACGCCACCCCGGCACAGGCGGGATGCTCCGGGGGTGGGTTCGGCAGCCCCCCCCCCGCCTCTGCTCCCACGGCGGCGTCTCGCGTGGCGCCCCGCGGAGCCGCTCCCGCCGCGCCTTCCGCAGGGCTCTGGCCCCGCGGGGCAGCCCGCACCCGCGGGGGAGAGAAAATCCCTGCCAAGCAGTATTGGCAGCGAGCTCTCCGTGGACGTGGGATATGAAATTTTACTTCAGCCTCTCGCAGGAACAGTTTGGAAGAGAACCGGGGACGGGTGCGAAATCTCAGCCCAAAAAAAGCCTCGTTCTCCAAGAAGGGGCAGCGTCAGCGATCGCCCCGCACCGGGTGTAGCTGCTGCCTCGGAAAGCGACGGACAAGTCGTTCGTTCACGTGGGACGCAGCACACAGGATATGGATTCAGATATAGATTTTAGCGGGGCTACTTACATAACCAAATTAATTTTCAATTCATTCTCATCTGTGCAACTGGAGCGCATCCTGACAGTCGTGCAGTGCTCTGTTACTCGGCGGTATTATTATTATAACCAGCGTGAGTCAGTTGATGCTGTTAGAAGTGCCGTCTTAAATACTTTGTCAAATAAATGTTAGGAGCTTAAGTGGTGGGGTTTGTATCTTATTGAACGATCGTTTTGAATTTTTAAACTTCTGTCAAACAGATCACTAGAAAATACTACGTGGTGCTCGCATTTACGTATGAGGAACTTAAGAGCTTCGGCTGCTCTTCTGTACACAATGGGTGTACAAAACCAGTTTTACAATAGGTGTCGCGTGATGAAGTAGGCACTAACCTACATTTCTCACCCAATAGATGGTTCTGCTTCTGAAGCCATGAAGCTCTGTAAACAAAGATCGGTGTTAGGTTACTCGGAGTGAAAGCAACTTCGTACCAAGTTCTGCTAGTTAGAGAAAACTACTTTTTAAAATTTTGCCACGTGAAAAAATATGTCTACCTCCTTTCTGGAAGTATAGTGGAATAGTTCAACTATAAATGCGATTAATGTAACCGACCTTTGATTAAAATATTAAAATGTATGATCCTTATAAGGGCATTAATAGCATTTTAATGTCACTTTTAATCTAACCTATTTCTAAAACCAGGGTTCTTATTCTAATATAATTCCCTTGTACTGGTTTGGCAAAGGAGGGCCTGTCATAAAACTTTTGATAAGTTTTCGTAACATCTTTCTCATATTGCCAACTTGTTTCCTGAAATCAGAGGTACTCCCAGGACTATCTAAAGGACAAAATTGGCAGGTGCTTGTGTATGTGTGTGGAGGTACATGAAAATGTGTGAGTACAGATCAAGTATACCATGATACGATCATAATGTAATAAAACACAATTCAATTTTGGAGACTAACTTCCATGTTCGGAGCAGCCTACCAGCTTGCAAGCAATGCCAGGCATAAACGTAACTTTTCTAATGGAACCTGTTCTTTTTTTAATAATTTCATTTCGTGACTTTTAGAAATAAGGTGGTTTTGTATAATGTAATATTCAAATACGTGGTCTGCGTGTGTATGTTGTATTAATTAATTTAGAAGACCTGTCAGGATGGGAAGACAAGGTTTTTTCCTCACACACGAGGTATAAGTGTGGCTACATTTTTTTCCCTCTAGACTGATACACTGTTGTTTTCAAACCTGACCTGAAGGGGACACCCTTTCTAGATGTGATGGATGATTTGGTCTGAATGGCTGTTCGTTCTGAAGACTCATGAGCTAGACTGCTCGGTGTGCTCAACGACATGAGTGTTCCCAAAAATTAATACCCTCTACAGGTTATTAGAGTGATTTAATGAGATTTCATCTGAATACGTTCCGCTTTGAATACCTATCCGTAACTAAGTATGCTCTCATCTGATAGTATTAGTTCACAGGAGTTAATACTTTGTTAGGAATTTGGCATTATTTCCTTTTGGTTTTTTTCATTAAAAAAAAAGCAAATAAATGATTGCATACTACCAGTGTATGGTTCCTCGGGCTTGGTGAAAGAGGAGGACTGGGTTACACAGGCTGACTCTTACCATCAGGTATTGGTGGTATGGAAGAAACCAGACCCAGGGCTCTGTGGAAGGGATGTTGCTGAAGAGCACGGCAGCCTCCCTTTGCATTCGGGCGACTACGCTCACTAGTTCAAGGCTAGGCAACATGTAGATGCCGGCCTCATTTCCTTGGAGTTTCAAAAAATGTTGTGGAGTTCTCAGCTGGTCACGGACAGAGCTCTGCAGGAGGTCCCTTCTAATGAATCTGTTTGGGAGTTTTGCTGTTGCCTCTGGGAGAGTCAGCAGGAAAATCTCAGTCCCCTATGTGTTCAGAAAAGACAAGGCGGTCAAATCAACCTCACCGAAGAAAAACCTATTAGAGCAGACAGAGGAAAAATGGTCTTTTGGGAATGACAAGACAGTGACAGTTCGTTCTGTGTGTTATTGAAGAAATGCTTAGGGGCTTGATTCTAATATCGCTGCTGAGATATGAATAGCACCTTCCTCCACAGTGTTACTGAAGCCAAGTACTGATGTAATTATTTATGGAATAGGGCATTATCTGCGTATTCTCAGTGAGTGCCATTCAGTGAAGTTCAATAGAACTACTTGTGGAGTGAGATGCTATTCAGTCAGAAGTAAGGGCACATGAGAAGTCCTGTGTGATTATTTGTGGACACTCCTGTCTAGTTAGAACAGAGGTTTCCTCTGAAGTTCTTTCTGTTACCAAAATGAAAGGAAAAAAGAGCCTCTGTGGAAAATTCGCTTGCTTTTTTACATTTTTATTTTAAATCCGAAATATGAGAGTCTGCAATCTTCAGCCTACGTATATCTCAGGCCTAAAGATACTCCTTGAAATTCTGCCTCAGCTTACTGATGTGTTCAGTATAACCTCCTGAAAGTCAATGGGACGTGCCCTTTTTGTAGCTTTTTTCTCATTGTGCTTGTGGAAAAAATGCCTGGAGTCTTTTCAATAAGTAGACTATTTATGAATCTGTGTAGGCAAGAAAATGTTAATAGAAAAAGGAGGATGTTTTAGCAAATTACATTGTAATTGTGGCTAAGTTTGAATCAAAGAGGCGTAAATATTTAGGCAAGACTTAAAAAATATTCCCTGCTCTCGCTAGCAAAATGTATGGGTAATTTCCCCAAATAATGTAAAAAGTCTCTCCAAAATTAGCTCATCTACACCATGCTACTGTCACTGTCTGACCTCAGCCAGAGTTTTGCCTTTCAAAACGCAGCTAATTAAACTACGGATTGTTTAATTAGTTGTGTTTCACTTTAATTTTTCTCTGTCTAGAAAAGGTCTCTCTCTCGTTTTTAGTTTGTTTTTGGCATCCCAGTACCATGCCTTTATTCACACAGAAGTATTAACGTTTCCCTAAATATTCTAATTTTTCTTACACAACTGACATCAGGACCGTGTTTCCAAGCCAGCAGACAGCATAAATCTCATGACCAGCAAGAAAAGCAACTTCTCCATGCTCTTTACTGGACAGCCCCAAATAATAATAATGAGAATCTGAAGGACAGCATTGGCTCAGCTTTCTAAATCCAGTCACACTTTCTGTTCATTCTCATATCTATGCATTTAGATTCAAAAAACCCTTAGACTGTCAAAGGGCTATGGGATCAGATCCTTCTTTTTTGCACTGACCTCTTATTTTGACAATATTTTTGTGGGTCAGATGTTTGACATACTACAAATTCAATTACATCACAGTAATATTACTCTATATTATTTGTAATGCTTTAGCATGTTTTACACTTAAGATGACATGTTCCTGTGGATGACGATACACGGTTCCTATGGAGAAATCTAGTCCTGCCGTATCTAAAATGTAAGAGCTAGAATAAAAATAAGAATTTTAGGACTGTTAAACCATCTATTTTAACCATCTGTATTATAACCATCTGTATGTTATGCATTTTTGTACCATAAGAGATTGATATATACCAAAATCTAAATATACAGTATGGATTTATTTTAGGTTCAAATACTGGCAGGTATGAAAAGTTGTGCAGAAATGAATGACATTTCAAAAGTTAATGTCAGTGTAACCTAATATTTATTCAGCACATTAGTCTGTGGGATATATCTAAAATAGTTAAAGCTGTACTTTGTAATATTTTTTCAATACAATGCATAAGGGAAATTTTCTGAGTTGTATTTGGCATTACTTCACCTCTAAATATACTCTTCTGTCTGAATTCCTGGAGAGAAACTAAATAATACATATAACATTACAGTGGTAATTTGAAACTATTCTAATTATTATCTGGATTATAAATCAGGATGTTAATTTCTGAACATAGGCACTTGCCCATTTCTTAAGGAAGGAGATTTCCTTCATTTTCTGTGCTCATCATTTAAGTGGTCACTGCCCACTATGAGTTCTCTAATTAGGAATTTAAGAGTGAACAGATTCTGTTCTTTCTCTGACAATTTCAATTCCTCTTCAAACGTGCCGTGCTTCTCAGTATTCCCTGTAGGGCCTGGAAGTCTGCGGCAGTTCCGGAGCCCCCTGCTCCCATTTAACAGCTCGATTCCCACAGCTTCGTGCACCATTTATGTGGCTTTCCTGTATGAGACATCCTTTGGCTATTCAATAAGCTTCTTTTCCCATAAAGACAAAAGTTACCTTTTTGAATACATGTCAAGGCTTCTGCATTAGAAAGATAAATCAACAGGAAGAAAAGGACTTACAGTATTAAATAAACAAAATCCGCTAAATGAAAGGTAGCAAATTTTTCAAAGAGGCTGGGGCTATAAATGAAACTTGGCTCCAGCAGGTTGTTGAGGAACTGTTGGCAGCAGAGTACTTTTGTAGGAAGGTATGGTGCAGGTTGAGTGTTGAATACAAATTACTGACGTCGGTCGATTCAGTCTTGAGGCTCAGGTGGAAATAACTGGAGATTTTAGAAGCAAGGTGAGGGTTTACTTTCCTTACTTTGCATCGCTGGCTGATATTGTGGCACTAGCTGGTCGAGGTGAAATAACAGACTTCTTAAGAAAAACGGGCCCTTTGTAAAAGTGCAATGGATTATTCTAGATGAGGCATGCCCCTCAAAAGCTCTTCTTGCCATCTGCTTCTTGCCCATACTTGACTTAGGTTTTCTTTAATCCACCAGAAGCAGCTGTATTTCACCCTAGAAATCAGTATTTTTTGTCACCAATCGAAGACTCCAGGAGCCGTTGTTTGAGTTAGCTAATTCTGGGTATCATTATTGTTGTAGAAGTCTCATGGGTGACAAAAACACTATCCTACATCTGATAAGGAAAGCTCAGCACTGAAAATAGGATGACAGTGGAACTTAGATGCCTGAACCAAAAATTATAATTAAAAGGATCTCTGATTCAGCTAGTACATCTCAGGGCTGCTAGGGAAGCTTTCAGGCAGGTACAATTCCCCTTCTGCATGTGCCTTACCTGGCCCTATTATGTGCATCTCAGTCCCTCTTTCCCTCCTAAGTTTAACTGGGATGCAAACCCAGATGTTCTTTCGGATGACTTCCCTGATCCCTAAGTCAGTAAGACTTCCCTAAATAGGCACTGACACGACCAGGTGTCTTGATCTGACTGTTGTTGCTACATCTGTTTAAGGCCAAGGGCGAGGCGATGGCTGTGCGTTTGAACCTAGATCTCCTGTCTCCAAACACTAGGTCTTGCAAACGAGAGGACTCTTCATACATCTTGTTTAAGATGAAGCATTTTTCCTTAGGAAAAAAAAAAGGTCAATTACAGAGAAGGACTAGGGAGAAGAACAAATAGCATTATGCCACTGCATGAAATCTTAGCTAACCTACTTCTTAAATACTGTGTACGCTTATGTTCCCCTCCTCTCAGAAAGGGCACAGCAGACTCAGAAAAAGTAAGGAAATTGCAACAGCGTATCTGTTTTCAGGAATGACTAAGGTAGGACTCCCTGTCAGGACCAAAGACAACTTAAAAGATTGTCTTGTAGAGTGTTATAAACTCACAAGTGATGGGAAGAGATTCTTCACTGACTCTTCCAATACAAGAACAAGGGGACAGCAAATGAAGGCAGTAGGAGACAGATTTAAAAATAAATAAAAAGGTAGTTCTTCCTGCAACAGGTGGTAAGACTTGTGAAACCCTACTATAGGCTGCTCTGAGAGCAAAACATTTTGAGGGGATACTAGATAAGCGCTTCAAAGAGAAACCTACTGGGGGTTGCTAGGCAGATGGAAACCATATCCATTTCAGGAACTTTTGGAACTGGAAGTAGAGCCTGGGAGAGTTTGCAAGGAAATTTTCAAGCATATCGCATAAGTTTGCCTTTTTCTTACTGTTCCTTAAGCATCTGCTTCAGGATTTTGGAAGCAGGACTCTGAATTGGTAGAGTAGTACAGCAAGAGAGGAAATACAAGTTCCTGTGCTCGTTCCTACTCAGTATTTTATTATCTACTTGCTGGATACAATGCATAGATCGCTACCACTGCCTTTTCTCTGGTTGTGCTCTAGAGAGAGCAGGTTTTGCTAATATCTTTGTGTAAGTGCAGACACTTACTTCAAAAGGGATTCTGGGTTGCATTTCTGAAGGACCCAACCTCCCAAAGGGGGAAAGAGCTCAGATGCATTTCCACCAACTCAGCATTTTACATCAGCTGTCCTGGGCAGCTGAATGCTGTTTGGGCAAGCCAGTTGCTTGTTATTGCACTCAGCTGCCTACAGAATCACAGAGTGGTGGGGGTTGGAAGGGACCTCTGGAGATCATCTTGTCCAACTCCCCTGATTGAGCAGGGACACCTAGAGCAGGGGGCACAGGAATGCGTCCAGGTGGGTTTTGAATGTCTCTGGGGAAGGAGACTCCACAGCCTCCCTGGGCAGCCTGTGCCACTGCTCTGGCACCCTCACAGGAAAGAGGTTTTTTCTCATGTTCAGGTGGAACTTCCTGTGTTCCGACTTGTGCCCATTGCCCCTTGTCCTGTCATTGGGCACTGTTGAAAAGAGTCCAGTGCCACCGTCCTGACACCCACCCTTTAGATATTTATAGGTATTGATGAAACCCCCCCTCAGTCTTCTCTTCTCCAGGCTGAACAAACCCAGGTGTCTCAGCCTTTCCTCATAAGGGAGATGCCCCAGTCCCCTGATCATCTTGGTAGCTCTCCGCTGGACAGCTTAGATCACGTAAGACAACGTCTGAACTTCAAGACTCTGGAGCCAACTGTTAGTGCCCAACAGGGGGGTGATTCAGCTAAATGCTGTCTTGTATCTGGGTTCTTGTCTAAGTCAGGGCTCTCAAATCCATCATTTACACTGTACCTTCAGATTCAGCAGAAATCACCTGAAATCAGCAGAATTCACCTGAAAAACAGGCTAGACATGGCTTGGCTACTTGGTATATAAAAAGTAACATTTACTTCTCTAGATTTTTATAGCATCCAGTTAGACACACAAAGTAACGTTTTTTTCCCACAGCCCTTTATGTTTCACTAAACTTATAGGCTGTAGAAAATTCTCTGTGTGATGCTGAAGGATTAAAGATCCTACTTTGCCGATAGCATTCAGCAATGTGCATTTCTTATGAAGATGTTAGGACTGCTCACCTGACTAGTGAGAGATTTTGTTAAGAGTTTTCAGGAGCAGTATTATGTGTCCGTACTTGGGCCCCGAATTGTCATCCTCATTGCCAAAAGGTTTCTGCTACATACTGGATTACCTGAAGACTGAAATATAAAGCAGGTAGCATTTGAAAAGGTATCCATCTTCACTGCCTTATTTATCTGTCTGCTGAGATAGGATAACAGTAAAAGCAGTGAAGAGTTGATTAAACAATAACATCAGAAAGGGTGAAAAAAAGAGACATCTAGAGTACTTGACTGAAGTTGTGTTACAAAATTGGTCTTCGAAGTCCTGTAAATACAGGAGGCTGCATAAAAATAAACGAAATCAAATGTGCCTTAGCGAATGAAGACGTATGTCTCTCTAAATGCCCTAACAGAATTTGACAAAGAATTCCTGACTTATTTAAAATTTCCTTAGAAATCGTGACATGCTCTTTCATTTGGGACAGGTTTTCTGGTCTTTTTTAGAAGGTATCCAGGCCAAATTCAAATTTTTCCTTAGGTAAATGGACAGTTTTAGTGACTTCATTGAGATTTAGACTGGTTTGTGTCATAATTCTTCAAAATATAATTTTTCAAATATAATGCTATTTTTCAAAGTTGTCAAAGCCTTGGAAAAGCAAAATTTGTAGTGTTCTGCAGGGGCAACTTATATTGAAGAAACTGAAAGCTTTTTGAAAGCTAAAGCAAGTATTTTGAGGAAAAATTAAGCCTTTAAAATCAGTGTTTAAAAAAAGACTTGATTCTTCAGTTGCTTTATATGCTGAACTCCATGATTTCAGCAGAACTTCCCAAAAAGAAAAACATCTGCTTGCTTAGGCTAAATAGCTAATGATCAGAGTAACAGCTGGCTTTATAAAAGTGACCGAGTATTACTCCAGGCAGTTTGTGTTCTAGCTCCAACCCCAAACTGATCAACTGTGTTTCATCCGTTTCTAGCCATTTGGAAAAATCATTTTGTTCCAAGTGTATGTCAGTTGTTTTTATCATTTCCTTTTGTAACTCTCATTCTGATAGGTGTGTCTAAGTATGATAATTAACAAATTTGTCAGGCTGGGACTTCCTGGGAGGCTAAGGAGCCTTCTGCCAGCGCCCTGGAGCACTGCTCTTAGGTGTGTGGGGCATTACGGTGTGTGCTCACCACACAACTCACCCACCCATCGTCTGCACGGAGTTGGCGGTGAGTCCTGTCCGGTCTGTGCCTACTTCTTTCTTTGTAATCTTTGATTTTGAGACAGTAGCTTTGCATTTCATGTATCATGCAATGTTGCAGAAAAATTCCAAAGAACCAGGTTCTCTTTGGGTGTTCTTTGTTTTGGTTTGGGGTTTTTGTTTTTTTTTTTTAAATACACTTTAGGTTTGTGTTAAAAAAACTCTATCACTGTAGATACACAGATCACAGTAGAACTAATTCTGGCTCATCAGTGGAACAGCGTGTGAATAAATGCTGGATGAGCATCAAGGAGAAAAAGATCCAGAAGAGCTATTTAAGTTTGAGGATAGTGCTGACACAAAACCAAATGGATACAAACTGGCAGTGTGCAAATTTAAGCTGAAAATTAGAAGAAGATTCTTACCCATTACAGCACTGGGATTTTGGAAAGTCTTTCTAATGGTAATAGTAGCAGCAAAAGGCCAACCTTTTTTTTTTTTTTTAAGAATAGAGTACCATGGTTTCTGCAAGATCCTGTGGCTCCTGCAATAGGAGAGAACCCCATCAATAATCTAGGAGTCCCTGTCAGTGAGTATCATGGTACAGTTTCAACTGTGCTAAATAAGAAAAGTGGGCAGTGTGCACCTGGCTGCACCAGCCACCTGCCCACCGCTGAAACAACATAAAACAGTCAGTCCTCGTGACAGACTGATGTATTTGTAAGCCGAGGTTCTGCAGACTGAGTGGCTGCTTGGCATCTCCAGTACCACTCAGCATTTCGAACGACACTGAGTAGTAAAACATCATAAATCTAACCAGGAAAAGAAATAAAGTCTAATACAAAGTCAGCAGACTTAAAAATTTACATTTTGGGTTTAATTATGGTATTTTGAGGCTGTTGATAGGTTGCTATTTTAAATAAGATTACTCGTACAAGCACAAGGTAAGAAACCTCTTCTAAAGAAAAGTATTTGAAATCTCATGTGGTTGTATGACTTCAGGGGCTAGGGGTTTAGTTAAAATACTAGCCAACAGAAGACCTTTGAGAACTGCCAGTGCTTTCACTTTCTCACATGATACAACCATAGGAAATTTCAATTCATTATATTTCAGTGTCAAATTTTACATTGGCTGAATTCTGAGAGTGTTCTCAGGCTCGTCGGCCCATTTCTCATTAATCCTTTCCATGCCCTCCTTTCACATTCTCAGGTAAATGGCTTGGCCTCCCCAACAGCCGCGTGAACTCTCTCCTCACCATGTGCACCTTTCTCCAAAGACACAGGCAGTTACATGTTGGTCTGCTAATGTAAAATTAACTCCTGCAACTTTGTAAGGCTCCTCCTTGACAGGTTTCTGTCTCCCTTTTAATGCGTATTTCTTACATATCTGATACAATTCCTCTTCACTGTTTCTTCCTGTATTTTCTATTATCACTAACTTTCTCCCCTTCTTTATTTGGGATGAAGAAGAAGGGATTAACTTTTTGCTTACTGCTTTAACTGTATGGTAAAAAAAAACCCAAACTCATGAATCATTATAATATGTATTAGACTAAGCAACCAGTGGATAAAAAAATGTAAATTCCTCTTTTTTTTTCCTCTGTGAGTTTTATTTTCTGCACGGTTGTCACTTAATCAAAGGTTTATTATTTTGTATCTCTCTATAAGAGAGGTAAAAGAGATTTCTGTATTTAATATATATAATTGAGCAGAGGTCAAGTCAGTATTACATTCAACAGAATTCATTCAGGAATACTTAGACTAGAAGTTATTCTTTCAATCCATTAGTGAAAAATGCATCCATACAAAAAGATTATGGGAAGCTATCTTTTAATGTGAGCATTTTTCAGTCATTTCTGGGTTGTGCTATCCACTGTGGGATTTGTAATGTGTGAATCAGCAGAGGATATATGTTTGCATGTGGTAGTCGTCTTCACTGTCTGGATGGGAAATTCCAACCTTTTTTGTGAGGTGATAAGACTGTGACACAGAATCTGCTAAAGATGTGTCTCAGTAGTGGCTGTACTGAGGGAGGGAAAATGACAACAGGAACAGATATATACTGTTGATTAGGAATATGTGCATATCTTAAATTATCTGATTAGGTTTTGCAACTGTTTAAGTGTTTACAGTAGGAAAAGAGATTCATCGTATTAAAACAAATTGCAAGTGCAATTTAGAGCAGAGTGAAAATGCCCTTATTGCCCTGCTGAATACGAGAAGGCAGGTTTAGCTAAATCAGGTGAAGCTAGTAAGGCGGTGATGCATAGCGGCTAGCTTCAGGTTACATGCAGTTGAATGAAATAGAAGAAAATATATGTAGAGCAACCAGAAAATGGAGTCTTGTTTTTGGTGGATGAGTTAATATGAATTAATCAGCTTTTTCTAACATGATCTACACATTCTGTCACAGCTGTAATCAGTGCATTTGAGTAAAACTGTAATCCAGGTTTTCATGGAAAAATTACAATTATTGAGGGGTTTTGTTCGTTAGTTAAATAGTTCCTTGGATGTGCAAGAGTTTTTCTAAATATATGAAACATTTGTCCCCTGAAATGTGTCGTTCACTTGAGAGCAACAAGAAATTTGGCCCACTCAGAGTAGCTTTATGGTTATTTCAAAGGAGAGATATAGTCACCTTGCAGTGGGACTCAAAATGCTGGGTTAGGCAACTTGCTTGTTGTGTACAGAGCACGAGAGTTACCAGCACCTAGTCTGGGATTCATAGTGGCCAGCACATCCAGTGCGAGACATGCATGCAAGCCTGGCTGGTAAAATAAAAATCAGTGTAGATAAAGTGTAAAAAAGTAACAAACTGGGAAGTTCCTCTTAGGGCCACATATTGGGCATTACTCTGCTGAAACATCTTGTTAAGATGGCTAGACCTGACAAAAAATATCTTGGAATCAGAATCATTGATCTTACTCTTCCTAAAACAGCCATAAGATGTTGATACTGGATACTTCTCATAATAATCTAATAGTATAACATTTGCTAAAGTAACAGGAGATGGCAACCCTAAACCTTTCCCGTGTAAGGGGGTTTGATCCACAGCCGTGGAAAGCAGTGTTAGCCACAGGGTGACAGACCACAGTAGTAGAGGATGGGCAACAGTGCTGATCTGTACCCAGGCTGAAGATGGGAACAGTAGAAAAGTTTGAAAGAGAAAAACTAACTATCCAGTCTAATAAGTGAGAGAAAGTGGTCCAGTGAAGCATTTCCAGGTGCCAGACTAGATTTTTGCCCTTTTCTTCGCTGTGCCCCCCCTACCCTGCCCAGAAGCAGCGGCTGCTGCCGTGTGCAAGCGGCAAGTCCCTGGTCTGCTTCTGCTGTGGGTCCCCTCCATCTCCCCATGCCACATCCCCCCACCTCGCTGTCTCTGTGTGGCTGCAATAGTACGTCTCTCTGCTGGGACGGATGCAAATGTGGACAAAGGCATTTGGCTGCAGAGGCAGCCCGTACTGCTGGAAGTGCCACTCTGTCTGCGACGGGGGATAGGAGACAGGCCAGGAAATATGTTCTGTAGGCTGGATTAAAGCCTTGGGTCAGCAGTTGGACCATGCTGGATTATGTCTTACAGTGAAAGGAGTGAGACATGGCGTTCCAGTCCCTGTCAGTCTGATTATTTCTGTCTTTTATCCAGCTGCTATCCAATGTAAAACCCACCAGGATTTCTGTTGTCTCCTGTAGTTCTGAAACCTGCTGAAGAATGCTGCTCTATCTCCTTGATGGGTTGGTCTGATGCTTATCTAGGTCTTCTGGGCATCTCTAAATAGCCACCTACGTACCCCTGATCCATGAAGTCTGTGCTGTTTTCAGTCTTGGACCAGTTCCTGTTTTTTTGTGTTGTAGAAACTGAACCAGTTAGGCAAAAGTGTATTATACCTCTCCCAGAAAAGAAAACTGTGCAGCTGTATCATTAGTCTGGGTAGGAAACGTATGCATTTGCATCAGCACTGTTGGAATAGCAGGAGATTTTCTGCCACAGGCAGGTATGGCAACTGAGTGAGCAACAGCTGCAGTGTCCTGGAAGAAAATACAGCATGTGCTCCTTTTTGTGGCAAATCAGCTGCTTTAGATGGCATAGAGACAACAGATACATTTCCCCGGTGAGTCACTAAGCCTCCCTAAAGCCTGGTAACTCCAAGGCTTTCAGCTGAGGTGGAGCATATCGCATTGCTCCCAATACAGTTGAAACCTTAAAGGCTCAGTCAAACCCATAATTAATTAACGTTTGTGTAACACTTAGAAGATACAACTCACTAGATGAGCACTAAGGCTGTTGCTAATGATTTTAAATCTACGAAGCAACTTCCTAAGAACCTTTGAAATTGACAATTATAATGTTCTGACTTAGGTGGAAATGCTTTGATCTCTCCAGAGCAGGAAATAAATGCATGACTTAAACTGGAGAGATACAGTGACAGAACAGCAGCAAACTGCTAAATATACTGCCATGGCAGAGGGCCAGGGGAAGATTTGCTGTTGCTCCTTCCAAAACTTGATTTGAAGCCATTTCAGTATTTCTGTATTGCATAAATGACTGTGAAAGTCCTAGGAAGCCCGCAGTTGCGTGTACTTACGGTCTGAAGATAAGACTTAACCGAAGAATTTATTTGCATGCCCTCTTCACTTTTTAAATTTCTATACACTTACAAGGCTACATTCTGATACAGTGCTAGAAATGAACCTAATGCAAATATTCTGACCTGTCCAGACTTATGTTCCAACCTAGATGCTTTAGTAAGAGTTAAAAAAAAATACAAGGTTTAAAAAAATTTATAAAAATGTGTCTGAAAGCCTACTGTTTCCTGTTCAAGGGTAGGAATATTTTATAAAGAAACTAACTGCAGTCTAGAAGCTTGATTTTGCTGTCCTGTTTTCCAAGAGCAAACTATGTGGATCTGTCTTCTGTGCTTGACTAGTGCTGGTTGTCGGTTCAGCAATGTCATCCAACAAACTGTTTCCCTGGCTTACTCAATTTTTCATGAGGTGATTAAAATTTAAGAGGTTCTTTGGTATAAAGCAGTGTAGTCTTTGCTTGTAAACTTTCTACACTTTCTTAAATAACTTCCAGTTATTCATGGATAGAAGAAAGAAAATAAGAACATTTTAAGAAAATAAAAAGTCGTTATAGAAAAACTGTTTTTAAGCACTAGACTGCTGTCACACGCAAATAATGTCTTACCTGTTGAAGGCATCTTCAGAAACATTTTATTTACTTTGATTAATTGCTCCCTAATAAATGTTTAATGAAGAATACTCTTTGAGTTGCATCTTGAAGGAACAAGTATTGTTGTAATGGTTTTATATCATAATAACAAAATAAAGTTACATCCAAGTAAAATGAGGGAAAAAAACCTTATCTCACTACTTGTCTGTAAGCTTTCAACTGAGGGATTAAATCTTAGTACTATGCCTATTGATGGAATACCAATATACTTCAGAAATTTTACAAACATTTGAGAAGTATATAACTAGTTATGGGAAACGTAGTCATTTAAATTACACATTATACTTCTTTCTTTCCATGGACGGATTAATCCTCTAACTGAGCTTTTACACATGTTGGATATTGAAACAAAAATGGGATCTGAGGCTAAACTGACACGTGGAGATGCTGTATAATCAGGAAATTGCTATCATTTATTATTTATGTATCGACGACATCTAAGTGCATTTGTCAGTGACCAGGGTTTCGTTGAATAAGGTACCATATGAACACAGAGTGGGAATATGACACCTGCCCTAGGGAATTTAGAGATAAAATAAAATACAAAAAAAAGAAGGCAATGGGACAGAGAAGATGGGAGGAGCTGCTAAGAAAAGAATCATATATTAGTCAGTATAAACAGCAGTCGAGTTGGTGAAGCAGCAATCTGTCATGTCTTTTCTATCTATTCCTGGAAGTGAGAGTTTTCAAAGAGGTATTGAACAGGTCTGCCTCCGTTCCTGTCTGTAAGGTAGAGGTAGTAACACTTTACTCAAAGGTGTTTTGTGTGAACAAGAGGTGTTGGCATTTCTAAAGCTCTTTCAAGAAGAAAAAGGTTGGCTCCAAGTCTTAAGTTGTAGGGCAGAGTCCCACCAGGAGGAAGTTATGGAGGTAGCCTTTGCAGTCTCCCTGGGACCTGAAGTGTGTGTGCAGGCAGGTTGGTTTGCAGTCACCTGGAGCCCCTGGTGCAGCCCCTTGCCTGACCTGTAAGCCCCAGGCAACACTTCCAGGTGAGGAGAAGCATTCATTTATGAGACCTAATGTGTTCTGGTGATTCATTAGGGAACTGAGTATCATGAGTCCTAGGAACTAAACCTGGCAGAGAGCATCACCTTGAGCATGTAATTTACCTTCTTTGCCTGGGTTTGCTGTCTGCAAAGCTGAGAGAGTATCCCCACAAGTCAGTTCAGGAGCAAAAGCACTGAGCAAATAGTAGGGTGCACAGAGAGTAGAGTGTGAGCGCTGGTATGTGAGGAGCTGATGTATTCTGCTTCTGACGACAAGATAGCCCTTTCAGCATGAGCACAGCCTTCCTAATGGTGTATGGCTTCACTTAGGTGAGACTGCATGTACATTTACACCTGACAACTTGGGTCAAAACAGCTGATCTGAATATTTATCCAGTGGTGGATCCTCTATGATCATAATCCTAGATGGAAATTCTTACCCTGGGTGACCCAGTGGTACCAGAAACCATGGACTGCAATAAAGCCTGTTACCTCATCGTCCCAGCCTGAGGAAATGTGGCAAAATCTGATAGGTGTTTGCTGTATAAAACAAAGCTCTAACATCTCACAAAAGGAACAGTTCTATTGAATGGGGATGCCACTGATGTGATGTTATCTAATTGCTGTAATTTAATGTTCATATGCTGTGTTTAGCTAGAAGTGTGGTAGGACAGTCATAACATCCTAAAAAGTTAGATTTTCCTCATGTGTAGCAGTCAGTACAGCTTGGGTCCACGTCATGATTAATGATGGTGACGATAATAATATCCTGTGTCATTCTTCTTCATTTATCGTTCTTCTTCATGCTATGAAGGTGGGCATGTGAGCATGGGTATAGGGTTGGTGGCTGTCAGCAGCTGTTATCCATTGCCACTGCAGTTCCATGAGGTCTTGCAACACATGTTGTCTAGGTGGTCCCTGGTGCCAAATGAATTGGTACAGCATTTCCCTCTTATGCCCTCCCTACTGCCAGGTAAGAAGGGACATGGGTCACGGTTCACACTTCAGTGCTTGCTGCCAGTTACCACACTGCAGTGTCCTGACACGTTACTGTTGTCTCCAGTTCTGGCTTCAGGGAGGTGGTGCTCTGTATCCGTTACTCGTAATTCAGAAGTAAATGTGGGCTTTTAAGTTGTGACCATAAGGATGATTACTGGCAAGGACAAAAGCTTTAAATTGCACAAACAAGCAGTGGAAAAAAACCTACTTTTCCATTTACTCTCCTTAAAAAGAATCATATGTTAAAAATTAATAGAAGGACCATTCTAAATTTCTGTTGTCTTCCAATAAATGATGACTTATGGGGGGAAAGGGCAAAAAAAGTGGTGAGTCTTACTGACAAGAGGAAAGTGTTAACTGTAGTTTCCAGAGTTCATAGAAATCCCATAGAGAGATTAAGAGAAAGGAAGAAAGCAAATGGAGGAAAAGAGGAGCAAAAAAGAAGGAGAAAGGGAGAAGGAGAAAGGAGGGAATGAAGAAGGAAGGGAGCGAAGAGAAACTTTACAAATGAGACACGCTTGGCGCTTGTGCAGCTTCCATTTATCTCATGTTTTGTTAAGTTTGGTGATGCTGCAGTCTGCAACCAGTCACCTTTTGTAACTACTAGAAAAGGAGACTGGGGAGGGGAGTTAAATTAATCCTGCTGTGACTTCTACAGGCATTGCATCAGCAGGCCCCGTGAGAAATGAAATGTAGTAACTGAACCCCAGCTTTCAATCTCAGTTGTTTTTAACAACTCTTCCACATAGTGGGGAGAATGAAGAGGGTAAGGCTACCAATTTCTCCTTTTTTAAAAAAAAATGCAGCCAGGTGGCATTTATTGCAGAGCACCTTATGAGATGTTCATTCATCACAACAGAGAAAAAAATTGTTCAGAGCAAGAGATGAGGAGTCTTTATATATTTTTGTTTAACACAAATTGTTTACATAACTTTCTTGGCATCATCACCACAGTTATCTCTAAAGATACGTAGATATGTAATACTTCTGGCAAATACATAATGAACCAGTTATAGAAAGACACTTGTTGACACTTGCAAGGAGAAGTGATGCAACGAGAAGAGCAGTGATGGGTTGGGGAAGGAAGAGCCACCCGTCCATGCCTGCTTACCTGCACTTCCTCACTACCTTGGCCTCTCTCTGTGGGTGACCCACACTACCTCCTCTCTTCCCCTGCTCATAGGGCACCCTATGCACTCCCCTTCCACTTCTCCTCCTCGGCCCCACATGTGGATGTAACCCAGCTTTCACTTCAGAAAATCCTCCTCTTCTAGAGGCAAAGAGAGCTCTTGTCTGGCCGGGAAGGAGGGAGTCCTGCAGAGCAGATTCTGGGTAATTGTCACTTGCTGCCTATGGCAAGCATGCCTATCTGAGACTATCATTTAAATTCTGTTTTTACCACATGCAGTCCCAATGCAGCTACAGTTCTGTGGATGTTCTGGCAATATTACAAATAAATCATAATAATAGCTCTTAATAAGGGAGTGCTGACAGTGTTACTCAGGCCGTAACAACCATTGTAACCTAAAAAAACCCCAAGGAGCTTTATTGTTTTCAAAACAGAAATGTGTGTTCTTAGGCTGAAAGGTAATTTGGTTGAAATAGTACATTTCATTTTTAATGAATGCATCCAGACCTAATGCTGCCTCCTTGCACAATATGGAAAACCATGATTTGACAGTAAAACTCTCTGCTCCTGAACATGGAGCGCTGCTGCCTCCATGGACAGAATATAGTTGTTCATTACAGATCAAACAGGGACTTTGCTAGTTCTCACCAAAATGTATAGACCTCTGCTAATAACTGGTTTTGTGAGGGAACATCTGAAAAGAGTTAAAATCTTGGACTTGTAAGGACCATGGCTTGGAAAAGTTTTAGCGAGCAAGGGGGAATGGACAGGCTGGCATGGCATGTAAGTTCTGTAAGTTTAAGTTCTTTTTCAGGGAGACAATATTTGGAAATAAGTTTCAGTTAAATTTCACAATTATTTTAATTGGAGAAAACAGCTCTAAATTCATCTTGATGCAATATCTATAATGAGTGCTATTTTAAGAATCCACCCGGGGCTCTAGTCATGAAGAAACATGTGCTTGACTGGGTTGCATTCACTCTAGAAAATAAAATTGATGTTCTACTTGCAGCTCTGAATGGAAGATCTTTTGTTCTTTTTTCTCCAAGCCAGAATTCCATGATGGTTGTGATGAATATCGTAGTTTTATGGGGGTGAGGGGTGGCGGGGGTATCAAAAGAGAAGCAAACGGTCATTTCCTATGGAAAAAAAAAATTAAAATTTTACATGATATTGGCAGGAAAAAAAGGCATCCTAGTGCAAATCCTGGTCAAAAGAAATTCTTCTGCTCAGTTCTATACTGTGCCCATAAAATTTTTGATGTACATCTCTTAAGCATTATGGTTTTCTGACATACATTATACAACAAATAAATGTGTAGCAGTAAGGTAATATTGGGGTAAGAACTAGTATCCAACAGCTACTCTTGGATTTAAGTGACTCAGATGCTCTGAAGGAAATTAGAAAAAGTTAACTGCTGATGCAAATGACCGTACAGCAAGCTAAGTTTGAAGAAGAGTATTGATTCCAAGTATACATGAGCACCTGCTTTCTTTAATCTAGGAAAGTATCCAAAACATGGTAAAAAATGTGGAGTATTCAGTGCTTGAATGAGAACCACCTATTACTCAGCCTACACCAGTGTAGCCTCCCAAGTGCTATAAAGATTAAAGGAGAAATTAAGATACCAATAAAACCAACAGAACCCTTTTTCCTACAGTTATGTTCTTCCATCTCCTTTCCTTCCAGTGTTAATATGGAGTTCATAAGAGACCAGATATATTTTAGTGAATGAATAAAACTTAATCCTAACATAAATAAACTAGTATACTGCCACTGTAAGAGCAGTGAGCCCATTCATTTGGCAGTAAGCCAAACATTGCTGGATAAATTAAAATGCAACCCTTTCATCACTGCTTGATTTAGCAATTAGTTGACATCAAACGAGCAAACATGCACTAGACAGAGAATACAGAATGTGATTTCTCCATATTAATACCCTAATCTCTCCTTCATTGCATACCTTCATAGTAGGCAGAATTAATACTGATAGATTTCCATTATTTACTCAAGAAACCCCCACTCATGTTAAAGCATGAGTCTGCACTTACCTGGCACTCAGCATAGATAAGATCTCCTTCATCCTTAATCTAATTATGACAAAATTAATAATGCCTAGCCTTGAGAAAGTAAGTGCATGACAATTAATAAAGAAGTGGTTTAGATATGAAGGAGTTTGCTTTGCTGATGATGACAGCGCTCAGCCTCTGTATCAGCAGTATGAGAGGATTGTGCTGAGAAAAGGCAATCATAAAGAAAAAGGTAAATTATGAAATCCAAATGAGACCCTGGGGAATAGGAAGATAATGATGGGTAAATCAAATCTGAGATGTGGGCTGAGGCACAAATGTATAGGTGAAAAGGGGAGCTTCAATTTGATGCAAGAAAAAGGGAATGTTCAAGCCATGATCTGTGTGTTATATGTAGCCTCAGAGAACAATTCATCCATCATTCAGCCCATTGCTGGCAGCTTACTTTCCCTGGGGAGTTAATTTGATGGCAACAGCCTGCCCTTAACTGTCATTTTTACCAGGGCTGAGCAGCTCACCCCTATCGTATGGAGCTTATTGCGCTCGCCTGACACCGTGCGTGCACGCAAATAGGTTTCTCTCTGCTTTGGGGTAGAGATAGCCACTAAAAGCAGGCCAGAACAATTAATTGGCCATTAAAAAAACCTTGGTCTGCTCTCAAGATGACCCTAGGAAAAAGGATCTGAACTGCTTTGGTGACTGCAACCATCTTTCAGCCATCTCCTGTACTGATCCTTCAGTGACACATGAGCCTGCCCTGGCGGCAGGTGAAGTTATGGGCCCTGCCCACCAGGTTGGCCTTTGCATGATAAGGTGTATGAAAACAGATTAAGTAGAGCAATTAAAACATCAGAAATCTGGAAAGAAGTGCACACGGAGTGATGGCTGGCAGGAACGTTAGATGGACAACCTAGAGTTAGCAAAAACTAGGTGAAAACTTTCAAGCCATAAAATAAAACAGAAGGAAAAAGAAGAATTAGGAATGAAAGGTAGGAGAGAATGAAGAAAGGAACCTAGAAGATAGAAGTGTGAATGTTTGGGTCCTATCCTGGATTAACAAAGAACTTCTTCCAGAAGATTTTTTTTTTCTTTTTTCCAGAAACTCTGTTGTCATTTGTACTTTAAGCTACACATACACTCAGTAGATTTAATTTCATTTCTTCTGGAAAGAGAGATGAAACATTTATGTCCTGTTTTGGAAAGGTATGTTGACTTTTGATCTTCAGCCCAGGAGTAAGTTTTACCAATGAAGAAATAAAAACGGCCAGATGCACACTCTGTGGTCCTCTGCACACGCACCTCAAAAGTTAACGGGTTCAGGTGTTGCTACACTTTCCTAATGAAAGCCAAGATACGTTTATGTGAAACTTGGAATTTACAGAAGGCTAGGCCTTTATTAGTTTCTTCTTTTCTAACCTCAGCTGTAAGGTGCCTAGGAGATTCATGCTACTTTGGGTCCTTCCCTCTCTTGTGCCTCAGAGTAGGAGAGAGGGGAGAGTTAATGCTGATCCGTACATTCTATCCATTCAAGGACAAAATGTCTTTTCCCTTTGGGATGAAGATTAGGACTTTTTTCTTCTAATGTAGTCTTTGATACAGTTATCTATTTCTTGTTGAATTTGGTTACCTGTAATACATCCCTCATGAGAACTTTCAAAAGGCACCATTTGCACAGATCGTAGCCAGCACACCAACAAGAGTGTCCCTTACTCCCTCTCCAAAGAGAGCACTTACTTCCATGTGTCATTCTCTTAGAGTTTAAAAAAAAAAATAGTTTTATTTCTTTTTTTTTTTTCTCTTATTTTGATTTGGTATATTTGTGCAGAAACCTGCAGCATGGAAAGAGGCAGTACTCTTCATCATAAATTATATATAACTTCAAATAATCAACACTTGTAGCTTGGAAAAGTTGCATTTCCCACAAATGAAACAGTATATAATTTATATATTGCTTTTTCAGAGCAAAGCTATTTCCTTTTTATGGAGAGACTTATTTTGATGAAAGTCCCTTGAAGCTGATAGTAAAACTGAAATAACAGGTTAATGATATGGAGTACGAGACAATACTGCATCAAGTATTGAACGCTGAATTGCAGAACGCTATGTGGATGTATAAAATATATTTGTTGTTAGTGGTAGATGCTTATGGACCAAAGAAAGATTTTTCCAGTTTCTTCTCCCAGCTATCTTCTATCCTATGCATGCCCTTGGACAAAGATTGCTTAAAAACTCAGGATTTGTGTCATTTTCAGATGAGTGTCGGGATGCTTGATTTCTTCCTAGATTCATTTTAAGAGCAAACTTTAATATACAGCCTCCAGATTAGCTTTGAAGTCCCAGATGGAGGTCACTACATATATGCATGCATGATTATTGATGTCAGCTTAAGGGTTTTTAGTTACTAGAATTCTCTCACACACAGAATAAATGGTTGAATAATTTATTCAGAATAACCAGTGCCTCTTACTAAATTCTTCATTTTCTTTTACTAAGAAATGTATTTTATTCTTTGGGAATAATTTTTAAACCCTGTGTGTGCATGAACAGATAATTTAAAGCATAAGGGGTACTTTGTTTTAAAGGAGAATAGGGTAAGGGAAAAGTTTCTTTCAGTTTGTTTGTGGAAATTGTGTTCTAAGCTACTTGAATTGAGGCATTTTGGATAACCTGATGAGTTTTTTGTACTCTCAGATCACACCTGAGCTTAATGGTCTCAGCAAAATCAGTGACAAAGCTTCCTATGCCTTTAGTGGAGCTACAGTTTCTCAGAGAGGCTTGGATGCGTAAGGAGACAAGAAGGAGCTTTGTAATTAGAATTGTTACATGGTAGTCTGACTTAAAAATAATTCACAGCTTGTCAGAGAAACTAGCAATTAACTCTGAACTCTGTAAAATTTCCATCCTTAAATATAAAAGAGAAATCTGTTCAATTTGTAGTTATCTTTATGAGCTGTAAAAATAGGCTCCAGATATAGAAAAAAATAGAATTCCTTTCATTAAAAACCATGAGTTTCGTTAGATGGAGAGAGCTTTACTATGAAAACGTTGGTCAACATAAAACCTCAATGTGATTCAGTTAGAAAAAAAAAAATTCATCATTGGCAATTCCTTCAGCAGGTACACAAGAGTCACAGGAAGGGTTTTATAGGTGCAGAAGCTGCCAAGAAAGTTTGAAAGCCAGCAGAGGGAGGGTTTTGTGGAGGGAAGACACAATGCTGGTTAGCCCTAAATGAGCTGAGAGGGGTGGAAGACTAAAGGTCAGATGCTAATAAGTTCAAAAATATAAGCTGAAGGATTTAGGACAGGCTGTGCATCCCCCAGTGCCTTTGGAGTCAGCGACTGTTCAAGTAAGACACTGACCTTTCTTCATCTGTAACATACCATTCGCCAAAAGGTTAGCCTAACAGGCTCAGATCTCATTTTTTCCTCAAGAGGCGTTTTCTAACAGCAGGTGTACTGCTGCTTTTCAGGGAAACATTTTTAAAAGAATTCATGTTTGAATTTGGAAGACTGGAATCTCCCAAGCTCTTTTTTAAAATTAATTCCTAATAATGGTATATAGACATAGTTGCAATAAATCCAATATCTGGGAGACCCTGTCCTGGCCTCTCCTCATTCCTTGAATGCAAAATTACAGTGATGTCTTATGGACTGATTTCAGTGACTTTTTTATAACAAAATTTATAAGAATATATCTGAGGGGAGTAGAGGCTGGTTATGGCAAAAATGCCTGTAATTTTTAAAAAGGTCAGCAAAACCAAACAGCATTGAGGACACCTTATTGGTCAAGTGAAGATATTATAACTTCATTTTGGTTCATGTGTGACAGATGCACTGCTGTGACTTGCACAGTAGTTTTTTGACATAAAAAAAGCTCAGTATTATGGCATAACAGAATAGTATTTTTATTGTACATGGGATATTTCCAAACTGTTTTGATTTTGCAACAAATTAGCCTAAGGTAGTTGGGTAGTGATTATTTTTATTTTAAAAGACCATTTTAAAAAGTTACCTAAAATATTTTTTTCCTTACTGTTTACCTCATTTGCAGGATTTTACTGTAAACGGTATTTTAGGAGACAAACATATGTATTGTTTGAAAGTTTCATCAAAATATTCATGCCAGTGAAAGCTTGGCTGCCTGTTTTCTCTGCAGACTTATGTAAATTTCTAGGGACCTTGTGTGAATGGAAGGAGTCTGAATTTGTGTCCATGGTAATCTGTTCAATGTGTAGAGGAAGTTACAATGGCATTAACCCATGAAAAGGATCAGTTGTTTTCATGGAAAGCAGTCAAGACATGCTCTGAATTCAGATAGTCAACTTAATCAGAGCTGAACATTGTTTTTTAAGGGTTTCTCTTTGAAAGAGCTTAATGCTGGTCACCTGCTACAGTCAAAATACATCATTTATCTGTAAAGGGGCATAAAAATTTAACAGTTAGCTGAAGAATGGATACATCCCTGAAATAAAGAAAAAAAAAATCCTGCAGTTATTTACAACCTCTGCTTGGGCAACTAGAAGCGTGAAAATGGCATAGTTGTCCTGGCTCATTACCTGCCTTCTGCCATGGGGAGTTGAGTGAATTCATCCAGTGCTTCTTCAGGACTGGAAATTCAGCAGCACCAGTCCTCACTGCCTTCCCGGCTGCGGTGGGAGTCCTGCCTGAGCAGGGGAGGGCCAGCGCACCTGACAAGCAAGACACAGAGGGGCTTGAGCAAACACGGTGATTCAGGGTCATATATCAACCTTTAGAGGACATGACAAGAATTCAGGTCTAGTCCCCCACCTCAACTTGCTTTTCCTCAGACATAAACGGTTCTGCTGGTACAGCTGCCCTGGTAAGAAGAAGGTGATTGAAACTATACTCCCCTTTACTGTTACCAGAAGAAAACATATGTAGCAGCCTCATTTGGGTTTTTGTCCTGCATTTAAATTAAATTACAGTACAAGGAAGAGTAGCATTAGGCAACCTGTGTTTATTTGGCTATTCAGCAGAGATTTCATTTGCGAGATTAAATAATACCTGTCTCAGCTTCATCTGTTTCAGCTAGTGAAAGTAAAAGATCCTTCTGCTCCATATCTTAATTAATTTGCTACAGGATATTTCCACAGTTTAAGGGTAGGCTTGTATTAGGGATGGCTAGCTTTTGATGATGAAGAGGATGACAAGGTTAAAAATAATAAATACAATTAATATAAGAAAATAAAAAGTTCAGTGTCTATAAAGTATGTAAGTTTTCACAGTATCTGTCTCATGCTACTTTAACATTTTACACCAATGCTAGCTAAACTAATTTGCTGTATTGCTGCATGAAGCTGAATTTAGAGAGCATTGTAACTATACTTCCTGGCCTTCCATGAAAATGGCATTACCCGACAGCTTTCCAGTGGGAAGAGGAAAGTCTTTCCATGTAGAGCTCTGAATTAATGCAGCAAGAACAGCTGGTACCTGCCCCTAATCCAATTTAAGAGCTGTAAGTTCCCTGAATTATTATCGTTAGAGCTACTGTGCCCTGTGCATGTTCACCAGTGGAGATGTTTGGCCATTAAAATTATAATGGGAAACATCATAACTGCTCAGGGGTTAAGGGAAAAGGCTGTTGATGGATGATCATGGTGTAAGCAACAACATCATCTCATCAAGACAAAGGAAGAACAATTAGGTAAGTACTGTAATGGCTGATATTTTTACTGGACATTTAAATGCTCTTTCTCCATGGGATAAGACAATAGCAGCAAGGATTTTCTTAGAAGTTGCAACACAAAGTAACAGAATAGACAGAAGTCTACTGTTTTGGAATTTCTCTTGCCTTTACAGGAGGCATGTGGGTCAATGGCCAGCCAGATCAGGCTACTCTTCTGGTTCTCCAGGTCAAAACCAATTAGATAAAGCAGAATGTCTAGAAACTCTCCAGAGCAAAAAGCAATATTAGTAAGAGCAGTAGTCACCTAAATAAGCCTTTGCAGAGGAATTGGGTTTTGAGGGTGAACTGTACAGTCAGGAATCACAGAACTGTGCTGTTGGAAAATACAATTGCCCATGAATTTATAGGTGTACTCTGTAGTGTTGGTTAGGCCAAAATCTGCTCTGGCCTGTTCTCTTATATGGGGAGTGAAAGCCAGTACTTTCTAAAAACAGCATTTGCTCTTTGAACAGGGTGGATATTGCAGCATAAAAGTGAGTCACGTAATCCCCAGCTCTGTAAGAAGGCTGCAACTGATGAACCAGAGATTTTTCCATTTATTAGGTATATCAATTTGCAGTCATGTTTTACTGTCCCTGATGGAATTTCAGACTCTTAAGGGAGACATTGCTAAAAAGCATCTCAGGATACATTCCCTTGAGTCTAAGCAAGGGAAGAGTCAGTCATATCACTTGCTCCAGCCAACTTCTTGAAGTTAACTTTGTTGCTTACCTGGATGCAAGTAGTGTCTGTTACAGAACAATAAGTGATGTTTATTTTAAGTTTTAAGAGTAGCTGCATTTCAGCTAGGACAAGTACAGGTTTGTCGGATGCTGTGGATCACTCATTGTAGTATGCAAATAGCAGGAAAAGCCATGTTGCGTCATATCTGAAATCAGTATTGTCTGACAGAAGCCAGTGCAGATGCTTCAGAACAGGAGGCATGAAATCCTGCAGTAGGTAGAAATGAGATGCTTCCCCAACCTTTTCTCACACATCTCATTTATGCCAAGTGCCTTTCTAAATGTATTGTGATAACTCCAAATATTCTTGATACCTTCATAGATGTTTTGATCTTCATTTAGCTAGTAGCCTCAGCAGTTTCCTGCAGTGATAATTGCCTAGGTGTGAAAAAAAGGTGTATCCTTTCACTGGTTTTCTTACTCTCAGCCTTCTCATTAATACCCCCAGGTGTTCTTGTTCTTCTAGGGAGAGGGAGAACAAAAGTTCCCAGTCTTTCTCTCAGCAACATTCATTATTATTTATATTTGTTTTCTTCCCAAAATAAGCATCCTTAACCTCTTCCATCTCCCTTTGTTTGGAATTTTTCCACAGTTACTTTCATCAGTGTTCCCTTTCGCCTGTGTTATTGTGCTTGATTGTTTTTGAGAAGGCAAGACTGGCACAGAATGCATTTTTCCTGATGAAACCACACTGATGATTTGTGTTAAGGAGCAATAATATTCTTTCTTCACCATTTCTGGCATATTTCCAAATTTTGGGTTGGACTTTAGCTGTATACTGAATGAAGAACTTGATTTAGCTGTCCAGGGGTGCCAGGGTCTCTTGTTTCAGCTGATGCAATTAATTGAAAACCTAACAAAGTAAAAGTAGTTTAGTTTTTCTCGGTACCCTTTTTTCAATTATTTTTGCTGCTACATCTATCAAAGCTGTATATTGTTTGGTGGTGTTAAATATTTACTTTGCTTGTTACAGCTCTCTGAACTTCTTGAAACTATGGTCCTACTCAAGCTAAATAACTGAAACATCAGTGCATTGCAACATTTTGGCATATCCTCTTGAATTTTTTTATTTAACCAACTGTTTCCATTTCTGGAAAACTAGTAGACATTTTAAAGACTTCTAAAAAGTGGCATTGCTATCAAAAAAACTGGAAATATTTTTATTTTGAGGGTCTTTGAAAAAACTTGTGCATTTTATTTGCTAGAGGTTGGTGTCAGTGTACTAATTTGACACCCTTGCTGTCCCTTGAATGTCAATTCAAATTATATTGGAGTCATCACTCTTTAATGGCTTGTCTGCTGTCCCTATGTGTCCTGTCTGCTGTGCATGTTATATGAGTTTCTCAAGAAAGACCTCTGCTGGTTTGTGTTCAAGAGCTACTTTTCAGATTTGCACCTGCATTGTTTGTTTAAGCTTTGTCTTTTTGGGCCATTTGGCCATTTTACGTATAGTAATTGAAATCTTACTGGTTTGTTACATTGTGCTGATTGTTTAATCCAGCTGCCCCTTAGGAATTCAATTTGCTTTTCTTTGCTAGACTTTGTGGTATAGCCATATTAATATATGTATATTATTAGGGCTCAGAGTTTGTTCTGATGTAGAGTCAGAGGTATGTTCCTCTCCTCTCAGCAGTTTTATTTTCCCCAAGGTGTCCTCCAGGGCCTAGAAGTTTAAACACTCCTTGGTCACTCATGGAAGTGGGTTTTAGTACCCTGTTCATTTTGTCTGTTTGGGCCTGAACACTTAATTGGAAGCATTTATAAGAAAATAGGGGTGAGAGAACTTCTTCTGAGTCTATATGTAAACTTCCAGGCCATCCCCTATTCATAGCTCTGCATTGCTCAGCGTGATATGTAAGGCAGGCTTCCTCCCTAGCACAATGGCAGAAGTGTCTAAATGGCTCTAGTACAAAGCGTCCTAATTACTTGCCCAAAGAATATTCACAGAAGACACTCTGAATCCAGCCTATTGAAGTTTTTCCCCATACCAAAAACCTTTATATAAATATTCATAAAGGCAGGGGAGAGGGGGAGGCAGACATGGTTCACAGCCTGCTAATTAATGCCTTTATCCAGGGTTTTAGTGTTCTACACCTAGATCAAGGGCAGGTTTCTGTTTATCAAGGGCTTTTAGGATCTTTGAGAGCCTACAATGGGATTTCAGTGTAAAAATCCCTTTCTAGAACTAATTCTTCATCACTTAAGAGCCCAAGCTCCTTAGTTCTGTTGGGAGTTGAGATCCAAACCAGCAAAGAGCTTGCGCAGGTGATTTCCCAATGTGGGAATGACTTGGTTGGTCCTGCTGTAAATTCACGAGTCACTTTAGGTGCATTGACACCTACTTACAAGATTTAAGCCTGCTCAAACTATCAACATTTTTAGATAATGTTTTCCCCTGATTCTGTTTGCCGTTAATTGACAGAGCAATTCATTACTTTATTAATTAGCAATAAAAATAATTTAATCTTGGTAGATGAGTCATTGCAATTAACTGAAAACAAATCTAATAGGTACGTACGTCGTATTTAATTTCTTCATGTTATAGTGTTTAGTTTGTAGTAAAAATTTGCCTATGAATCATCATGACATTCTCAGGCTTCCTGATTTTTGTTTCAAAGATTTAATTTCTTACTGCTAGAAAGTCACAGCCAATTTGCCGTTTGGTTATGGAGTGTTGATAGCTGACTGCCACAATATATGAACTTTCCATTGTATTGAACTAATGTGAACCTAGGAGGATTGCTGCAATGAGATTCTCAGTTCAAACCATGTTATACACTGAGTATAGGATTGCAAGTAACAAGAGGTCAGAATCTCCATTTTGTGGTTCAGTGCACAAATTAAGGCTTTTCATGGAGTGGCACCACCACCTGAGACCTGGAAAAAGGCTTTTTACTGCCTCAGTGAAAGGTTGGATTATAGGGGGAAATTGTTATTGCAGTAAGATGAAATTTCATGTTTACAGTGATTGATTAAACCATGTATCTATCATCTTTTGGCGCTATTATTTTTACATTTTGGGTCAAACCTTGTTCAACTAGGTTTATGTTTGCTGACAGAATTCAACAGGGATTAGAGCAGAAAGAATATGAACTAACAGAACAGTGTTGTATTTGGGGTTTGGGTTTTTTTTGAAATTACAAAGTTGTATTCTGTCTGCTATTAATTACTGTTATGTAAAATGTGCATAAATTAGGCAGTAGGAGGATGGAGAAGAGGGATGTATGCCTATAAGGTGGTGGTGTGTTCTGTCTGCATTCACATGGACCTTTTATAGCTTCCTGGGCAGATTTACCTCCCCTTTCCAAGATGAAGACGATATTGTTTAAATAAAAATTAGCAAGATACATGACTATCTAGATCACACAAAATATCTGGCACCCTCCTAAGTCTCCACTCCCAAATATTATTAGTATCTGAATTCCAAAATCATCTGCGAATTTCCAGTTTTGTGGGTGATGTGGGACAGGACTAGGATGAGACTCCTGTTTCCCTCATGGTACTGTCTTGGGCATACATAAAACATGAGACAGAATTTGACCTCAAAACTATGTCAAATGGTAGATGCAATATCGATAACAAGGTACTGAAGAGAATAAAAAATGAAGTCAGGAAAGGAAATGTGAAGAAAATAGATTTTAAAATGGCATGACCTTATTTTATTTGATATCTCCTATATTTTTTTTTTTAATCTGACAGGGAAAAAAATCAAGCGTTAATATTGCTGTAGTTAGCCATAATAAACGGTCACCTCCAGGAGCAATCGATACACCTTTTTGTCTTCAGCAGGCTGTGAAACTAAAACTATTGTTCTATAGAATAATAAACCACATTTGTTTATGTTTCATGAAGCGGAGGACCAGATACTGACCATTTGCTTTTCAAAACAAGAGTAAAACATGCTGACTAGCAAGAGCCTAAGTGCCTGGATTGTACGAAAATACAGCTGTGGTGTGATGCTCTACTTACATGGTGCAGGAGTGGGCAAAGAATGGAGGAAAGCCCTGACCATCCATTTCCCTGTGGAGTTACCATTCTTCCATAAATCCTGTAAACCCCAAGATTAAATCTGAATTCCTTAAGGATCTTCAAGATATCCCCTTTTTTTCGTACTCTATTTTTCTTATCTGACATCTTTTCCCAAAGAATTCATAGGAAAATAACATTATATCATTTGATCTGTTCATACTGACTTATAAATTTTTGAAATCAACTTCAGAATTGCTGGAGCAAAATGATTAATTATTCCACCAAAAGCAGAGGACTCACTAATTAAACTTGGGGCTGTTTGTTCTTGGTTTCTGTAAGGTCTGGATGAGGGTTTTGGGAACCCCATCCCGATCCAACAGCACCAGTCCCCCAACAAACAGCCAGCCCCTTCCCATTGACATCACCTTCGAGCAAAGCTCAAAGGTCTGGGAAAAAAACTGTGGTTGAGTGCATTAGAATATTTTTTTTCCTGGATCTAAGTGACATGTACCTCTTTTTCCAATCATTTCTGTCTTTAAGTAGTGCCAAAAAGGTTAAATTCCAAATATGTTGGGGTGAAATCTCTGGTAGTATTAGACTGTACTTAGAGTCAACAGTTAGGGTTTAGCCTATTCAACAGTGAGTTTTCCAGAGGCTTTTGTAATTTGAAGCAACAGGAGTCAGACTGAAAAGTGAAACTTAGGTAGAAGACAGACACCCAAGTCCAAAGTTACCCAAATTCCTGAAAATACTGAAAAAGAGTTGCCTGACTACACAGATACCCCAGTTCTTAACCTGAAAGTCTCCCAAATGCTTAAAATTCTGCTTTACAATTTGCTGAGAATTTCTCAGTCTGGATAGCGTGGAGCCACCTTGGAGCCTATTTCATATCTAAAATATGTTTCTAATTTAAAGAATTAGTCATCTTTCAGGCACCCTTTCAAAATTACACTTTGTTGGAACATGTTAAAACACACAGTTGTAGTGTTAAACTCCATGTAAGACATTAGTGACGCTAATTCTCCTTTTCACTATATCCTGCTGGCTTGAAAACTCCAAGGACATCAGGAGACAGGTTCCCTTCCCTCCTCTGCCTGGGGAGATGTGACTCTTGGTGGCAGTTGCTCCTCAACAGCACCAAGGGGCAGATACAGGCTGTCTGCAGGAACAGGAGGGTCACTGTGGACTTCCACTGTGGTGGAGGTGTGGTGGGTTGACCCTGGCTGGGTGCCAGGTGCCCGCCAAAGCTGCTCCATCACTCCCCTCCTCAGCTGGACAGGGGAGAGAAAATATAATGAAAGGCTCATGGGACGAGATAAGGACAGGGAGAGATCACTCGCCAATTACTGTCACGGGCAAAACAGACTCAGCTGGGGGAAATAAATCTATTACCAGTCAAATCAGAGTAGGATAATGAGAAAATAAAAACTAAATCTTAAAACTCCTTCCCGCATCCCTCCCTTCTTCCTGGGCTCATCTCTACTCCTGAGTACTCCACCTCCTCCCCCCGAGTGGCGTAGGGGGATGGCGAATGGAGGTTGTGGTCAGTTCATCACAGGTTGTCTCTGCTGCTCCTTCCTCCTCAGGGGGAGGACTCCTCACACTCTTCCCCTGCTCCAGTGTGGGGTCCCTCCCACGGGACACAGTCCTCCATGAACATCTCCAACGTGAGTCGTTGCCATGGGCTGCAGTTCTTCATGAACTGCTCCAGCGTGGGTCCCTTCCCTGGGGTGCAGTCCTTCTGGAACAGCCTGCTCCAGCGTGGGTCCTCCACGGGGTCACAAGCCGTGCCAGCAAACATGCTCCAGTGTGGGCTCCTGTCTCAGTGGGTCCACAGGTCCTGCCAGGTGCCTGCTCCAGCACGGGCTTCCCCTGGGGTCACAGACTCCTTTGGGCATCCACCTGCTCCTGCATGGGGTCCTTCTGGCTGCAGGTGGCTCTCAGCTTCACTGTTAACCTCCATGGGCTGCAGGGGACAGCCTGCCTCACCGTGGGCTTCACCAAGGACTGCAGGGGAATCTCTGCTCCGGCACCTGGAGCACCTCGTCCCCCTCTTTAGTCACTGACCTTGGTGTCTGCAGGGTTGTTTCTCTCACATACTCTTACTTTTCTCTCCTGGCTGCTGTTGTGCAGCAGTTTTTCCATCCTTCTTAAATCTGTTATCCCAGAGGCGCTACCACTGTTACTGATGTGCTTGGCCCTAACCAGCAGCAGGTCCATCTTGGAGCTGGCTGGCTTTGTCTCTGTCAGACACCGGGGAAGCTTCTAGCAGCTTCTCACAGAAGCCACCCCTGTAGCTCCCCCACTACCAAAGACTTGCCGTGGAAACCCAATACAGAAGTGAACCTGAGTGGAGTCAGGGAGATGCAAGCGGACACATGACTTTCTAGTCCCGCAGTCAGAGAAGCTGTAGGGAAGGAGGGAGCATAGATTTTGGTTCCTCATCTCACTGTGTTTTGAAATATAGTATCATAAATTAATTTCAAAGTAATAATTGCAGTTATTCTGTTGACGTTATCTGTGATCTCTCTCATGCCACATTATTTTAAAAAACCCAACCAGTACATTAAGTGTCTTTGTTTTGCCTTTGTTTTGTGCTTTTTATGCAAGTGTTTTTCACATTCTTCTCTGTTGTCTTTAGCAATCATAAGATGCTTCCTTTTTCAAATTATGTGTTTATGTAATCAGTTACAAGAAGGAAATGCCTAAAGGAAAAGATTAAAGGAGATTTATAACATGATACAATCATAAGGAATTGCAATATGTATGCATATATATTTACATATCCCTTTTTGACAAATCCTTATAGAGATACATACATCTGTAAATACCTATGCAGATATATATCTATTATAAATGTAAGGATGTCTCAAAAATTGTCAGCTTCTACATTTCTTACAATATTTTTTTTGTATTGTTCACAATATATTAATCTTTTTTTTGTCATATAGAGAGACATGTATTTTTATAGGGGTACAGTTGACATCAAGTGTCCATGATGAGCTTTGGAATTTTTCAGTCTTGATGTTGTGAGTGTAGATCTTCCTCAAGGGAGTAGAATGGTTTTGGTATGTGGCATAATCCCTAGACTGATATGAATACTTCTACAAAAATCATCCAGGGCAACCTCTCTTTTCCCCTTTGTTACTGAAAAAAAGAATTTCATCAAGATCTTTCAAGTAAATACCTCCCTGAAGCAAAAGAAGATTATTGCTGTCTAAAGAGACACCTTTCAGGAAACTTACTGGAACATGACTGGAGGGGTAATGGTTGAGTAGAATTTGCAATTCCAGCATCAAATAAATGAGGAAGGAAAATATTTAATAATTAAAGACTTCCTCCTTTAGAGAATATATTTCTTTCAATCTCCCCCCTACCAGCATGTTCATAGGATTCAGTCTAAGGCTGTTCATTAGAGTCCACAAGATGGTTTTTACCTTTTGAAATAGTGTGCAAAAGAGAAAGTTTCTAACAGCTTGACTTCATAGCCCCTACTATGCAAAAAAGCATTCCTTTCAGCAAATGTGCCTTTGAGATGACTTGCACAAGGTCTACTCTCAAGAGTTTTAGATAGCTATTTCCAAAGCTGTAGAGCTTTACTGATCTGCAGATGTTAACAGGTGGAGAGGCATTGGGGAAACATAGTAAAGATTTTTAAAAACATTTCCGAAAGTCAGTTAAATGTGAACTCTGAGATTTTGGGTGTAGGACTTAAATTTGGGTTATTTTTCATTGGAGTTCTGAAATGTCTACTGCTATGTTTCTTTTTTGTTGGAAAGGGGATTGTAAATGTTTTTGCACTTAGGTGCTAAATATAAGCAGTAAACCACATATTCTTAATTCATAATTATATTTATTACAGTTCTTGACATGCATTTTTGCCAGAAATCAAATAATAAAAAAATTGCCTGTGGAATACCCGGAACGTTGAAGACGATCGTGCAAATAAAATTAAGTTACCATTACTATTTATGTTTCAACAAAGTCTGTTTCTGTTCAACTCTGTCTTTTTCCTACTTCCCTGGTAGGGCTAACAGAGAAGTAAATTAATTTTGAAACCAAATGCCTGTAGTTTCACTGACTTGATCACATTTTTGTTTCTTCATGTCTGGTCTGGATTTACTTTTTATTTCTGTGATTCTGTTAATTTACATGTGTTGCATTAAAAGACTATCTGGGTATGGGGAAAAGAATCTGGGTAGCAGCAGAGTTATATAAGTGTGTCATTGATTCCTTGATGCTTTTTTGAATAGCAGTTGCAATTTCTATCATAATCCTCAGTTTGCCTCACTTCATACATAGGACAATAGTGTAACAACTTTGGGGAGATTACAGTCCCTTTTGATTTTGGCTTTGGACACCTAAAATCCATTTAACATCTTCAGCAGCAAGCCAGTTGTCCGGCTCTCCTGGGTTACTTAGTTCTCCGGCTTCTTAAATTGCCGAGATATCTTTGTATTTAGCCCAAGAGCTTCACAGGCACTTCATTTCACTCATCGTGTGTGTTCAGAAATATGCATTCTGGAAAGATTAGTACCATTCTCCCACCTAAAATGTGTATTATCAGCTTCATTTCAGTGAGCAGACACTTGATTTGGTTAACAGAGAAGCCTTAAAACTTACTATAGCCAATGCTTCAACTAACTGTTAATGGCTGCATAGGAAGCTGAAGTCTATCAGACCATTTTTCTCCATCTTCAGATGATGTCTAGTTGCACGAGATGACAAATGGAAGGAGGCTTCTAACATTTCCTGCTGCTTGGCTGGTAGTCAGAGTGAAGGTGGAAGCAGGTTACTTAAGCAGATTGGCTCACACCCTGTGACATCCTGAGATCCTTCCCACTTTCCACTGGCTGCTTAGAAATTTCAGAGGCTCTGTAAGGCCCAGGCATGTAAAATTCCAATGGGGTGGAATGTATATTGGTCAAACTGGAGTCCTTGTTGCTTTTGCATATACAAATGCACTGGAAAAAATGTGATTAAATGTGATTTATAAACCTTAGCTGATGCCATATGGATTACCCTTTTAATTCATGGCACTGTTCACTCTAAAGTTGTGACAGGGTAAGTAAGCAGAGTGCCTATTAATACTCTGGTGCTTAACACTAACTGCTTTTAAATGAAGCCAATCAATCTTTTTCTCCTCTGTTTTTTTTTTTTAGATTTAAACGCAATTTGTGTTAGTAACTACAGATGACAATTGTCAAATCGTAAGAGGAATTTTGTTTTGGCTTTATATTTAGTGCAGAGAAAGTCTCACTTTTTAAATCTGTATTGGAATGAGCATCCTACACTCCAGCATAATGAAGGGACCTGACTCTCTTTATAGATACTTGAACATGTACTGATGCCTAAAATAAGTCTACACAAAAGGAACTGTGGGTAAAAAAGATTTTTAAATTTCTCTAAGGCTGTGAGAATTCTCAGACCCATCTTGACAAAAGATTTAAACACTATGACTTTCAGGGAGAAAGAATATATGAAATTACAGAGGTGGGCTGTTAAAGCATTTTGGTGGTTTTAAGGATTTTACAGATGCCATTACAAAATTAAATAAATCCATAAGTGAGAGACCTTACTCAGGTAAATGTAGATCACTTTCTGAAGGGGTTTTATAGATAGCTCCTGTCAGTTAGAACTTCAAGACTGTTAGCAGATTGTGCTCTGAATCTTTTCATTTCCTCCGTCAGTATAAATCAAAAATTATTTCAGTTGAGGCAATGAAGCTACACCTCCATAAGATGGATGAAAGGTATTAGAAGCGGATCCTGTGACCTTCTTGACAATGGAAGGAGCTAAAATAAGGAAATGGCAATTGTTGAAGAACTGCTCTATTTATCATCAGAGGTGATTTTGCAGAGTTTTGGCTGTGTTTAAGGTTTTGTGTTTACATTCGGAAGTAGAACCTACATAATAAGAGTCTTTCTGATCTATTTAATTGTATTCTTTTTAAATTTGAAGAGGATTGAGCATCTATTTTGCTAATCACATGTAGCTTCTTTTTTAAAAAATGTATTATTATGCCAGTTTTGCAGTTTGTCTTCCTCTCTTTGACTTCTTTGCAGGACCTTTGCCTGGTGTCCCACTTCTTAGCCACTAGACACACACAGTTTTTCTTTCAGCTACCCTGTATAAACACGAAGCTCAACAAGGCCAAGTGCAAGGTCCTGCACGTGGGTCGGGGCAATCCCACGCACAAATACAGGCTAGGGGGAGAATGGAATGAGAGCAGCCCTGAGGAGAAGGACTTGGGGGTGTTGGCTGATGCGAAGTTCAACATGACTCGGCAATGTATGCTTGCAGCCCAGAAGGTCAACCGTATCCTGGGCTGCATCAAAAGAATTGTGATGACCAGGTTGAGGGAGGTGATTCTTCCCCTCTACTCACACGTAAATTGAAATTCCCATCGGTTTTAATACCAACATAGCCTTTATTTCCATGGCCGTAATACATTGCCATTATCCACTTACACTAGATGAATGCTTATGGCTTTAGAGTCTATCCTCTTTGCTCCCAAATTAGATTTTGGGATAGGAGGAAAATGTTGAGTGAGAGGTAACTTCCCAGGGCCAAACCGTGTTGGCCATCTGAATGCGTAGGCAAGAGTGCCAGCCCCTGCTGTACACACAGACCGTCAGTGCCCTGTTTGTATAAAATCTCAAAAACACAGACATTCTCTACATGTGTCCCAATTCCCATACATAAGTCATTCTGATGTCAGAATCTCATAAATGCCAGCTCCGCTGCAGATGCAGCTCACAAGTTCAGGCTGAGTGGAGGTAAAACCATAAGGAGGTTGTCCTTTTGTCCTCCTGAGTCTAGCAGCTGATATCTCTTGACACTGCTGTGGCAAAAAGGACAGGCGTAAAGGGCTATTAAAATTACAGCAGCCTGGTATAAATTACAGTGTCAGATTATGCCTGAGCTTGTATCCTGCGCAGCAAAGCAGCATGTTGAGTGTAGCATCCCCAAACATACTTTGTGACTCAGGCACTGTCCTCAGAACACCCTTTTTACTGAGGTTTAGGAGAGGAGTCTGTGGTGGACGCTTGGGGCTTGTTGTCTCGGCACCTCTCAGAGGATTCTCCCTGACAGGATTCAGAGGTTTAAGGTCCCATTTCCACCTCTCTGACTCATTATCCTGGCACAGAGTACCAAACCAAGAGGGCTTCCCTCAAAGCTGTTTCTTTCTGTTCATCTTTAAAGCCATTCATTTTTTTACCTTTATATATGAACGAATACACATTGAAGATCTGAATGTTTCATTCACAGCAGTAAATCAAAAGCAATTCAACCAAGGCCAGTAAGTGCAAAAGGGATATCAGACTCATTGCAGGAGGAAGAAAATCTAGTTATTTATACTTTTTAAACAGGAAAAAAGTATCTACAAGATCTTATTATTCCCAGCACTATGCTTGAACCAGAAACCTATCTTCTCTCTTTTCTCACCATGGCTGAACATGAGACAAGGTCAGCCACAAATCAGTCGGTCCCGCTACCCCTCATGAGCAGAGGAGGGAGCATTTGCCTGACTTGGTGGGCCTTGGGCAATGGTGTGAGCACTACTTGGACAGAATATAAAAAGAAACAAATCTCACAACCTCAGACAGAAAACTTTGGCTTTGAAGGAGGGTAGAAAAAGGGAACAAAAAGCATTTAATGATATCTGCGTGTCTCCTTGACAGGCATAGAAAGATAACCATAAAAACCGGTTAAAACATGATCCTGCAAATGAGCTGCCTTGTTCTACAAATAAATCAACAATCTATGGAAACATGTTCAACAGCTTCCTGGAAGCAGAACAGAACATTAAGGATTTTTTTTGCTCCATAAAACAGCACCTCAACCAGTAAAATTCAGACTATTTTGGGCACTGGCTGAAGATGTCAGTCAGTGTCACAAGAGCCATGCTGACTGTCAAGTTCATCAAGCTCAAGTATCAGTATCATAGATTTTCATATAACACCACAAATTTGACACCAGTTTTGCCTTCTCTTTTGTGAAGATGTTCATGATCATTATTACTATATTAATTTAAATTAAGTGTAAGGAATTATACTATTTAAACAGAAGTACCTGCTGTCATATACCATGAGCAAAAGGGATGTCAATTTGTTAGCTCTACATAAAATAAAATAAAATTAAATTAAAAAAACTAAAATAATTTCTTTCCAGCTGGTCAACGCTGACTGTTTACACAGCATCCCTTCATAGGATGCATGGTTGTGTTTTGCCAGGGCAGTTTACACAAGTAGCTCAAGGGAAGAATTCCCTTATCCTCATACACTCACACAGAGCTTTTCTCTGGCACCCGTGCTAACTGTGATTCCTCAGTCACTTCCTTTCGCAGATGAAATTTGCTTTGCTTCCCCAGTTTTGCTACATATTTGAAGTGGAAAGAGGCAAGACCAAAACCACTGACAATCCCTGCAGATGTGAGAAGGCGCATGGCTGTGAGTGTGCTGTGAAGGGGCTGTGGGAGCACAATAGGTGAATAGCAGAGGAAAGAAGGTGTATGAACTCCTAACGTCTTCTGGCATTTATAAAGACTTTCCACAAGATTTACAGGGTCTATAAGTGTGTAATGCACCAAAAAAGTGAACCTTGCCCCTTTTTTTCTTGTTCATTGAAGCTATCACTCCTTGTCCATCAGACCTCCACGTGGAATTTAAAAAGTGGTGGGACGCTCTCACGCCCAAACCCTGCTTAGTTAGCATATGAATGCTCAACTAATTGTTTGAAGTAACAATTAAGAGGACAATGGATAAAGGAGGAAACTGGAGACAGCAACTAACACCTGTGAATCAGGACTTAAACAGCTTTCTTTTACATAATTAATTAAAGAATGGGACACAATGCACATTGACTTGAAAATGTGGTCCAAAGACAATGTTGGTGCATGCAAATCCCTTTTCAGTGCCGTTACTTACATGTAAGGTTTGATCTTTATGTAAAATTCTTAGTGAGTGAATGTTGCGAAGTGTTGCAAGGGGGTTTTGTTGGCTGGAAGAAAGAGAAAGGGAAAAACATTTAAGGGCAATTGCAATTTCATGGCAGAGGCAGAAGTCCTGATGAAGTTACTAAAACGTATGGGCTTCAGATAGGTAGCAAAAAGCCATTGTAAGACACAGAACATTTCTAATCTTGCAAATAACAATTATGATTTAACATCCTGTAATCAGCACTACATACTTTTCTGCATTGAATAAAAAGAAATGGATGCTATGACACTGTTTCATTAAATTGTGTTTGTTGCAGAATGTGAGCAGAATTCTATGGCACTTTCTCAGGAAGCAATCCATGTGTGTGCTCAGCGTGCTCATATGCAATTATTTCTTAAATAGGTTATATTGTGCTTCTCTAGAACAGTATTTAATGAAGGTAGTTAACATTATGACTCTCAGAATGACAGTCTCAAAAAAGCTATATCTGCAATTTACATATATTAATAGGTATTAGGGGGCATAGTCATCTATTTGCACACATCAGTAGCATTGCCAGAGTTGTACTGGCATAAAAAATGTAACAGTGAAGGTTATTCAGCAGTCAGAATAAATCAGTGAGTATTTATATAGTTAGATATTTCTCTCTGGAGAAATATGTGATTAAAAAGTATCTAATACCTAGCCACCTTTCTCCATAAAGTTTATGGAGATACAAGCAACTTCACATATTTCAGCTATTATATTGCTGATGATAGTACACAGTGAAATGACATTTTAGAATATTTTGTTCACTAACTTTAAATGGTATCACTAATACAAAGTTAGAGAAAATATGTGAAGTCCTGACTACACTGAAGTAAAAGTTTAACTTGCATTGATTTCAAAGTAATCTGGATTGGTTGTTCATCACAGAAGATGGTTCCTCCAAGGGGGGAGTTGTATTCATTTTAAAAGAGAAAGCAGCATGAAAAGAGAAAGCTGTGATGAAAAATGGAAAGAAAGTATGAAAAGAAAGAGAAGGAAAGAGAGAGAAAGGAGGAAAGAAAGAAGGAACACACAAACCTGGGTGCAACATAAAGAAAATAGATATCATGTGGACATAAAGAAAGAAAACTGGGTGGACTGAAGTCTGGGGAGAATAAAACATTGGTCCTACCAGTATACATATGTCAAGTCTTAAGCTAAGAGGTAAAAATTGAATAACAAATGACATTCAGATAAACTGAAAACCACTTCTGTTTGCTTTGCTTGTATCCTTTATATGCCACAATGTTGATGGTATTTATATTCTATTTAACCAATACTTACCATCTAAGGTCCAAGATAAGTACAAAGTAAATAATCAGTAATTAAAACAGTGATTATCTTGTTGGAGGGGGGTGCGTTATCTACACTTCAAGTTCCTCTTATGCTTCTGGTTTTTATATTGTAAATTCATTGCTATTTTGCAGATTTGGCGTACGGATACTATAGGCAACAGCGGAAATTGATTGAAGAGATCGATTGGTCATATACAGGTAAGCAAAAGTGTCTGTCGAAGAACTTATTTTGCTTTGATATTTTCACTTTCATTGTTATAACTTCAAGGGTCTGTTGTGTCTGTATACCACTGTCCATATGCCTCAACAATTGCTAAAGTGAAAGAGTAGGAAATGGAGTCTGAAAAATTGCAGGAACATTACAACAGGAGAGACTATTTTCATTTCTTACATCTGTTACTTTTGGAAACAGAAAGCTCTCATCCTTCAAACTTTAATCCTGAGACATGACTTCCTTGATGAAGGCTGAGCCAATAAATTGTTAGGTGCTCTTTCATCATCTGAGTATTACTGTTCTGGCAAGTTTGAAAAGTAGACAGAAAGGCTGAAAAAAGGCACAGCATGTTGTGCAAGCAAGAACATATCCACCTACTGCATAAGAACTTCTGCACTTCTCTTCTGAGCACCTGAGCATCCTTTCCAGCTCCCACCATTATTCTCCTAAAAAACCAATCATTTGGGCTCTCTCATCTACATCAGTAAGAAAGGTATACCCTTAAATTCTGCATGGGCTTTGTCTCATCACAGAGGACTATTCACAATTCACAATTTGCCTCCTAGATTCTCCTGTAAAAGTCAAGCTACTTTCAGTAATATTGAAAAGGTAATTTTGTCCTAAATGATAGGTATATTTTACCCAGAATGTAAGAAGTGACTTCCTGAAGATGTGCATAGACTGACATTTTTAATTATTTAAGTTACTGTTTCAAAAAACACCAATTTATTAAAAGAAATAAAGACTGTCAAATTTCAGTGTTTCATATATTTGTTTCAAAATATGTTCCTGTAGTTAAAGAAAGTTATACTATTCCTTTGTCTCACTCTCTTTCTCATTTCTGAGACAGTTCCAGGGTAAAACATATCTGACAAGTTTTTGAGCCTAGAGAGAATTGAAACAGGCTAGTCATAAACCCTTCAAAATGAGATTTATAATGAAAACTCCCACTTACACACATTGTACTGCAAAATCCAAGCATAAGATCAATCAATATGATATTTCATGTTCAAAATCCATCCATTTTTTAATATTGCAGTTAGGGGAATGCATGGATAAGCCTCCAGGATTACAGGTGACCAGAGGGCAATTTATGAGTTTACTTTAAAGAATAGTGAATGGGTTTTGCATAGGATATTGGAGGATAGAGCTCTTCCCTAGCCTGCACAGAGCTCCCACCGCTGTGCAGATGCTGCAGCAGCCACAGGCCACATTTACTGGGTATTTTGGATGGCAAAGCAGCACAGACTCTGCAAAGCCAGAGGATTCAGACCTGTTGGTTCTCTCCTTTAACGTGAGATGCCTTCGTGTAGTCATTGCACTTCATGTGCCTTGCCTTAGTGACTCTACTTTTGGCAAAGCCTCTCTCCCTATTCAGACCTACATAGTCAGATGCATATGGTGCAAGGGGTGGCTGGATGTGAGAGGAGCCTGCTCAGCAGTGCGTGCCCTGACCGACAGCCTCCTGCCCCTGCAGCCTCCTGCTCCTGCAGCATCCTGCCCCGGGTCCTGCCGCTTCACCAGGCTCAGCATGTCCCCAGCACTCATAACGCAGCCAGCTCCAGCCATGGTTGGATACAGATTTTAAAAGCTTTTGGTGGGGGCTGTATGTAAATCAGGTCCTCCGTGTCTAGGGCTGCCAACTGTATTGGAAGCCGTGTGGGATTGGGTGTTTTCCTGAAATACGAGGTAATTGGTTCATGGCATGAAGGGAATACATGAATTCAGCTTTCACTTAAAAAAACCATAGTCTACTTGAATGTGACGAAAAATTACAAATTTTAACATTGTGTGTTGGAGGCACAGAACTCTAGAGGCTGAGGCATAATGATTTTGATCTCTATTTATTTATTTTTTTGTTTGTTTCTTTGTTTGTTTGTTTATTTTAATACCATAATTTTATTCCTGGGGCAAGTAATATCAAGTACTGTATATATAACGACTATACCTAGCTCAGACTTACTGTTTTGAGGCATAGACCAACATGCATATTTCTGAATAGATGATCTATTCTTTATCAGTTCATCCTTTCCTCAGACACCAGTTATATTCTTCTGTCTTGTAACTCATTCACTGAAAGGCCTGAAAAATTACCTTCTGTGTGCCAGTGAAGTGTTAGGAGTGGGCCTTGGGATCTAGCAAGCATGGATTTTAATCCACCATAAGAAAACGAAGAAACTAAGAAAAATCTAACTGGCTTGGTAAACTAATCTGAGTTTGAGCAGATGTAATTCTCTATATCAAATAAGAAATTCCAGATACATTAGCCACAGTGGGTCAATACAGTCCTTTCCTGGGATGGTGCTGTGAGATGAAAGTAAAATGTAACTAGAGGAATAACTTGAATCTTACCTGCTGCAATCATGCAGTTTCTGAAGGTGAAGTTTCATAATAAAGCAGTTTCGCATACTGTAATTTATGTGACTCATCATCAGATTTTGACTCTCGGGTAAATGAAGCCATAAATGTTACTGGAAATGTTTTGTAGTACTTCTAAGGGCTCTGCTTTAAGCCATAGACAAATTCTGCATTTACAAGCATGAATTTAGGTTTTCTTTGTGTCCTGACTTTGCATATATTTGCATAAACAAATACAGTGTTAAAGAAATGGTACGTGCAAATGCACACTACAGATGGATCCAACTTTTTCAGGAACAAATGGTTGTTGAAGCTACTTCATTAGTAAGATGACTTTATTTTAACAACCTTTCATTGTATTTTTCATTAAAATGGTGGTACAGATAAAAATTTTATAACAACAGAATATTTTCAAATTATGTCATATACCAAAAGTGATTCCAACCATTTTTGTTGTAGAAAAACCAAGACTACTGAGAAAGTTCACTTCCTCAAATCAGTTACATACTAATTGATGACCAAAGATCGTCTAGACATTATTTAGCTGCACCACTAAGGTTAAGCAATCTCATTTCGAACCATAAAGCAAGCAATATGAGCTTCAGCTATTTCTCTATCATACAGATGAAAGATTAATTTATATTGTTGCTTTGTTTATCTGTATTGGTTTTGCCAGAAGGAATGATATAGTGCTGTTTTCTGTTTGTTTGTTTTTTTCAACGTGGCTGGTTGATAGCACTCCATGAAAACTCTAAGCCTGAATGTTGACATGTAGAATTATCAAATGATACCACAAAGAAGACTTGTTTTTTCCAGTGAAAATTCTTTCTGTTGGGTTTTTACGCTTGGGATTTCGGTTCTTGTTCACAACAAACAAGTTACGTGGTTTAGGGGAAAAAACAGACCTAAATTCTGCTAAAAGCAAGAAATTCTAAACAACCTTCCAGGAATTACAAAAGCTGAGAGTTTTTTAAAACTGAATTCACTATGTAAATGAACAGCACAGCCAGTTCAGTGTTCTTTGTATCATCATTCAGGGGTGTTAAGTTCAGTTTCTGCTGCCATTCATTATGTGATAGGTGGATACATAATTGCATTATAAATGCAACTCAAAGAGTGATTTGAGTAAAAGCATTTGGGTCTCTGGATATTCAAAGAACAATTTGGTTGTTTGTAAGCAGAATGTGAATAATATTTCCCTTTTCTCCAGAGGGAAGATTCACAAATCACAGAATGATTTAGGTTTGAAGGGACCCTTGGAGATCATCTGGTCCAATGTCCTGCTCAAAGCAGAGCAAAGCAGGTTGTTCAGACCTTGTCCAGCAGAGTTTTTAAAATCCTCCAGGGAGGGAGATGCTGCAGCCTGGGCAGTGTGTTCCACTGTCATTCTGAAGAATTTTTTTTATTTACCCAACTACAATTTCTCTTATTGCAATTTGTGACCATTGCCTCTTGCCCCTTCCTTGTACACTGCCCTGTGGATTGCCTTTACATAGTGGTAGACTTCAGCTAGGTTCCCCCTCTCTTCTCCAGCCTCAGCATACTCAGGTGCCTCAGCCTTTCCTTGTACGTGAAGTGCTCGGATCCCCTGATCATCTCAGCGGCCCTTAGTTTGTTAATATCCATCTCATACTGGGTTGGGGAGGAAGTTGAAATTGCACTCCGCATTCTTGATGTCACCTGGCTTGTGTAGTAGAGGGAAATAAAGTTACTTCCCTTGTCTGCTGGCTGCACTCTTGCTAACATAGCCTTGTACTTTCTTGGTCATCCTGGGCGCAAGGGCACACTGCTGACTCACACACAACTCGTCTATCAGGATAATTAATTATGATCTTTTCAGATAATTTTTAGTATCTGGTGTATCACAGTATAAAACTTGGCAGTGTGTTGATAACCCTCTTCTGACCAATACTTTCCACAATAACAATGGCTAAATATAATGGCTTGTTGGTTTTGCTCCCATGTTGAAGACTGAACTAATCTTGTTAAGCTTAAAATTGTTATCATTCTGTGTCTGATTCAACACTCCCTGGAGATATCCCCCTAGTTCATCGTTCCCCATTACTATCACTACACAGACAAAACCTTCATTGTCAGTTGAAAGGCTGTTTTTGCCACCCCAAGTCCTGGAAATTTGCATTGATGGCTTCAAATGTTGCTGACTGTAGTTTGGCTCAGAAATGAGAATGTCCTTATTTTCAGTGGTACTGAGAAAATGTAATTCTCTCTCTTGCCCAAACAAGATCTAATGTGTTAATTTCAAATGTTGCTCTATCATCCTTGAGTACTAAGGAGATTCTACAGCAAAGTCACCGCTCATGAAGTTTATGGTAAAGTATGTTGTTGCTTATATCCATAATAATTTACAGGACTGTGCTTTCTGCTCAGCCTGAAAAGTGAGCGAGGATCTTCACTATCTCAGCTGTGACTCAAGAAAGTTATTTTGACATTGATAACCAATTCTACTTATTTTCTGAAATGTCTTCTGCTTCTATTACCCCACAATTTGAGTCTGGTAAACTGGAAAGTTTCCGGCTCTCCCCTCATCCTCACCCTGTCTCCCTGTTCAGCAGCCACCCACTGGGAGGATGGGCAAGGCCAGGCATACAGGCATTGTCTCCTGCCCTGCAGCTGCAGTGGAGAAGAAGCTGTGCTGAAGAGTGAGTGAATGTGGGCACCTGTGCATGCCCCTTATGAGACAGCTCCAGGAGCAGGGCAAAGGGAGCTAGAGGGTAGAAGTGTAGGGTTTGGGCCCTATTCATTGCAGGCGAGGGTGGACTATGATAGATGAGCCATTTCGTGAGCCAAATCCTGACAGTTAGGCTATGTGGGAGAGGGGGAGGCACCAGCAGGAGCCTGCTGGAGGTGGGATCCAGGAGCTGCTTGCTGAACTGGCTGATTTAATAGACAGTTCTACCAGACCAAGCTGAAATGTCTCCAAGAGAGCCCTGGCCAAAAGCTGATGAAACCTCCTGCTTTCACTGATGGATAAAACCATGCTCTGGGGAGATGATGCATACCAAATTAAGTTCACATTTTTTCCTGCTATCTAACTACTGTGGCAGTATCAGCATAGCTTTGTGAGAAGATCTGTTCTTTTTATCACCTCCTGTGAAATAAATCTCTTTGTGTTTTATATTCACCAAGTATAATCATGTGCTATATCTGTTGTGAGTAATAAAGAAAAGCCTATACTCTTGGGCCCTGTGGGTTCCTTCTGTAAAGGATGCTGCATAAGAAATCAAAATAAGATGCATTATTTTATTAACTCATATAAAACAGCTCTGCAGAGAGTCTTTTCTTTATCAGTAGACCTTATGCTTCAGAGGCTGTCATACCTTTTCTTGCATGATAGCTCATTACATGTATTTACATCCCCCAGATCACACAGTCACTCATGGTTCCAGTGTTTTGTCACTAAATTCACAGGCTCATTAATTAAAAAGCCTATGGCATTATTGCAGTTTTGGGAAGGCTGATGATTCAGCAACAGAAATTACAGTGTTATGCATCTGTTCACATCAAAGAGACAAGGTGTCCTCAAGCAGGAAGCTACATGCTGGCATTGCTTGCCATAGAGAATTCCCTTTTAAGATACTCAGTGTACTGAATCAACAACACAAAGCATGTTATTCAACACAAATAAGATCTATTCAGTGTATTTGTGATCAGACTTTTGAAGTCATATGAAGTGTTATGGTTCAGAAGAATCTGTTTCAAACGTCCTTTCTTCTCAACCAGGAGAGCTGATCTTTGAGCAGTAGAAGGCTACTAGCAGCAAAGTGCAATTTATGTAGCTTTGATTCAGTCGATATTTCTGGGATAAACTGAATGGAAAACTGTTACAAGGGTTTTTTTTTTTCTGGAGGGGAGATGAGAGGATTGGACCCCGCATTCAAGGACCTTTCAAAGTTAGATGCTTGTAGGACAGGTGTGAAGAACCACATGTTGGTATTCATATTTGGCTCCTCACTAGTCAAATTATAGCGTTTTTCTGTCAGTAAAGGCTTAAGTGATCTGTTTGCCAGAGTTTCCTGGTAAGGAACTCTGATAAGACCTGTTCCTTCCCCCATTTCACTGTTTAAATGCTATAAGCAAAGAGAACAGCTGGGTCATTTTCAGAAACTGCACAGCATCTCATTCTGAGCATCAACTAGAGTACTCAAATGCAGAAGGGTTGGTTTCTGAAGTGTAGAAATCAAAGTGTGAGGTATTTGCATAGTGTGGCCATGCTGTGTTGATAAGGTCTGGCCAGGAGTCAGAAAGATGTGGAGACTACCCATTAAGTAAATGCATTTGGAAATTAAAAGCTTTTTTAGGAGACCGGTCTTTGGGAATACACCAAAGTAAAATGAAAACAGCAGATTGTGGATATTTCACAGTAGACTACAGCCTCTGCCTAAGCCTCTTTGCCTTCAAAATTATCATAAAGGTATCCTCATGTATATACTACTGAATGATTTCTCATTTACAAGCCCATTCTATCTGTGCTGCAGTGGGAAGGATATGTTCTTGAGGACCACTTGCTTACAAAATACACAGATGATTACTTTGAGATCATCATCACCTCCATATCAATACGATTTATGGATTTGTGAAGTTTAGAGCCCAACAAATAATTCTCCCATTGCTTATGTTTACAGAAGACCTGGCTTTACTCACCTCCTACAGCCTATTTGTTTAGGATTTTCTTACGAACACTTTTACTCAAAGGCTATTCTGCTGTATTTATAAAAGAATTTGGAGGTTTTTTCCAAATGTTTTAATATCCCAATCATTTCAGTATGCACAGTTTGCTAATGTACTGGAATAAGGGCAATAACTAATTCTGTGGAACATATGCACAGACTTGAAGCCATTCACAACCTTGCTGTAGCTCATTAATTCTTAGAAAACAAACCCTTCTACGTAGTTTTTCCATGGGTCAATAAGGGTTAAAGCAGTTCTCCAAAAGGCATGGTTAGACAAGTCTGCATGGCTGGGAGCACAGAAAGAATATGAAGGTAAGAAGAAGGATCCTGAGAAGGAGGGGGCAGGAGAAGTGTGGCCTCCCTCATTGACAGAAGAAAGCTGTCCTGTAGGCTTAGGTGTCCCTGAAGCCACAACCACTGCAAACTACGGTGTAGTGGGTTGACCCTGGCTGGGTGCCAGGTGCCCGCCAAAGCTGCTCCATCACTCCCCTCCTCAGCTGGACAGGGGAGAGAAAATATAATGAAAGGCTCATGGGACGAGATAAGGACAGGGGGAGATCACTCGCCAATTACCGTCACGGGCAAAACAGGCTCAGCTGGGGGAAATAAATCTATTACCAGTCAAATCAGAGTAGGATAATGAGAACTAAAACCAAACCTTAAAAACTTCTTCCCGAGCCTAACTTTAACACTGAGTTCTCCACCTCCTCCCCCCGAGTAGCGCAGGCGGATGGCGAATGGAGGTTGTGGTCAGTTCATCACAGGTTGTCTCTGCTGCTCCTTCCTCCTCAGGGGGAGGACTCCTCACACTCTTCCCCTGCTCCAGTGTGGGGTCCCTCCCACGGGACACAGTCCTCCATGAACATCTCCAACGTGAGTCCTTGCCATGGGCTGCAGTTCTTCATGAACTGCTCCAGCGTGGGTCCCTTCCCTGGGGTGCAGTCCTTCTGGAACAGCCTGCTCCAGCGTGGGTCCTCCACGGGGTCACAAGCCGTGCCAGCAAACATGCTCCAGTGTGGGCTCCTCTCTCAGTGGGTCCACAGGTCCTGCCAGGTGCCTGCTCCAGCATGGGCTTCCCCTGGGGTCACAGACTCCTTTGGGCATCCACCTGCTCCTGCATGGGGTCCTCCTGGCTGCAGGTGGCTCTCAGCTTCACTGTTAACCTCCATGGGCTGCAGGGGACAGCCTGCCTCACCGCAGGCTTCACCAAGGACTGCAGGGGAATCTCTGCTCCGGCACCTGGAGCACCTCGTCCCCCTCTTTAGTCACTGACCTTGGTGTCTGCAGGGTTGTTTCTCTCACATACTCTTACTTTTCTCTCCTGGCTGCTGTTGTGCAGCAGTTTTTCCATCCTTCTTAAATCTGTTATCCCAGAGGCGCTACCACTGTTACTGATGTGCTTGGCCCTAACCAGCAGCAGGTCCATCTTGGAGCTGGCTGGCTTCGTCTCTGTCAGACACCAGGGAAGCTTCTAGCAGCTTCTCGCAGAAGCCACCCCTGTAGCTCCCCCACTACCAAAGACTTGCCGTGGAAACCCAATATACTCAGTGACGGATGTGTGCTTGGTATTTTGCAAGTGCATCTGACTTAGTTAAGCAGAGCACAGGAGCAGCAGCACATATGATTTCAGTTACTACATTTTGAATGCTAAGTTACTGGAAATTACTGTAAATGAACTTAAACTACATTTTCATGCTGTTCTTTGGAATTTTATTTTCAAATGTTGTAATGTGACTTTTTTCCTACAATAATAATTTTCCCAAAACCTTTCAATTTGAGAAAAGAGGTAAACCCATCAGCAGTTTTATTTTAGATGAAACTGCATTTGCTGACAGAAGCCCTAAACCAGTGAAAAAATCCTGACCTTTTTCGAAATTAACTTGTAGAAATGGCACTTCCAGTTCTATAGGTCTGCCCCTGCCATGTGTAAAGAATGCCACCTTCTCATCTGAGAGGTAAAAACAAGCTTCTACTTACCTTCAGCTGCATGTTAGAGCCAGCCCAGTTTGTAGCTTGGTGGCTGGACCCTGTGCTCTCTTGTGAAGCATTACCATGGTTGTTGCATTTTTTTTCCACCTGCTCACTGTTACATAGGTGTGGAGGTTGTGCGGGTGTCAGCAATAACTAGTTTGGTCTGCAGGCTTGCAGGCTTGCTGTAAGCTGTAGTAATTCATGACAAAGAGGGAAAATTAGCAAGGGGCAGAAATAATTTTTCTTTCTACACAGAATACTTCCTGTTGAGAATTTCTGAGGGATGATATGTGGTGTTTATTTATACACCATTAGCTTATAAGCAGTATCATGACTGGCACATTAGCACAGTTCTAAGAAACCTGAATCATACTGGAGAGTTACGCAGCTTATTGTTTACAATGGGGAGCTCCATTCTAGAAATTGAAGTTTTCCATTCCTAGAAGAAGTCTGGGCCCTGTTTCTCTACCAGGATAGCATGCTTTCCACACCACCCTGAAGAAATAGTGGGCATGTCAAAAAGCTGCTTACATCCAGAGGAAGTACACAATTCCAAATTAAGGCTCTGTGCCCCTGTACTTGGCCTTGAATTTCACAGCCTTTCTTCCCTTTGTCTTTTTTCTACAGTTGTGGTGCATATGAAATCACTCTTCTACATTCAAAGTCATCCCTTCTTCTGGAGAAAAACCTGCTGAAAGCAGTCAAAGTCTCTAACTGTTAATTTGCAGCAGTCCACAGGAAAGTGGCTGTGGCACTGTGCATCCACGAGATTTATCAGCTGAACTGTTCCCTCCATTACTGGGTTGCCAGAATAACAGAAGTTCAGTTCTGAACATCTCTTTCAGTCCTGAAAGGTGCACAAAGTCCTTTTTGTGAAAAGCCGGGTCAGGGCATCTAGCTGCATACCTATTTACCTAGTTCTTACTATGCTTCAATAGTTGTGCTTGCAACAAGCTCCATATTCGTCCTGTGGCGGCCTCTTTCTGCTCTCTTCCAAGAGCTTTCTTTATGAGAAATCAAACTATGGCTTTATCTGATATTGCCTGGCATTGATCCTATTTTAGGAGCCACAGACACAATTGACTGTCTCTTCCATCCTTTATCATAGATGCTGCATTTAAGAGCTAAGCTGTTTTCCCTCTGAATGTGGTATTTCTCTGTCAGTGCCTTCTCTGTCAATGAGCTTTATCATCTGATGAAAACTGTGTTAACCAGAGGCATTTTTAAAACACAGTTAAGACAATTAAGATATTAAAAATGGAAAAACAAAAAGAGGGATAATGTGTTGAAAGCTGGAAAAGAGAAGGAAGAATCATTTACATGTCAGGACCGGAAATTTGTTTTCAAACTTCTGATATTTCCCTAGCTGTGTAAGGAGTGAATTCAGGGCTTGAGTACATGGTCATAGGCTGCCAACAATTAGTTTTTACTGAGTTAATAGCAAAAACAAGCACACAACAACAAAAAGCCCAACTTGCATTATCCTGCCTGAGTCACTGAAAGGGAAGAACTGAAAAGAATACTGTTGCTGGAGTATTTAGGAATACAGGGTGAATGGTTCATAAATTCTTTTCTCCTATTTCAGAATAGAGTGGATTTTCTGCCTGCTTCTACATGTTCTGACTACTCTGCATATAGGCAGTACAGGACGATCAATCTTTTTTTTCCACCTGTGTTTTTTCTGTCAGTTTTCAGGAAAGCAAATAGTTTTGGCTGGAGTGCTAGTCAGTGAAAAATTACAAGCAAGGAGGGGGCACATACTTTAAACAATGCAGCACCTGCTTCAAACAGATTCAGTACGTTACTGTAACTAATCTTTACCAACACATTTAACCAACAAGAAGAGATATGTGCACCTGTCAGTCCTAATGTGCCCATGCCACATGTATCTGATCAAAATGAGAACAATACTTGTTCTTCACTGCATAAAAGCATCTGATGCAGTGGCTTGATCATACATCTGAAGTTCCCTTTGAAATTGTTTGTTTTAGTAATGATAGAAGTCATAGAATCATTAAGGTTGGAAAAGACCTCTAAGATCATCAAGCCCAACCATCAACCCAACACCACCAAGCCTCCTAAACCATGTCCCGAAGTGCCACATCTACACATTTTTTTAACACCCCCAATGATGGTGACTCAGCCACCTCTCTGGACAGCCTGTTCCAAAGCCTGACCACTCTTTCAGTAAAGAAAGTCTTCCTAATATCCAATCTACACCTCCCCTGGTGCAACTTGAGGCCATTTAGTCTCGTCCTGTCGCTAGTTACTTGGGTGAAGAGACAGACACCCACCTTGCTACAGCCTCCTTTCAGGTAGTTGTAGAGAGCAACAAGGTCTCCCCTCAGCCTCCTCTTCTCCAGACTAAACATTGCGGAAGGTAACCTTAGAGGAAAGATGAGGAGAAGGCTGAGGTACTTAATGCTTTCTTTGCCTCAGTCTTTAATAGTCAGACTGGTCATCCTTGGGGTTGTCAGGCCCCTGTGCTGGGAGATGGAGATGGTATGCAGAATGAAGTCCCAGTTGTTGAAGAAGTGGCAGTCACCAACCTGCTTCTTCTCCTGGATGTTCACAAGTCCATGAGGCCAGATGGGATCCACCCGAGGATACCAAGGGTGCTCTTCCACTGTCCATCATTTATCAGCAGTCCTGGTCGACCAGGGAGGACCCAGATGACTGGAAACCAGCAAATGTGATGCCCCTTTACAAGAAGGGTTGGAAGGAGGATCCGGGGAACTACAGGCCTGTCAGCCTGGCCTTGGTGCCGGGAAAGGTCATGGAGCAGATCATCTTGAATATCATTACGCAGTACATGCAGGACAACCAGGGGATGGGGCTCAGCAAGCATGGGTTTCTGAAAGGGAGGTCCTACCTCACTAACCTGGTCTCCTTCTATGATAAGGTGACCTACTTAGTGGATGAGGGGAAGGCTGTGGACATTGTCTACTCGGACTTTAGTAAGGCCTTTGACACTGTCTCCCACAGCATTCTCCTGGAGAAGCTGGCTGCTCATGGCTTGGACAAGTGCACTCTGTGCTGGGTTAAAAACTGGCTGGATGGCCGAGCCCAGAGAGTGGTGGTGAATGGAGTCAAATCCAGTTGGTGGCCGGTCATGAGTGATGTTCCCCAGGGCTCAGTGTTAGGGCCGGTCCTGTTCAATATCTTCACTGATGATCTGGATGAGGGGATTGAGTGCACCCTCAGTAAGTTTGCAGATGACACCAGGTTGGGTGGGAGTCCTGATCTGCTGGACGGTACAAAGGCCCTACAGAGGGACCTGGACAGGCTGTATGGTTGGGCCGGAGCCAACGGTATGAGATTCAACAAGGCTAAGTGCCGGGTCCTGCACTTGGGTCACAACAACCCCATGCAACACTACAGGCTTGGGGAAGAGTGGCTGGAAAGATGCCCAGCGGAGAAGGACCTGGGGGTGTTGGCTGACAGCCGGCTGCACATGAGGCCGCAGTGTGCCCAGGTGGCCAAGAAGGCCAACAGCATCCTGGCTAGTATCAGGAATAGTGTGGCCAGCAGGAGCAGGGAAGTGATCATGCCCCTGTACTCGGCACTGGTGAGGCTGGACCTCAAGTACTGTGTTCAGTTTTGGGCTCCTCACTTCAAGAAGGACATTGAGTTGCTGGAGCGTGTCCAGCGAAGGGCAACGAAGCTGGTGAAAGGTCTGGAGAACAAGTCTTATGAGGAGGGGCTGAGGGAACTGGGGTTGTTTAGTCTGGAGAAGAGGAGGCTGAGGGGAGACCTTATCGCTCTCTACAACTACCTGAAAGGAGGTTGTAGCGAGGTGGGGGTTGGACTCTTCTCTCTAGTAACAAGCGATAGGATGAGAGGAAATGGCCTCAAGCTGTGCCAGGGGAAGTTTAGGTTGGATATTAGGAAAAACTTCTTCACCATAAGGGTTGTCAGACATTGGAACAGGCTGCCCAGGGAGGTGGTTGTATCTCCATCCCTGGAGATATTTAAAAGAAGGGTAGAAGTGGTGCTTGAGGATATGGTTTAGTGGTGGACTTGGCAGTGACAGGTTAACGGTTGGACTCGATGATCTTAAGGGTCTTTTCCAACCTTAACGATTCTATGATTCTATGATTCTAAGACTTGTTCTCCAGACCCTTCACCAGCTTCATTGCCCTTCTCTGGACACGCTCCAGCAACTCAATGTCCTTCTTGTAGTGAGGGGCCTAAAGCTGGACACAGTACTCGAGGTCCAGCCTCACCAGTGCCGAGTACAGGGGCACGATCACCTCCCTGCTCCTGCTGGCCACACTATTCCTGATACTAGCCAGGATGCTGTTGGCCTTCTTGGCCACCTGGGCACACTGCTGGCTCATGTGCAGCCGGCTGTCAGCCAACACCCCCAGGTCCTTCTCCGCTGGGCATCTTTCCAGCCACTCTTCCCCAAGCCTGTAGTGTTGCATGGGGTTGTTGTGTCCCAAGTGCAGGACCCGGCACTTGGCCTTGTTAAACCTCGTACAGTTGGTTTCGGCCCATCGATCCAGCCTGTCCAGATCCCTCTGCAGAGCCTTCCTACCCTTGAGCAGATCAGGACTCCCACCCAACCTGGTGTCATCTGCAAACTTACTGAGGGTGCACTTGATCTTCTCGTCCAGATCATTGATAAAGACATTAAACAAGACTGGCCCCAATACTGACTGCTGGGGAACACCCCTTGTGGTCGTCCGCCAACTGGATTTAGCTCCGTTCACAACTCCTTGGGTCAGCCATCCAGCCAATTTTTTACCCAGCAAAGAGTACACCTGTCCAAGCCATGAGCTCCCAGCTTCTGTGGGATAATGCTGTAAGCATACACAAGATCATCACACATCATAGTGTCTAGAGAAGCTGTGGAGCATGTGCTAAAAAGAGCATTTCTGGATGACTTCCTGTATCTTCTCACTCCATTCCTTTCTCTAGAGTAATATTCCTACTCTTTCCATTTGACACTTTTTGAAATATTGGCTTATTGCCTCTCTTACAGTGCAGCCACAACTTGTTTTCCTTTTGCATTATAAAATTCTTCTTTTTCCCACCATCAAATAATTGTATAGTGTTTTGTTGCCTACTTCTCCCTGGCATTCAGTAATGGCTGTATGAAGTAACTGTCAGTTTGCCACTTTATCTCCTCTGTTTCCAGGAGAAACCCTTTCTCCTCCCAAGTAACTAGTGGAGAAAGAGCTGGCTGAACGTTTCCTTGACTATCTTGCAGTCTCTCCCAGCTGCCTTTTCCTAAATGTCACGGACACTCTCCAGCGTGGTTACCATGGTGCGTTCAGCTGGCATGCCTGCAAGGGTTCACAAAAGCCAGCACACCCACTGCACGTTTTATAGGAATATAGTATGAAGGAAGGCACTTACCTGCTGTATCACATAGTTACATAGAACATAATGAAAGATGCTTTTTGGTTCATATTTGGTATAATATTGGCACCAATTTGGATACCGTAAAAATAATCAATCAGTTAAGAATATGCTCTTTGCCCCTCCCTTTGTGAGAGTGTTGGAGTATCTGTAGATGTGTTACAAGTTACATATATAAACCTACTGGTGAGCTTGCCAGCTCAGCAGGTCAATACATGAATGTAAATGCTGATGAAGAGCAGTGAGATTTACACTGTGCTGTATTCATTAACTACTTTCTATAAAAAGATTTAAGGGTGTTTTCTATTTCCTCACAATTTATTATTCAATCTGAAACATTGTTATTAGCAAAAAAGCTTTTCTTTGATATGGTTTCCTGGTGTAAAAATCAGTACAAATAAAGTACATCCTGCATTCAGCCATCGGAAAATGTTATTTTTCAAACCTCAGGTTTATAGCTAGCAACCTGTAGATAAATTTGTAGCTGAAATAGCAAAATCCTTTTTAAAATGCCAACAGATTTAAAAACTCACTTTGAAATCCCAGGCAACTGAGGCATATTGTTGTCTGAAAACGTATAATTCACTTCATAAACAGATTTCAAACATAAACATGAATAAATGCCTTTGTTCCAAATAATAAGCTACCAGTAAGTTCTGTTCCAGGCACTTCTTTCAGGTTAAGTTGGTCATATTCTCTTCAACAGATTATTAGGTAGCCTGGAAACATGCTGCATCAGATTCAGTGATCTTACAGAGAAGAGCTCTGAACTACAGTCTACTTTAGTCTGTCGCCTTGATAAATGTTTCATAGAAACAAAATACTCTCTCAGTTGCTCAGCTTTAGCCCCTGTGAATGAAGTCAGTGTGATTTTCCAGTGTGATTAAATTCCTTACACTGAACTGCTCAGATTTTTCTTATTGGGACCAAATATGGACTCCCCAACTCCAACACCCTGCTGTTACAGGCAATCATGCCATCTAACTCCTGCATAAAATTAATCAAACTCTGTTTTAAAGGTAGTTGTGACATTTTGCTTCATAGTTCCGCTGAAAGACTATCTCAGAAACTCACTCTTGACTTTCAAACCTTATCTGGATTTCCAAGCTAGCTGTATTAGCGGACCATTGAGGTCATCTGGTTCTTCTGATAGAATTGGTTGGTTTGTTTGTTTTTTGGAGAGTTCTTTTCTATTGCCAATATTTTCCTGCACTGATATCCCTCTCCTGTTTGTCTTTTAAATTAAACCAAGAGAATCTAGTCTTTTCTCCCGTTTTGATCATTGCACTAGATTTTTCTGCTCACCCATGGTTCTGTTAAAATTCTTTTGTCTTCAGGATGGGTGACCAGCATCTCATGCACTTATCCCAGATGAACTGTTCCCATGAGTTTGTGCAGAGAAATTAATACTTTCCTATCTTCACTAGGAGTTGCTTGGTTAGAGCTTCAGAACACACTTTGCCTTTCCATCATGCTGTTTACGGTCCTCTGAGACTGTCAGACATGGTCTGATTCTCCTCCTCCCCCGTGTTCTTCCTATGGTGAGATTCTCATTAGTAACCAAAACACCCACTAGTATTCTCTAAATGTATGATTTTACAAATTGCATTGTTGAATTTCATGCCATTTTTACTACTTCAGATCTCAAGGTCAGCTGGTTTTCCTACATGCTATACTGGACCCCCTTGTGATGGCACGTTTTCACACATTGTGTCATCAGTAGGTGTAATTAGCAGAACTGAGAAACTCCAGTGTTTCCTGCACACACAGAGCCTAGTAACTCCCATTTACTACTGCTCACTATTTTCTCCCTCTCTTGTATTTACTGAATAAGTGAAAGTACTGATTTGTTAGATACTATGGTAACAGTTTTGGGTATTTTCTGATCTATGCAGCGCAATTATGCAATTTCTGTTTTTTCAAAGACTTCTGTTCATTTACTTATTTATTTGTTTTCCTTCCTCCCTCCCTCCCTTCCTCCCTCCCTTCCTTCCTCCCTCCCTTCCTTCCTTCCTTCCTTCCTTCCTTCCTTCCTTGCTTCCTTCCTTCCTTCCTTCCTTCCTTCCTTCCTTCCTTCCTTCCTTCCTTCCTCCCTCCCTCCCTCCCTCCCTCCCTCCCTTCCTCTCTTTCTGTCTCCCAACATATCTGAACTTGGATACCAGCTAAACAGCTGCCTATATTCTCATTCATATTCTGCAGGCGAATTCAGCCTTGCTTTAACTCCATTGACTTTATAAGCATGAGTCAATATAAGGAAGTTGGCTCATAAAGTGTTCTGTAGCCTAGGCAAAATATTGCTTAAGTTGAAAATTTATTTCCTGTTCAAGCATCATTAAATTGCAATGATTTATAGTCTTAAAATAAATTCTTGTATGAATATTAAATACCCAGTTAGCAGCTTTATTATGCTATCCCCACAGATAAATCCCATTTTGATAAATTCCTATGTAAATAACATTTTAATTATTGCTGTGGAAGTACTAAATTTTACAACTGCAACTAATTACCTGGATTCGAATTTCAAACTTTAGTCTAACAGCCAGAGCTAAAGCCAACTGAAATCAGTAAAAAGCTTTCCCTTAACTTACAGCTGAACTTTAAATCGGCCCTACCTTATAGTTATGACCAGTTTATATCACATTAGCAATGGAGTAGGTTTCTAAACAAAATTTAAAGGCATGGATTTTAGCAGTGATGGAGTGGGTAGCAAAAATATTCAGAAATGCATTCTACTTTGTGTGTAAAAATTATTAAATTATTGGAAAAATTGTCATGTCAAAACCAGGAGTATTTGGCAGTTAGGTGAGGAATCACTCTGTAATACCCAATGACAATTAGCTCTCCCTGTGCAGACCCTCATTATTTTACATTATAAGAAAAATTACAAGTGTATTAGCTTGATTCTACAGTTGATCATCAGTGAAAATTACTGTTGACATTTAATTGTCCTGAAACTTCATATTTAATATCTCACTAAGATGAATGGCTCAGTTTACACTTTCCAGAGCTATTGTTTCAGTCTATGGTAGTACCAGCTCCAAATTAATGCATGCAAATATAGCTTTTTCTTCACAACCAAGAATGATGGAGACTTTTACAAACTTAATGGTAATGTGAGAATATAAAGTAATTTCATAAAGCCTATCAAGATATATCCAACACAGCTGCTTCCTGGATGTGGTATTCTTCAGTATTTTCACTAATAGCTCAGATGACAGAAGAAAGAGAGGGCATTTGCAAACTCGTGGAGGACACCATGCTGGAAGTTGCAAGAATTTTGGGTGACATAATCAGAATTCAAAATGAGCTTGATGAATTGGAGAAATGTTCTCAAATCAATCAAATAGAATTTGTCAATACAATGGTAACAGTAAGCACAAAACAATTGGGACAGAAAATCAAGCATATGGATGCAAAATGGGGACTGTCTAGTTAGGTGGCTATATGGCTATAATTATATATGCAATTTTATAGCTATAATTGTATCTGAATTAACAATATGCTGTTGTTGCAAAAAAAGACAATCCCATTTTGAGATGAATTAACAGGAATGCTGTATAAGGCATGGGAGGCAATTATTCTGCTCTACTTGTCACTAGGAAGGTCTCAGCTGTATTTCTGTATTCATCCTTGGGCTGCACACTTGTAGGAAAGACAGTGACAAATTGAGAGAAGGTCCAGAGAAGAAGCAAAATGCATCATGGGAGTCTAAGAAAGCCCAAACTCCTTGGAAAAATCCTGAAGGAAATAAGTTAGTATAGAAAAGGGAGTTAAGATAACAGTCTTCAAATATTTAAGGTTGTTATAAAGTGATCAGTTGCTCTCCATTCCACTGAAGTGACAAGGATGAATCAGTTTAATTTGCAGAAAAGAAGGTCTAGGTGCAATATTAGGAAAAACTAACTGTGAGAATAGCTAAACTCAGGTTGCTTAGGCAGGCTGTGGAATCCCTCTCATTGAAGCTTTCTCAAAAAAATGGGAAAGACAAGCATTAGTGGGGGAGAATCTAATTATATCAGATCCTGTAATGAAGGAGAGGACCCAGATGACCTTTCAGTCTTACACATGTGATGCCTTGGGGCAACTTAAGACCCAATTTAATCATCTTTCAAACAGCACCTAGTGTATGTGTTGTTGCATAGACAAAGAAAATACTACCAACCTCTCCTGAAGTTACCCAGGTTTTCAGTCCTTTACTACTTTGTTATCATCAACCATTTGTCTAAGAAAATTATTTTCTATGCTAGGTCATTTGCCCATTTTTGACTGTTTGAAGCTGTGGGAGGGAGGACTGCAGGGAGCATTCCAGACAAAAAGGAGTTTTTTATAAGGAGACCCAGAAAAAAGTATAACTTCTCTCTTTTGAAAAAAAAAAATGGCAGTCTTTTCTCTGAAAGCCTTAATATGTCTTCATTTTGGATCTGGAACCTGGAAGGGTGAGATAGCTTTTATTTTATCAACTCACTTTCTGTCTAGGGCAAATGTTTCTGGGGCAAGCCCTTACCACCGTGTCCTGACATAAAATATGTGTTGAATTAATTTAATGTTATCTGGGTGATTTAGACTACTGTAATTATTTTGATTGGAAATACAGTAGAATCCAATGAGGCAGAAACTTCTGTGTGAGGGCAGTAACTTCTTAAGCTGCTCAGACTTGTTTCGAGGGCTTGTCTGATTTGCATCTACAATTCAAATTTGACATGGAAGATTTCTTGTAACTCTGTTTTATCAATCACTTACTATTCCAAAGCTTTCAGATCCCATTTTGACACACAAACTCATTTGTTTTGCTTTTCTTTGGACATTTATTACAGCCAATTTGAGATTAAATTGATTTCATTTTCTGTCTGTTGGACTACTGCAAGCCTGCAGTTATGCATGCTCATTGCTTCTGTCTGAGGGTAAAGCTCTTTATAGTAGAGCACTGAGGGCTGGCAGTGCTTTCCTTCTTGTGCTGCTGAGCAGCTCTGACCAGCTGGACTGTCAGCAGCTGGAACCTGCTGACTTTCTTGCTGGAGCAGCCCAAGGGTCAGATATTCTACATTCGTACTGCTTTTAGCCTCCTCTGTGTTTGTGCATGCAGTTCGGACTAGCGGAACCTGTCGTTTCATCAAGCCTTTAGCAGTCCCGCCGTAGCAATTCAGCCATGCAGCATTACCTGTTCACCCAACTAATGGCTTCCAGTGGATGCTCTGTATTTGTCCTAGCGTTCATGTTTTACATTAATGTGATAATATGAGAAATCAGCTTTTGCCATTATGCTGTCTCAGAACACCTTCATGGCTTCCTTCAAGCAGCACAGTGCATCTTTGGTGCTCGTGCATTTGTCCTTGGTGAATCAGTTCCCTTCATGTCACACTTTTTTGCTTTCTGCCTAGCTGATGAGTCCCTTATAATATTCCCAGAGGTGACTGCACCGTGGTGTATGATGAATCTGTGTCCCTGGGAGGATAATGTTAGGTTTCTTTTGTGTGTCATAATGATACTGCATAATGGAGACAGAATATATGCCTAGAGATGGAATAGTTACAAACAAAACCAACCCAGCAATAGCACATCTAGAAAAAACAGTTGTAATCACTTTTATAAATGTCAGGCTTGCACCTGCATATCCTCATCACCCTTTTGTATATGTTCTTTAAAACACAAACTACTTTTTGTTTGCTGAGCAGCCCAGAGCAATCACATAATTGCATAATTTTTGTATGTGCTTTTATAATAAACTGGCTCATAATAGGAGTACATTTAAGTAGATGCTCTTTGAACCTAAGATATAATAATACACACATTTAGGACTTGATTCTAGCTAAGCAGTCCCTTGAGGTTACTGGGAACTGAAGGCACTGCAATTTACAGGCTTATGCGCTTGCTTGATTTAAAGACAGAAATGCAGTCAGGAAAAAAATGTCTCTGTCATTTCCCAAACATCTTTCTTCCCTCTGACATCTTTCTATAACCCATGAAGTGGCTATTCTAGTTGTCAGAAAACATTGGCTTTTTTCTGGAAGCAGAGTACAGAAGTACTGGTGTGTATGAGGAGCAGGGCTGTCTCTCTCTGCATAAGTGCATTGAATATCATGTTCATCAGGCTCAAGTATCACTGATTGGGTATTTGTTTTCAAAGGAAGCATCCACTAGTATTAATTAGTTAAAGTGAAATGAAATATACTGTCAAACAATACTTTTCCCTTAAAATGCCCTTTTGAAATACATTCAAATTTCTTTTTACCTATTTGGACTCTCTATTTTACACACTCCAAAGTTTACAACCTATAGTCTCCAAAGTTGTAGGCTCCTACATGAACCATAACTACTCTATTCAACCTCCTACAGCTCCTTTCTTCATCCTGCACTATGGGGCAATTTTCCTGCAAATTAGCGCAGCTCACTGGAACTGAGGTTCTACATGCAGCTCCCCCACCTCTCAAATTAGCTTGTTCCTGAATAAAAGGCAAAAAACAGACCTAGAAGGAGAGACCAGACTTCAGGCTGTTCCCTTGCCCTCCTTCTCCTCCCCTAAATGCAATATCCATAAGGTGAAAGTCAGGCTCCTTGTCACCTTGGGAGCTGAGGTCTGTTGCTGCCCAGAGGCCACAGCAGCCCAGCCTTGGAAAGGACGGCCACTTCTCTCTTTTACTGGCTAAGCCTTTTCCTAATGTCTTGGCATAACTCCTTCAGGAAGAATAAACCCAAGAATTAAGTCACTGCTTCCTCACCCAGTGCTCTAACCACTAGTGCAGAAGCAGTAGTATGTTATCTGTGGCCATCATCCCCATTACAATTGAGACACAATTGAACTAGACAGATTGGACTGCCCTTTGAAAGGTGCCTGCCTTCAATATAGCCAGTGAAGAGAGAGAGGTGCTTAATTTTATGAACAGTGGATCTCCCCCTGCAAGTCCTTTCACCTTCGGCTGCGTAGTGTATTTCACCAAATGCACTAGATGTGTTTCATTAAGCCTGTGCACTGCCACAGAGAGATGGCCAAAAACTTCAGGGCATTTTCCCTCTGTTTGCTCCTTTTTTTGAATGAAACTATAGGATAAGGATGCTCAGGAAAAATAAATCCTTTAAGAATAGGCGATGTGATCTTCAAACCTCAAAGGCTGACAAATGTGATTCCTCAAACCAAGTAATCTGATTTTCTTGAAAATGACTGACCAGGCTTCAAGTTGTCAGCAAGCATCCTTTAAACTCTATGCAGGGCAGCAAACCTGCAGTTTAAAAGCCAAAATCTTAAGCAGAAATGCAGCTTATGAAATGTTGAAATAGCTAAATGTTTCTTAAAGGTTATTTATATACCCACTTGTATTTTTCATCTTCTGCTTCAATGAAGATTGTTTTTACATTCCACAGCTCATGTAGGAGGCTGTGCAAGAGGTTATTAATAAAATATTAATGCTGTCATCCCACAGGACATATTGTTTATACCATCACAGATGCAGATTACATCTCAGATCAGTTGAGCAATTTTTTTAAAAACTCTTTCTAAAGCAGCAGTTGGAGTATGATTATAGTTGTCCACAGTAGTTATATCACACAGCAAATTAGGAAATACATGTCAGGACCCATTATTCTAATGGGGGTCTTGTAAGATTTTTAAACAATGTAAGTAGATGCCAGACTTGCAAACCGATGACCCTCTTTGAAACAATACCCCCAGTAGAGAGGAGAGAACAAAAATGCTGTTGACTTGTGCATGGCTGTCAAGTTAATGCGTCACAGGAACCCACAACACTAATCGCCCCTCTTGAATGCAAGTTCTTCCTTTCTTTAGCTCCCTCATAAGGTATCTCTTAAGCACTCATTAGACCAACACAGCTGAAAATTGGTAAATTTGTTTTCAATGTCAGCTACCACCATTTTAGTCCTGGCCAGATACAAAGGAGACAGCACTACACTGCTGGTGTCACTTTGTTTCCTGGAGTATTTGTAAAGAAGCATTTTGTTTTCAAAATCCATTAAAATAGAGTAAGATCTTACATATTTATGCTCCATCAAATGCCCAGTATGTACAAGGATGAGAACTATAAAACAGTATAAGGTAGAGGATGGAAATTCTCCATCCTAAATGGCCAGTTAAGTATCACATCTGGAGAAATGCAGCTGCCAAATTTTTAGCAATCAGCAGCAGCAGCATTAACAAGGGAACCATTGTGGTATGCGTAATGGCAATATTTATTTTATGCAACTAAGATTCCTAATACTGAATTAAATTATCTACCAAATTAAAGGCAAGATCATGCTTTACAGTCTTTTGATGGGCTCTACTTATTACGGAACAGGGACTTGTCATACCTAATCTGAAGGGGTGAGTTTATGCAGATATACAGCTGCAGTCAAGTCAAATGGCACGGGAACGCAGAGTGTGCAAGGGCAGGGAGTAAAGCTCCCTTAGTACTCTGTGCCTGCAAACTGAAGATTATTTGAACAGCGATCAAATGTTCTCAGGAAATGTGTTTTAATTAAATTCTGCTCAGCTAAGAAATGAGACAAGGACACAATTATCAACAAAATCCCTCCTTGATGTGAGACTGAATGCTAGTATCATGAGTCCCTCACAGTGCCCATCAGTATTCTGCTTTGGTGGGGTGGCAGTGATATTATAGGTTGACAGCTCAGAGCCTGGCAAGGACAGCGCTCTTCAGGCTCCGCTTACTGGTCATGAAGTATAATTTTCCAACCTGTGGAGTAGTATGCACAGCTTATCCCCAGGTTTTGTGGATCCCATAAATGAGATAGGTGCCCAGGATGGCCATGGAGAACACTTGTAATGCCCCAGGAGCTCTAAGCTCTGGTATAGGTTATGCAGCTCTGGGGAAGAGGTTTTCTTTCTGACTTGGTTTCACAAGTCCATATTATTTTTTCTTTACAGGGTCCAGCAAAGTGGGAAAACAGTATTACTGTATATCTTCATCAGTGATCTAGGTGATGGGGCAGAGTGTACCCTCAGCAAGTTTGCTGCTGATATAAAACTGGGAGGAGTTCTGAGGGACCTCAGCAGGCTGGAGAAATGGGCTTACAGGAATCTCATCCACAAGGGAAAGTCCAAAGTCGTACACCTGGGGAGGAACAACCCCAGGCACCGGTAGAGGCTGGAGGCCAACCAGCTGGAAAGCAGCTTTGCAGAAAAGGACCTGGGAGTCCTGGAGGGCCCCAAGTCGAACTTGCGCCAACGGTGTGCCCTTGCTGCAAAAAAAAAAAAAAAAAAAGGTTAATGGTATCCAGGGTTGCATTAGGAGAAGTGTTGCCAGCAGGTCGAGGGAGGTGATCCTTCCCCTCCACTCAGCACTCGTGAGGCCACAGCTGGAGTGCGGCATCTAGTTCTGGGCTCCCCAGTACAAGAGAGACACAGACATACTGGAGAGAGTTTAGTGAAAGCGATGGGCACAAACTGAAAGACAGGAAGTTCCCTCTGAACATCAGGAAACACTTTTTACCTGTGAGGGTGACCGAGGACTGGCACAGGTTGCCCAGGGAGGGTGAGGAGTCTCCATCCTTGGAGGTATTAAAAAAGAGTCTAAATATGGTCCTGGGCAGCTGGCTGTAGATGACCTTGTTTGAGCAGGAGGGTTGGACAATGACCTCCAGAGGTTCCTTACACCCTTGACCATTCTGTGGTTCTGTGATTCTAAGTAAGAGTCTCACATAAAAGACAGATCATTACTAAACTGGAGAAGGAAGGAAATGCAAGAACATGGCAAGCTAAGAGATGACAAGGGTGAGTGAATCTCCATGTAAGTTTGTATGGCAGGTCTCCACAGAATAAGGGTTTTGAAGACTACCAGCAGTCAAGGAATTATTTATCAGAACTGCAGTGTGACAGGACATTAGCAAAAGTAAAAAGGCAATATAGAAAAAAACTCATTTTCAGCAGATCTCTTGTGACTCACAGTTGCAGACTGGCAGTATTTTCTGTGAAGTCAAAAATGTCTTTTCTTTGCAGAAACAATTCCATGGAAACTCCACTCACTGAGTCTTCTAGATCTGATGTTTCCCCACAGGGAGGTAGGCTGTACTGGAAACAAGAGATTCTGGTTATTATTCCAAGATAAAGCCAATTCTCATGAAGGGAAAGGTTGCTACCTAGAGCAGAGAGAAATTATTTTAAAAAGAGTTCACAATTACATATGCAAGAAGCTGTCTGCATTTTCTCAGAAACTTTCATTTACATAGTGTTTTTGCCTTGCTTTCCCACCCCCGAGCTGCCACCTTTTTCTAATCTAATATATTATTCCATATCTTGGAATTGATGCAGAAGAATCATATAATTCACCTACAGGGTTTTTTGATCAGCCCCTTCAGAGTGTAATTTCTGTGTAAATGTCATGCAAGTAGTTCATGAGTGAGACTAATCTTTTCATATCTTCAAAACTATACCAAGAGATATAGATTCAGTACTTGGGCTCTAGTATGCCTTGCCTGTGTGATATGCCTTAACTAGAAACTTGGCCTTGTATCTTCTCTTTTACCATTATAATCTCTTGCCACGCTTTCCACCCCAGCTGCAATCAATGCCTGCATTAGTCATCCACAGCTACCCGGTTAGGGAGGAGTCATACACGGGTCCTCAAGGAATGAGAGCACTGGGAGACTGTGACAACATACACTATGGTGTAGAGTGCACATGGTAAGCACACGGGAAGTTCTTCCAGAAAAAAAAAGTTTTTAAACAGTAAGTGGTTGGTTTATACTTCGCATAACGTAGGTGAGCTTTTCTTCTCTGATTTTGCTGGTTATCATTTTTTATATTCAGTCTGAGTTTCTTGTTTGAGAATATAGGAATTAAACATCATCATTTGGTATAGACTGGTCAACATTATGGAACTGTGTCAGAAATCTCTTAATGAATGCAGTGCTGTTTGGTACTAAATACCATATCGCAAACACTAGCCATTGTGCTGGAATAGCAAATATAAAACAACCAGAAATTCATTATACTCAATTATTTGTAACAATTACTTGCTCTAATTGCTTTAATAATAGTGGGGTTTGATTTGCCACAGAAATATAATCTATTTATATGAACAGACTAATGAAATACAAGGTGTTCTGTGGCCACCAGTACCAGAATAGCTGGCTGTCCACATGGATCAGGTTGTGAGACTGAGGCCTAATTCAAATGAGAACCAAAGCACCAGAGAAATACTATGGAAAAATTACACTATGATTTAGGGTTTATGCATGCCAGTGGAAGTTACATATGGAATAATCTAAGGTGCAAATTTGAAATGTGGGAGTTATTTTGCAGTAATTTGCTGTGTAGACTTCTCAAGTGCACAAAGGTTTAGCACGTCTCGTAAAAGTACTGATGACTGAGGGATCATAGAGGACATATATCTTCTCTTAAATTCTCAATTCAAGGTTAGGCACCTACATGAGGTGCCTAAACAACACAAGGGGGAGTTACTTGCCTCAGAATTCACCCATTAGCAGAAAGGTGCCTGTCTCTGCCCATTTGTGTCATCCCTACCCTTTCCCTGCTGAATGCTTCAGCTGCTGGGCTACAAAATCATCTTTCCCCCCTTATCTTCTTATGACCCAATGATTCTTGAATTTTTAGCCTGACCATATCACAGTGGGGTGAGTGAAGAAGACTTCTTGCCTTTTCAATATCCTCAGACCTTGCCATGGGAAATGCAAAATATGGGTCTTTTTTTTTTTTTTTTTTTTTTGCCTGAGGAGGGTACTTAACTCCTGTTGTCCCAAATACACTGCCTGGCTGTAGCTGCTGGGATATTGTAGTCAAATAAGCATCCACTTGAATGTTCTTGAATGGCAGGAGGAACAGCTGGAGGGCTTTACTTTCATCTTGGTGCTGTTGGCTGCACAGTCTGAGGTCACTAGGTGTGTGCCAGCTAGGTCTGTGCCTTGGGAGATCATGGCGAGGGATGACTGTGAATCCAAAATGTGCTGCAATTTTGGTTGCTCAGCTTAGTCAAACTGACAGTGCCTCAGGGCACAGGGAGTAACAGAGTGTTTAGGGAGCTTTTGGTGAAAATTTGGGAACGTGTGAACTCTGATGTGGCTTGGTCTCTTGAGCTTGGTTAAGTACGTTTCAATTATTTGCACAGTAGGCATGTATTGGGGAGATTTTGTCCTAACAACTTACAGACCTGTTTTTTGTTATGGCTGTCTAATTCCTTGCAGACTGAACAGAGATGATTCTTGTCAGCAAACTTTTACTCTGGAGCAATTCAGTAATTGTAAGTGCGTTTTTCAAGATCAGCTAACAAAATAACATTTACATTCAAGAAAACATGTTTAGGGTAGCATAAATTTTTTCCTGAGCATAAAAGTGATACTTTCCACCAAGAGGGAAAAGGAAAGGAGAAGCAGCAGTAGATAAAATTTAACTAAAACTTACTTTGCTTGTATAGAGGCCCTCCACAAATCTAGAAGCACTGGGATTCTTGAATACTTGGTCTTACTTGGTACGGAAGTCCCTTGTGTGCATCCAATCCCCTCTTAGAACTGGCTTATTTCCTTTATGTGAATGATAGCATAACTCCATGGCAGAAGATAATTGTTCCTCTGCACTGGGGAGAGGTTTGATGGTTAGATGATGTTAATGTGTCAGGAATATCATGTGTTCCTCCTGTTTCTGCCATAGTAACTTCCTGCTTAAAGCAGATAAATGAATCAAGAAACATGCCTTTAAATTAACCAACTGTCATAAAGTATGCTAGATCTCTTTCTCCTTGAATGGTCTACTTAATAAGAAGAAATAAAGACTATATTTGCAGGAGGTAAAAAATACCCTACCTGTCTGATCCCTGGCAAAAATGTGAAGAAAAGAAGTAATGTGCTTTTCTGATCCTCTTCCACTTTCCTATGTGTAGAAATGAAAGATTTTTTTTTTTTCTCCACAGGGAAAAGAAAAAGAAAAATTATGACACAAATCTTCATGAAAGTTGATTATTCTGTGTATTAGCCATAGGTGGGGAAAAAAAGGTAGTATTAAGCTATTAAAGAGTTTAATGAATTTAAAGCAATATTGATATGTAACCTGGAATCACAGCTATGAACTTTTGGCTCAGAGGGAGTAGGTTACACCAGTTTCTATTGCTTTCTTAATACAAGCAGTGCAATGAATTAATTCTTAGTTTCAGAAAATATGAAGTAGAAAACAGTGCTTCTAGCAGTAGCCAGGTATTTTAGGCCAGTTTTATCACCACAAGACTCACAGAGGGACATGAACTTACTGGCTGCCTGAGACAGATGTGAGACCACAATTGCCCAGAAACGCATGAATTAAGTGTGTGCCTGTGTAGCAGTTAATGCTGCTTCCATCCTCATTTCAAACAGTTTCCACTGTAGGATGGAATGGAAAAGCTGCGAAAGTAAATGCTATTAATGGACAGTGAGTTCCCCATCTGAGGTGAGTTACACCTACTGCTCAATAGCTTTCAGCTATGCACTCTTAAGAATAACTACTTAGCATTGAAAGTGACTTTAAAAGTTCATAATACCAAAAGATTTTAAAAACTGGTTAGGCCTTTTTATAGATCTGCAAAGGTAAAAAAAGGATTAGCGCAACATGTTTGTGGAAGAAATATTTGGAAGAAAAATCTACCACATAATTTATATAATGCTGTTATCACATCAGAGCTGGGTAAAACCTCACTCAGTGAAAGAGTTGGTAAAGAGTGTTTTTGAAGATATGATAGTCTCAAAAAAAGACATAATAGTATCTTTTAAATTTAACATGGAATATTATCAGAGGAAGAGTCATATACATCCACTGACATTGCTATGGCAGTTCTGAAAGTACCCATTACAAAGACTGTGGACAAAATGGAAACATAATGGTAACACTGAAGTTATACTTAGTCCAGATAAAGTAATACCATTAGTGCAGGAAGGTTTCTGGAATGTTAGGAGGGGTTTGGGTTTTAACATTTTTTGAAGGATTTTCTTTCATTTGGGGGGGAAGGGAAAGACAAAGTTTTTGCTATTGCAGTCAAAGTCCTTGCTGAAGAGCATTTTTGTGAATTAGAATTGGTTTTCTGAAGTAAAAAATGGTAAGAAATTGTGTAGATAAGCATACACACAAGTATAGCTCTGTGTAAGAAATCCATATGGCTCAATATAATACTATATAGCAAATTCCTGCCCATCACCTCTTATCGTTACCATTATGCAAACATAGTATGTATTGATATTCCCACAGAAGTGTGTTACCAAATCTTGCTAAAAGATGCTATAAAGAAATCCCACTTTCCTATGGTGTTATTCTTCTGGAGATATGTAGGAGCTTCATTTTATAAACACTGAAGGTGTGTAAAAATGAGAACCTGGGGAGCAAAGAACCAGAATTACTTCTATGTTCTTTTGGACATTAGGGTAATATATCTGCTGGCAGCTGCTGTGACTGACTGGCAGTGATATAATCCAGTAGTCTTTTATCCTTATATTTGTCTTGCTTTAGTTTATTTCTGTCTCGTACTTGCTTTTCAGGATCTTTATGTTATTCTTCATAGTTGATATAAATGCCTTTTTGCTATTCAAGGGTAAATGCCAGCTTTTTTTCATGGCTATTTGTGGAATTGTTGCATCCAAGGTTTCACTAGTGTTGTTTAGTAGTGATTTTCTTATGTATGCACAGCCAATCTGATCCAAAGCCCAGAGAACCTACTTGAGATTTATTCATATACTTCAGGAGGCTTTGGTTCAGAACTTATGACTGTGGCCTTTATGAGATGTATTATTCTTGTAGATAGGGTAGTACTGACAGAAGTTATTTTCCTAGATGATAACAATACAATAATTCATGTGTTTGGTAACAGGAAATAGTGCCCCTGCGGTACACCATCACAGGACTTTTCATGGAACTAAACAGACTGCTCATTAACATTTAACGGTCTAGGACAGAGGGAGGAAAGAGGGGAAAAAGGGAGGAAAGGAAGGAAGAAGGAAAGAGGGAAGGGGGAAAGTGGAGTGGGGGAAGGAGGGGAGTCATACCACAACAGGAGAGAAAAGGAGACCATGTTGATTTTCTCAGTGAAAGCCAATATTGTAAGATCTGTTGAGAAGCTGAGAAGGAGGAAATTACATGTTCTCTTTTTAAATTCATTGTTGCATTTTGTTTCTGTACTGAGTACCTTGTTCTGCCACCCAAGATGATTTCTAAAATACAGCAGAGTCTACCTTGTAGTAATGGGGAGTGAAAAGCAGAGACTGTTGCAGTGCAATTCATTAGACTTAGATGGTGATCTGTACTCTGGTAAAAATTAGGTTTCTTGCTGTTGAAGATGGGTTTCATTGTGCTCATCTCCTGGGACTACATCAACTATCACTTATCAGACAGATGCGAAATGCTGCACTTGAAGTAGATTATTGCTTCCTCTTTCTTTGCTCCAGCTGATGATACTTTAAAGTGCATTTTTTTGGTCTGTTTAAAATTGGTGCAAGCTTTGAGTCTGCACAATTTTCGTCGTATGTAGCCGTTGCATTTCTAATAGAATGGTAGCTGCATGTTACGGGGTAGGGGGAGATACCTCCCTAAGCTTCATTTATGCCCATGTTCACCAACAGAAAGATGATATACATTGACTTGTTGTCTGTGCAGTAGCTGTAAATTTGGGAGTAAGCTTTACTTCCAGGAAGTACAGCTGAACTGTGATGGGGATGTACCGTGTTGGAAAGCTGTTGCTTTTATTTTACAGATCAGGGTAGCTTTAGAGGACAAAGCCTGTGATCATCCCATTTTATTCGTCCTTCTTTAATAACAGTATGCAGAACTGCTCAAAAACAGGTGGAGAGTCCTCTTCTAGTGGAAGACAAACTGGCCTTTGACGTTGCCATGACAGAAAATTGACAGCTAATTCTATGATACCCAGCATGAAAAAAAGTGCAACTGAAGGGTATATGAAATGAAATCGTAGGCCGTGTTCCTCAGTGCTGGCCAAAAGGCATTGCCTATTTCTTAGCCTAAAAGTGAGTCAGCTCCATGTATTCCAGTTCAGTTTTCCATCGTCTTGGAATGATCTTTGTCTCTCAACACTGTTGTATTCAGTTTCATGAGCTGAAGTGTTACTAAAGGTAAAGGAAATCATTGCTACAACCTGAATTCCTCAAAGCAAGGTTCAGAAGATTTCAGGGCTTCCAGTTAGGGCTTTACATATTGTCAAAAATTAAATAAAAGCAGGAGAAAGAATGTGTTTCTTTTTTACTGGACATTTTCCCATTTGGCACTGTACCAAATTTCCTTCCTTAATACCTACTTGAAAAATATAGCTTAGATCTTAACACTACATTAATTATAAAAAATTACTTGGCAAGTTTTCATTATATATTGCTACATGATTCTCCAGCAGCACTTATATGCAAATTCAGGAGCAATGGGATAAGAATAATAGAAAAGAATTATCTTAAAAGGTTGACTGAGTTTCTCCCATAATCCTTCTCCTAGTCTAAACAGCTATCCCATTGAGAGCACTGCAAATGGAGCATCAGCAATAATCTGTATTTCTCTGGCATAGAAATGTTTGATTATATATTTTCTAACTTGCCTGCAATGGCCTGATTTATCAGGGAATGAAAGAAGAAGAGGAACAGCAAACAGTTGCTATATTGAAAGAAAGCTGTCCATTGCCATTTATCCTCCTACGTGTTTTGCTCAGTAATTCACTTAGTCTGACTATGAATCATTATCAGACTGAGTCCCAGGAAGAAAAATCACCAGACAGCCACTATATTAATAATACTGATTACAGCTTTCGATTGTGTCTCAACAACTGTAGTTTATTCTATCTGATTTTTTTTTCTGTGGGGATGAAGTGAAAAAACAAAATATTTTTCTCACTTGGTTGCTTTTTGGTTATTTTATTGAGCAATGTCTCAGTGACCATAGATGTGAAGGAAGCATAAAGTTTATGTTCAAATAAATAAACAAAAGATGAAAGATCCAATAATCTGAAGATAACAAAATGTTTCATCAGAATTTTCCTGACTCATCTTCTAAGATAGATTTTAATAAGGGGTAAGTGGTCCAACACATTTTAGATGAGAACAGAGAAGATGAACATACCAGAGTTCAGCTGAAGACAGGTTACTGCTGAGCCATCTTTTAGGGTATTCTCCTCAGGAAACGTCCATGTTTGTCTGTGTTTCTGCAGTAGATATTTTCTTTTTTGTGTGCGCATATACACAATACACAGAATACGATGTAGTTAGGTACTAAGTTTGTACTTCGGTACAAAAATAACAAATAAGGTACTAAACAAAATAACAGATTGGATGTTTTGGCTTGCCTGAATACATCTAGTTGCAAAGCAACCAGAATTTTTTGTTGATTCTGTTTGCTTTGTTTGAAATATTACACCCTACAGTAAGAAAATGTATTACATTCATTTCTCTGTCACTGTACATGTGCCAAAAAAATCCGTGGGATAAATATATTTGGCTCCTGCTCATTTAAAAGCAAGTTACTTTATTAGTGTTGAACTTCGAGGGTTTAAATGTTATTAAAGTCTTTTGGAGTGGCCATCTGGTTACTCTGTCTTTAACATAACCAGTATAATTTAGTTTTTGAACACTTGACCTAGACATTGGCAAGCAAATCCTGTCTTGGAAAACCAACTAGCAATTAAATCACTGAGACGGGCATAATAGTTGGCTAAGCCCAAACCTGGAAGACAAAACTCCTTCTCTGTAGTTGTGACTCTGTCCTGACAAGTAATTTCACCCATTGAAGTCTGGGTTTTTTCAATCTGAAGAATTTTTATAAACTTTATGAGGCTGATCATGAACAGGCTGCAGGGCTAATGCGGGCTTTTGGAAGGGGAAAACACAAAACCCAAAAATCCTTGGGTTTTGAATGAAGATCAAGATGAAGCAGAAAAGTTGTCTTCTACTCAGTAGTATGTAAAACTTAAACCTTCTGTTTTTTCGAAGACCAAAATGTTTTCCTAGTATGCAATAGGTTTTGTCATGGCCTTTGCAATACAAGCTATGGTAGCATTCACAGGATTAGAACTGTCAGTGCTTCTCTCTTTGGGCCAGTAGTGCACTCATCCAGAATGTGAACTGAAATCATTCTTCTGCCTTAGAGGATTAGAGAGTGCATTGTGCAACTTCTGCTAATAAGCTAAACGGTGTAGCTATTAATGGTAATGGTATGAAGCATCCTGAGGTTTATTGATCTCCACCTCCTCTGTTCACCCAGTTCAGACATACTATCTAAACAGTGAAGCAGAAATAAAGAGGAAAAAAAAAACAGAATAGCACACAGTTTGGTGTTCAGAGCAGTAGCGATTGGACCTCTAAATATAAATCTTGGCCCAGTATAAGCACCCATATCTTTTCATGGCCTTACTTCTGATTTCTCATGTCTTAGATAAAATGTGTTTGCTCTCAAAAAGAAAACCTTGAAATCACTTAACAGTTCAAAGTAGCAAGTCAATAATATTTTTGATGAGGCAAATCCATTATTATCAGTCCACACAGAGGGGATATCCTTCATGTGTCCAATCTATATTTATAAAAGTAATTATATCATTGTGAAAGCAAAAGCTGATGAAAAATGGAGAGGAAGAAACTAAGTAGGGGTAAAGAATCCATCTCTCTTTTCTGCTGTCTTTCATCTATAACATAAACCCTAGGGTTCACATCAGTTTAAATCATGAGATAATAAATGAGGTAGGAGCAATGGAAAACCTGAATGAGACCTATGATTATTTCTGTACTGCCCATTATTGCCAGTTTGAGAAGCAGTGTTTATACTCTAACTGGTTAGAGCCTAAAACTTACATGGTCTTATACTGTATCCCTCTTTCGGTCTAACAGTAGATATCTAACAGTGATGATGTTAACCTCCCTGTGTTTCAAAGCTTACACTTGTGAAGGAAGTATGGCTTCTTCACCAATATTTAAAGCATTTCTTTTTCTGTAACTGTCGTTAAAGCTAGAGCTTCTTATAACTCCTGGGGGAGCACATGCTAGGAGTATGCCCATTCACGAGAAACATGATCCTAATAAGAGCTAAGAATGCAAACTCTGTGATGTCAAAACAACAGTTACTGAAGTGAAGTGCTGGGAAGTAGAATTTTCCAAGTAAAACATCTCCTTACTAATGCAATTTTCTGACATCGTTATTTAATCCCATAAAACCCAAAGCGTTATTTTTAAGATCGTATTTCTTCAGAAACTACATCCATATTCAGTACAAAGAAGAAATGCAGACTGTTTCACGTATTCAGAATCCCATTCATTAGATTTAATGTTTACGTTTTAAGTTCTTTATGTATATTTTCCCATTGATTTAAAAAGATATCTTCCATTTTTTGTAAACTGTATATTACATTCAGCCAGTACTGATACATGGTAGTAAACAGCAGTACTCATGATGAAGGTTTACAGTCCAGCAGACGTGCATGTAGTAGTGTGTGAGCACGCTCAGAAACCCATCTCCTGGCGAGCTGCGGGGAGGACCACAGCCCACCCAGTTTCACAGCTTGTCTTCAGCCCTGCTCGCTCTTTCTGCTTGCATAGGGTACTGACACACAGAGAGTTCTTTGACAGATGCTTTTCTTTCAATATTTTTATAAAAGACAGAAGTGCAGTAATATCTTGTGGGCCAGATCATCTAAAGACAGCAGTGGATGAAATGCAGATTGGATGCTTGTTGCAGGAACGGGATCAGTGGGGCTAAGGATGAGGAGCAGAGTTAGGTATGAACATTTCCTAGAAAGAAAGGGTAGGAAAATTTTCGTTTTTGACATTCTGCCCTGGGCAAGAGTGGTAAAGGTTATGGTATAAGCAGTCTTCCATTATCCTGTAATCTGTTGTGTTCAGGCTCATTTTCATTCATTGTGAATTGTGAGTTACTTCTTCAGAGCTGACGGCTTTGACAAACATTGCTTCCTCTGTGCACTCTTTAAGATATATCGTGCACATTTTTAATCTCCTCAGATTTCCAAAGCACAGTTTGGGGGAATTCATTTTCAAAGATCAGTTTCAACAATATTTTTCAAAATGGCTGGCACTGCTTTGATTTATAATTTCCATCATAACACCTACAATAAACCAATCTGCTCTTGTTTAAAAACATTTGGTTCTTTCGCTTTTACTTTGACTTTCTGCAAGTCATGTAAACTGCAGCAGTTTCACCACCTGCTGCCTGCACTGGCTGCATTTACGTTAATGCTTTAGTTCAGATCGGGTGTGGACTTCTGAAGCAAACTTTCTGGCTGCTCCCTACTTGCCAAGCTTTGGTTCACAAGGAAGGGTTGTCTCACGGTGTGTGACATGGATTCACCTCAACTGATATTAAACAGGTGATGTGCTGCAGGAACGTACCCAATGCACTTCAGCAGCCGATGGGCATTCAGCCCATGGGACCAGGCAGAGCTAGGCTGAGGTAAAAACCTTCTGAAAAACATATGGTATGGACATCTGGTCCTCAGTCCCAACTGTTTCACTCTGTAAATCCACTCGTATTGGTCTGCGCTACTTGCTGATAGAGACACAACTATTATCTGCTCCAGCATTTGCAGCATTTATACATAAACATGTATTTTGCTGCTCAAATATAATTTGGATCATCGTGACTGAACTCCAGTTCCTTCTGGAATTCCCCGTGCTCCTGCCCCAGGCCAAAGCCTGCCATTGATCTCCTGTACATTTCATGCCATAGCTTTTGATCAATGCCACAACTTCTCAGTAGTTATGCAAGAGTGATTTTCCTCTTGACATGCAAAATGCACACAGATTTTGTTCCTCGTTACTGAGCTCAATATCATTTTTACCTTGGAAAGAGAGCTTCCACATTGCCTGTGTTCCTCAGTGCTGAGATCACTTGTACTTCTGCAATTGTAAGCACTAATGGTGTCCTTTGCTTATATAGCTTTTTCAGCTACAGCAGCTGCTGGACCACAAAGAAGAAAACTGATTAAAAGTTGTCAAATACCTATTCAGATTTGCCAGCAGGAACATTAATTTGGAGCATACAGTTAATTTGTCCTAGCTGGAAGTCTTATCTCTTGTCCTCTTCAACCATGAAATACTTTTTTTTTTTTTCGTTTATTCTTGGTTGACTTCAAGCTAGCATTCATACAGAAAGGATAGATATTTTTCTTTTTGTCAACCAGAGAGTAGCTGAAACAGTATTTGCAGCTTTTTCATACATAATATACATAGATCAGCTTCCTCCCATGGCTGTTGGTGAGTGTATGGCAATATGAATTTACATTAAAATCTCTTTTCTAAAACTTTCTTTGGGGCATAAAGATTTATAGATGCTGTAAGATTTCAGTAAGGTGTAAAAATCAAAGTTCTTTATGAAAGGAGAATCTTTTTATTATAATCACTTGCTTGGCTGAATTGCCTTTGTTTCTACATAGAGAAAAGGCAGAACATTATCAAATCTTTTTTAGCAAGCTCATCTCATAGGTTTGAAGCCTTTCTGGGAGACAGAAAATAGTGTTCTTCATCTCACCAAGCCTTCTAATTTCCCTCATTTCTTTCTGGCAATTCTTATGAAAAGCTTCACATGCAGAGTGAAAGAACAAACTTCCTCGGTCAGGCCACAGCATTGCCATACTGCCTACCGCCAGCATCCTATGTAACTCTGCATGCCCTGGCTCAGGATGTTGTGATGGATTACAGTGTTGGCACAACACTGTCTTCTGGGATCAGCTAAGTTTACTATTGTTATCATTAGCTTCACACTAGGAACTTGTTATATTACACATTGAGGCACACATAACAACTACCAAGTCAGAGGATAACGAAAGGATAACAAAACCACAAAATGTGAAACTATGAAGTTGGAAGGAGATTATAGTTTCTCGAATTTTATTGTATTTGTTTTTATTGAACGTGACAGTGGATAGTAAGGAATTTAAAGGGAAGATGCAAAAATGGGACAATGTCATTCATCAAAAGAAGCATGGAAGAAAGTACCCAAAAGTACACTAGTGGGAGAGAGAAAAGGGTTGTATTTTCAGTTCATTCTAATGCCAGTGGTGGAAAGAGCAGAATAAGGGAAATGTGTGTTGGGAAAAGATTTGTGACGGTGATCTGAAGGCAAGACTGCAGGTAAGCAATGGGAGTGGGTATGTCAATGGAAAGAGAAAGGAGATTTCTACTGCCTTGGGGCAACAGCAGGAGCCTGGGGAAGTCTTGGGCTGTGGCAAAAGGAAGAAGCAAGAGAAACAGAGCAGGCAGCACACCCTTAGCTCCAAGGGATGGCCATGGGCAGCCAGCCCAGCCCAAACTGGCAGAGACTTTGAGGGAGCAATGGAGGGCTCCAAAGAGTTTGCAGCAGCTTGAAAAATCACCGAGCTGGCTACGAGCAGACCTGGAAACAAGGGCCTGTCTGCAAGGATGCATGGGGCAAGCCAAGAATTGTTATTTCTGTCCTGTCTGACCCTGTTTGGAGGCTTTTTTGTTTAAAAGTTAATTATTCTAATATATATTTAAATAAAATTGGCTTTCTTGGTTTTAAAAGCCTTCAATATTTGTTAGAAAATTCACTATAGAAGATCTGAGCAGATTCTCAGACCAGAGACTTGGGCTTAGAATTTCTTAAGGGAAGTTTTTGAGAGAGAAGGTGAAATATTAGCCACTCTTTTCTTATTAAAAGCACATTAGAAATCACGATATTGCATTACTTGCCCAGGTGATAAACTACAACTGACAGCCGATGTCCGGGACAAGCGTGATCTGAGGAGGAGCTGGAAGCTTACCCTGTGTGTTCTTCCCAAGGGGACCACTGCTGGCTCAGTCTAGGGCTCTAATCCCCACCTGCAAGATATTCAGATTCATAACCTCGTGACTTTAACTCATTTTGGTTTGCTTGGCTGTTGTGCCTAACGGTTTCTTATGTTGCTGTTTGCAAGGAGTAAATGGGTTTATGTACCATCTGACCTGCAGTGCTTCTGATGCTGCAAGGTGATATTGGTAACTGGCTTGACTCGATATTTGTTGAATAATTTAGCTCAGGTTTGTTTCTAGGTAGCTAGCTATCCAGATGAGCATCTTGTATTACTGCCTATTGTCATGGTTACAGGGCTGGCTGCATCTCTTCTCCCCCTCTGAGTTTTCTGAGTGCAATATGAAGGCTGTCCTTGCCTGCAGTACAGTATAGCAAATCTTCCACTGAAAGTCTTGGATGTAGCACAGCAGCCTGCAAATGAGCACTGGCTCATTTTGACGTGTCAAATGTGTGCATTGGATGCACTAATATTAGCTCTTAACTACTAGTAAGTGGGAAGCTAACTGAAGCAATTATATTTTCTTAGGTCTCTGCTTAGGTCTATGCTAAATCTTGGTTTTAATTAGCCCTTTGAAGTGTTACCAGAATTCCCTGTCAGGAAAAATATTTATATGTATGCAAACACATAAACATACACAAAATATCATAGTATTTATATTACTATATTATATAAACAAAAGATTCTCAGAGCAGCTGCTAACCCCTCACACTGATCTGTAGAGTACTTGAGCATTTCTTATGGAAAATAATAAAGTCTTTGGTGAAGGGCATGCTGTCTGTTTCCATGTTGTCTGTGTCTGAACCGGCCACAGTGAAGTGCCACGCAGCCCCTGCACCCTGGAGAAGGTGCCCTGCTGCAGCAAAGGACCTCCTGGCCCCTCTCACCCAGCAGCTGCAAAGGGAGCCAGCTAGAGTGTGTGTGCATGGCCTTCCACGGGCCATACAGCCAGGCTCTCCGGCCAGAGCATCACTAACCTTTTTCCTTTTTCCGGGTAGAATCACTTTACCTTTTTCCCTCTGTGTAAGGATTTTTTTCAAAGATCTTATTACTTGTAGTTATTTAAAAATCTTATTAGACGGCTGACTTCATTGGGCAGAGGAATGTTAATGACATTAATATGATTAAAAGAGTTATTTGGAAAGGAGAGTTTTGCAGTAATACCCAAGGTTTTTTGAATGTCGATTTCTTTCACAAAAGCCCTCCACCCCCCCTTTTTATTTATTATTTCTGTATATTGTGTGTAAGGGGTTTTTTGTTGTTTTCTGCTCTCTCTAGAGATTCATAAACATGTATGTCTGATGTCTAAAATGGTCAAAAAGTGACTTAACTATTGGAGGGAGGATGCAATGGTAGGTGTGCTAAGTATTGCTACAGATGAGGCCTAAAAGAAGGGCAGGTACTCTGATCACAGATTGCAAACTGCATTTTAACTTTTCCATGTTAAAAAATATATGGGTCACAGTTTAAATTTTAAATGTATTTACCCCAAATGTTTTGATTTCTAGGAACTTTGAACCAAAAGAACTGGGGAAAGAAATATTCAGCCTGCAATGGTGCCAAACAATCTCCTATTAATATTGATGAAGATCTTACTCAAGTAAATGTGAATCTGAAGAAACTTAAATTCCATGGATGGGAAAAGGAAACTTTGGAAGATACTTTCATTCGCAACACTGGCAAAACAGGTTAAAAGTCAGATTTCATGTTTGGAGTTAAGTGAGGTCAGAAAAGTGATATAGGACAGACAATCAATCAAGGATCTTTAATGAAACATCTTCATTTCACTTTTCCTTAGCTGGTGCATTCTGAATTTATCCATTAAATAAAAAAAACAGGTGATGATGATAGCCAAGCATAATAGACAAATCACACAAATGAAAATTATGTGTGCAGACAGATAGAGCCAAAGCAATCACATCGTTACTATCATCCCAACATGAGCACTTCATTGAAGCTAAACAGTAATTTAGCATTTGCAATGAAATAATGATAATTATTACTACATATCTAGAATCTGTAACAAGTATCCAAAAATTATTTTTTAAAAGTATGAATAAATTACCTACTCATCTGGAAACACTTCATGGATGAGCTGTGGTTTCAGAAAACTCAGGATGGGATTAATCTCATCTACACATAGACACCTATAATGTGGACGCTTGCATCTGAATTACTCGCTTAGACGACTTCTGCAGTCAAAGAAGAGAAATAGGTCCTTTTATGGTACAATTTGCCTTACCTATCTTAAAAACATGTTTTAGAAAGAAGTGATTTATGCTTACAAGTACCTGTTTCTCCCAGCTATAAAAGAAGCTTATGGTGGCATTTACATTGTCACACAAATCTTTTTGCAACACTTATAAATCCAGGATATCAATAACTAGAAGCTGCTTGTTGAAAGTACTGTTTCTTGTGTCAGGCATAGGTATGGAGGAAGGAATCTGTTAACAACTGTTGCTGACCATCTACCAGTTCCAGAGGAACCCCTAGACCAGCCTTTTTATTTTATTACATTGTATTTTATGTTATTTAATTTAATTTAATTTAATTTAATTTAACTTTATGTTGTTTTATGTTATTTTAGTGTCATTGTTCCTAATTTCTGTTCTTGGCCCCATCATGTACTTCCTACATACTACTCCACAAAGCACTTACTTCCCTCTTGCTCTACTAGCTGAGATAAGTAGTGCATATGTCTTTTCAAGAGATCCCTGAGGAAACTTTCTTTCAAGTCCATAAAAGTGAACTGAGCTTTTCCTCATCTACAGTTCAGATATTATAAAAGGGACTGCTAAGCTCTGCACTTAAAACTGTCTTCAAGGTTTTGAGGAAAGGAGTGTAATGAAACTGAACTCCAGTAGTGCTGTTTTAGTAAGAGGTCAAACAATTCAGAATCACTGGAGGTGGGAAAGCCAAACGTGGGGCTTTGGTCTATTCCCCCTGCTCATTCCCTCCAAGACAAATATTGAGTCCCATCTACAGTTTGTGTACACCTGTGTCCAGCTGAAGACCTGTAATCACCCTCTCCCATGGGAGACCACTCCATAGCTAAGAGGCCTCACAGACAGGACAGTCCTCGTAGGAACTGGCTGAAATTTTCTTTTCTTGTGTTGCCTCATGATTTCCATCTAGAATTATGATAATAATGGATGGGGTGTATTTTCATTTTTGTTAAAAGCACAGGTGGTCTCAGGAAGCTATGTGTTTCAGGAATTTCTTTTCTCAGTCAGGTTGGTGGCTAAGCTAGTTTTCTGAGCTTTTTAGCATAGTTCTGTGGCTAGTTTCAGGCAGCAGGAGACCAATATAATAGTGCACTTCATTAGATGACTATTTTATGAATTGCAGCGTGAAATGAAACATATTTCTCCATGCTAATAGTGAATAACCACACCTCCGTCTTACTTTAAATAACCAATTTCCTGTCAAATTGCTTATGAAATACAGGGAAATAAGTGTACCATATTTACCCTTTAGCACCTAATACTGAAATATGAGAGTCATAGATGCCTTGGCTGGCTTTTATATTGACCCTACTTTTTCCCCCCTCCCCTCTCTCTTTGTGCAGTGGAAATTAACCTGACAAATGAGTATTATGTAAGTGGAGGTGGATTAGACACCATATTCAAAGCAAGCAAGATCACTTTTCACTGGGGAAAATGCAACGTGTCATCAGACGGATCAGAACATAGTTTAGAAGGACAAAAATTTCCTCTTGAGGTAAAGTACAGAATATATTTTGACGATTTGACATTCTGCAAAAAGTAATACTGTTGACTAAATACCTTTGTTTATCACTTGATTAAAGTCTATTTGCAAATATAATCATTCACTTAAATCCAAATTATTAATATTTAAATGATGCATTTTAGAAGGGCAGTGTAAGGCGTTATTCTGTGGCATGTTGAGAATGTCTAAACTGCATTTTTGCACGTCTTCTAAGATGACATTAGAAGTTGGTTCTGTTAATCTGACAAAGTTCAAGCTCCCGCTAACAGCTGAGTTCTTACAAGTTTGGCCTGTCATATGGCCCATCATATTCCACAGCACTCGGTTGTTTAAAGTGTAAATGGACTTTTCAAAGCTGGGGCTTTGCTGAGAGCCCATGGAAGCTGCTGGGCCTTACCACGACAAAGTGCGGCCCATGTTCCTGGGCTAGAAAGAGCTGGCAGCAGCATGTCAGGAGCCACCATGTGAGAGCAGGTCCTGGGTGCGGCCACGTCCACAGGCAGCCAGGCCAGCATACCCCTGGATGGTTTGGCAGAATAGCGTGCAGCAGCATGGGGGTGGGGTGGAGGAGAGGAGCAGCTCTCACTGACATCCACGAGGGAGCTCTGCAGACCAGACTTGCAAACCTCAACATGGCATTGTGATCATTTTCCAGTTAAAGAGATGTGAGGAGATGCTGCTCCTCACTCCAAGCACTTCGGTCTTTTATGTCAGAGCAAAGCAACAGAGCCAAGGAGGTCCTATAGTCTGTGGAGAGCTGTGAGCCAGGAGCTTTCCCTGGGAAGCATCACTTGCTTTACCTCATTAGCCATTTAAAGATTCCCTCTCATACTCCACCTGTCCTGCCAAGGCATTGAAGAGAATATTCTCTTTAGACATCATCACATGAAAAGCTAGGAGGAGCAGGACACTCCCCCATTCACGTGGGTGACCTGGCACTGGGGGAGATTTCCCAGCTGCATCCAGAGAAAGCAAAGAAGGGGTGCAACAAACCCAATGCCCATGACAGAACTCAAATGTGGGCACAAAATACCCGGTAGTCTTTTATTACGAATACTTCTCTACACTGACTGTAAGGCAGATGCAGGAGAGACATCTTGCCTTATTATTCATGTTTTACCACTGATTTCAAGATTTGTCTCACCTGAGTACTCTAGGTTAGATGTCCAGTATCAGCAAACTATCTCAGCTTGCTGTATTATCCATGGAGAGCATTATGCTCCTTGAAAGGATAACACCTGCATAACTGCTAGTTTTCCAGGAGAGGTCATTTTTAGACAGCTAACAGCTGATTAATTCCATCTTCAGATAATGCGAGAGAGATAAAAAATCGATGTATTTGTAATTAAATTTATTGCTTGGAAATTTTTTCTCAAAATGGGAATATAAATAGCTGCATTGTTTAATTTTTAAAACTTTTTGTATATATAACATTTGAATATATTTTTATTTGCAGATGCAAATCTACTGCTATGATGCAGATCAGTTTACAAATTTTGAAGAGGCAATTAAAGGAAATGGAAAGTTGAGAGCTTTATCAATTTTGTTTGAGGTAAACAAAGTATATCTTCGTGTCATTAATTAAGCTTTGAAACACGGCAAATGTTCAAAATGAATTTATCTCGTTCTAATGTGTGATCACTGAGTTCAAAGTTTGCATGTATCTTTCTAATTTATTCTTACAGAAAAGCAAATGGGCAAAATACGTTTGCTCTGCTTTAAGTCATCTATAATTTTGGTGGTAAACTGCAACTTCCAATTCTTTACATGAAATGTGTACTGTTAAAAAATTACAATTTCTTTTTAACAGATTGGAGTAGAAGATAATCCGGATTATAATCCAATCATTAATGGAGTAGATAGTGTTAGTCGTTTTGGTAAGTCTGCCTCCATGTTTTATTGATTACTGATTAGACTAAATTCCATTTCAGTGTAATTATGAAACCTTAACGACATCAGGGGGCACAGTTCTCTAGAGCTCAGCCATGTCTATTGTGTTAGAAACAACAAAAGTCATCTGGATAGGCTAGAGAGCTTAAGCTTTGTAAAACCCCTTAAAATCAATAGGTTGAAAGTGTAAAAAGCTATTACGCCAGTATTTTAAAAGCTTTCAAAAGTTTGACACTGTTATTCTCCAGAAAACAAACATCATTCAATAAATATAAAAGGAAGCAACTTTCATAAATTACAAAGACAGAGGAGGGGGAAATATAAAGCAGTTAACGTTCATTATCCTTGTGTGCCATCTTCTATGAAACACAAAGGAGAACGAGTGATACATCAAGGCAGATACTGTTCTACAGCCTTGGAAGGAGCTGTAAAACTATCAGCAGCAAGATTCAAGACACAGCCACTACATGGCACTTCAATGAGTAGCATATCATTTTCTTGAATAAAATGCAAATAAGCTCTGAAAATTCAGGTCATGACTAAATCAAGTTGCTCCTCCTGAAGAAAAGTGAATAGCACACGATCTATCCTTGTCGGCAATGTACATGATCTGTCCTTGTCAGTCATATCTGTATTGTACTTATTTGAATCCTAGTTGCCAAGTTCTCAAGCTCTGCAGAGGAGCAGTCCTGTTCCTTGCGGACAAACTCTCCATTTCTAATCATGCTTTGTAGGTGTTTGATTTTAGAATCTAGGCTGTCAATCACGTTAAAGGGTATTTTAAAATCCAAAGTTGCAAAATGTATAGCAGGATTCTTACTATAAATGAAAAGTTTTGTGTCCCCAAGCACCTACATAAAATGGACTGGCCATATATTTTTACTGAAGGAAGAATGTGTTAACTAGACACATACCAGCTAGCGATGATGGCTTCTGCCTGAAGGTTGATTAACATGTTGACAGGAGAAATAGAAGGATGGACTTTGTCTGACACTGCTAAATGTTCCCCTTTCATGAAACATGGATATGAGAGAGGGGAGGAGCCGGCTCTTAAACCGTAACTCAGTGGAACAGTCTCTATACAGAAGAAAAGCATCAATGATTTGTAATAAGCTGTTAACGTTATTTGCTGCTCTCACCAAATTTTTAAGGAATTATGAAGAAAAATACAGGCCATAAGTCTGTTCAGGTCTTAAAAAGTAACATATCTGTAAACCCAAAAGTTAATGCACAGTCTGAAAATTCATTAAAACAAATTGTGTTTAATATCTTTATCAATGATCTGGACAAGAAGATCAAGTGCACCCTAAGCAAGGTTGCAGGCAATGCCAAGTTGGGCAGGAGTGTGGATCTGCTCAAGGGTAGGAAGGCTCTGCAGAGGGACCTGGATGGGATGAATCGATGGGCCGAGGCCAGTTGTGTAAGGTTTAAGAAGGCCAAGTGCCGGGTCCTGCACTTGGGTCACAACAACCCCATGCAACGCTACGGGCCTGGGGAAGAGTGGCTGGAGAGCTGCCCAGCGGAGAAGGACCTGGGGGTGTTCATTGACAATCAGCTGCACATGAGCCAGCAGCGTGCCCAGGTGGCCAAGGCAGCCAACAGCATCCCAGTTTGTATCAGGAATAGTGTGGCCAGCGGGAGCAGGGAGGTGATCATGCCCCTGTACTCGGCACTGGTGAGGCTGGACCTCAACTACTGTGTTCAGCTTTAGGCCCCTCACTACAAGAAGGACATTGAGTTGCTGGAGCGTGTCCAGAGAAGAGGAATGAAGCTGGTGAAAGGTCTGGAGAGAAGAGGTTGAGGGAACTGGGGTTGTTTAGCCTGGAGAAAAGGAGGCTGAGGGGAGACCTTATTGCTCTCTACAACTACCTGAAAGGAGGATGTAGTGAGGTGGGTGTTGGTCTCTTCTCCCAAGTCACTAGCAATAGGATGAGACTAAATGGCCTCAAGTTGCACCAGGGGAGGTTTAGATTGAATATTAGGAAAAATTTCTTCACCAAAAGGGTTGTCAAGCATTGGAACAGTGTGCCCAGGGAAGTGGTTGAGTCACCATCCCTGGAGGTATTTAAAAGATGTGTCAATGTGGTGCTTAGGGCCATGGTTTAGTGGTGGACTTGGCAGTGGTAGGTTAATGGTTGAACTTGACAATCTCAAAGGTCTTTTCCAACCTAAATGTTTCTGTACTCGCATGACTCTATATTCATGAGTGAAATTTATTAAATAGGGAGAAATTTTAAATCAGTAATTTTGGATTAAAATAATGTATACAAGGATCTACCTTATTCCAAGTTGTAAATACAGGTATTATTTTGGATACACCAGACAGTAAGGTAGATAATTGTCACAAGATTCATAATTGTCACAGACTGAAAAAAATCTGCCTTGAAGAAGTCGGTACCATTTCTGCCATTTTTGGTTGCTGGGCCCTACTGCCATACCAGCACAAACTTAGCTTTCTGTGGATGAACTACCAGCAATTCCTCATGCATGCTCCCAGCTGACAGGGTACCCAGTAAACTGCTGACCTGAAAGACATTATATTATTTTCACAGGGCAATTAACAGGATGGTCGTACTCTCCTGGAGGACGTCTTTGAATCCTCTTCTACTTTGTGTAGAGCTATTACAGTTTTTCACTGTATTATCACCATTTTAAAATTCCCTGTTCCACAGAAATTTTTCTTCTGCTATCATGAGTAATATAACTCTCTGGTCTAACATGTTGACAATTCCCCAGGCAGTAATTTTCTGTAAAGGTTAAGATCCTGAGTAACTTAACAACTTGAGCAAATTCAGAGAGCCTTGTCATGAGACCAAGAACATATTTTTTAATTTAACATATTTTTCTTTGAAGTTCAAGGGTGAGACAAAGATTTGGCATCTTGGATATTTACAAGTAAATTTACAGGTGAAAAAATTATTGTCAACCAATGTACTGATTATTTTATTTATTACTGGAGTAACTTATTACACCTTCCCAAGTAAACAAAGTTGTTATTGAACAATACTTACTCAAACTAAGCAGAAAAGGCTCAGCAACTGATTTGTATACTAGTCTCTCTGGAGGTCAAATTTTTGATAGACTCAAAATTAACATGTTCCTATAATGGTAATTCTTTTGCAGAGTGTGATTCCTATTTATTCATTGCTTCTGCAGTATTTAACTATCTGACTAATTTTTGGTTTGTTTTTTTTTTTTTTTTTTTCCAGGAAAACAGGCTGCTTTAGAACCATTTATTTTGCTGAATCTTTTGCCGAATGCAACAGACAAATATTACACTTATAATGGGTCTCTATCAACTCCTCCCTGCTCTGAAACGGTTGAATGGATTGTGTTTAAAGATACCATTAGTATTTCTGAAGACCAGGTAATTCATTTAATGTATTAAAACCAAAAAATTGTACATAATACCAAAGAAAAGCGGTTGCCATGTATATGGTAAAGGCCATGGCATTCATTTCCAGCCCAACAACCTGGCTTTTCTTTTAGCAAGTTTTAAATTTTTCATGCAGCCATTAAATTAGAAAGCATATATATTACTTTTTCCCTTTTTTAGTTCAGGACTAGATTCTGAGTCATTTCTTGCCTTAGAAGGGAGTAAGAACACACTTCCTAACTCTGCAAGCTGTTTGGACTTCTAGCCCAGATAAAAAAGAGTACAAAACACTCTTTCCATATTCCCCCAGCTAAATGGTGGTGACTGGGCAGAGCATAGCTCCAATAGCAGAGTGGTCGAGAAATACAGGTGGATAAACCGCTAGATATACTGTTGGTACAGAGGAACAAAAGTTCAGGGCCACCTGGGAGAACTCAACTGGGCGATGTTACCCAACATCTTTTCCCTAGGGGTTTTGCCTGTTAGCAGAATCTGGTTAATTTGTTATGACTTCTAACTTCTTCTTTTTCTCACCTTATCTAGTTAGCTGTATTCTGTGAAGTCCTTACAATGCAGCAGTCTGGCTATGTTATGCTGATGGACTACCTGCAAAACAACTTCCGAGAGCAGCAATATAAGTTCTTTGGGCAAGTGTTTTCCTCGTACACTGGACAAGAAGAAATTCATGAAGCAGGTATTTACTGAATAGTCATTCCTCTCTTCACAGGTTGAAAGACAATTTTCAGTAAAAGATTCATCCTTGTATGAAGATACTAATTTTAAATTGTGTAGAAAGTACCATGCTGTATTATTACTCATAAATCTATCACTTCAGAGAAGAAAACTAGCAACCCTAAAGCATGTCAGATTAAATGGAGTGGAAAATTAAATGCTTGTCTTGACCAAACATTCAGTGAAGATCGCGTCAGTTCAAGCTTTCTTGCACTGCCCTTTTAATGTGTTTCAGACTTAAACAAAGCTGCGTTTTCAGGGGCTGCAAGAGGATTTTGTTTTACAAACCTATTTGGTTCTTTGTTGTGTAATGCGGATGCTTTTCCAACAGAGGCTGAAGTGAGGTCACCAAATTCATTCCACGTAGTCTGCTGAGAAACGGATAGATGGAGAGAATCGCAGAAGCCAGACTCTGTTCTCTGTTTTACCTAAAAGCTCAGGGAAGTTTGTGAAGTTTGTATGACCAAAATAGTGTGTTATGTAATGGGAAACAAGATCTAAACATGGAAGTCAATGATTTCTGTACTCACAAGCACAGAAGAATAAATAGCAAACATCTAATTTTGGGGCATTATGTTGCTACTTGGGTGGGGTTACCTGTAGATTCTTAAACTCAGTTGCACTGAACTGTGGTTAATTAGACATAGGCAGATGACCGAAGCATGTGGTGTAGGTGTTCTTCAGAGTAGAAGGAAGTGTGGTTTCATTTTAATTTGCCTTGGTTGGGTGGATATTTTTTTTTCCTGGAAAAGGATCCTGTGTATGAGACTTGCGTCCAAGCTAGGGGTTGTTCATCATTCAGAACTGCTGGAAGGCTGAGTTCCCTGCACAAGTACATCACACTGTTTCACCACAGTGCTGCACAGGATAGCTTTACTGCTTTATTTCTATAATCAGTCAGTGACACTTCTGTATTGACCTCAGCTTGTCATGAACTCCTCAGATGTGTGCCCAGGATATGAATTTTTTTGCATTGGTCTAACCCAAGAAATACCTATTCAGGAAGGTATTTTTTTGTTTAGGTATTAAGTAGCACTTGACATTTTGAAGCTTGGAGGAGGAGTGGGGAATTGAGCTGTAGCAATCAAGGAAATTATCTCAATTAAAAATTTGTTTTCAAATAGACTTACAGTGGACGTTGTTGATTTGGCCTAACTTAAAGAAAGATCATCCTTCCCCAAATACCTCTGTTGAGTGAAAGTCTCTGGGAGACAGGTCACTGTAATACAGACCACCTTTTCTCATGTCCACGTTGTCAGAAGGAAATTAATCTTCTCAGTCCTTTATAAATAGGCATCAATCTACAGTGAAGAAATGTCATAGGTAAAGGACCTTTGGAGGCAGACACCAGGACTTCAGCCACATGCAATCCACTTGCCTCCCAGGTGGTTGCACTACAGCCATAACCTTGGCCTTCGCCCTTCAGCTCAGTCACTGCAGCAGACAGAAGCTACTTTCAGCTGTGCCATCTTAATCTAGATTTCCATAGAGACTGACAAGAAGAAAAGCTGGATAATACTGTTTAAGAAAGGTCCCTGCGTCCTTCTGTGCACTCCATGTGCCGACACCTGAAGGAGCTTTCCACCTGGTGTCCAAAGCAGTGTGTGTTAAAACTGCATAGGAGGCTGCTTCCAACTTTCTGCACTACAGCAGAGATTCTGTGAATTTCTATCTTATCTGTGAATTTGGTATCCATACAGATAAGGAAAGAGTGTTCAGCCTAAAGGTATTAGGATCCTTTTCTGCATTGAGTTATACCATTTAAAATTAAAAGGCCCTTCCTCTTCATGTAATGATAAAATATGTTGTACAGAGCACCCAAATTTTCTCTCTGTGTGTAGGCTTGTGTAATACCAAACAAATGGGTTTCAATCTACCGAGTTTAAGACAAAAGTGTCCTGCACTCACATTATTCTGGCAGCAAACGCAGCTAGTATTTATTCCAAACTAGGTATTTAAAGTAACAAATTGTAGGTAAAAAATTCTGGTTTGGCCATAAACAGGGAGGGACAGAAAGGGATCACTAAAATTTCAAGTCTTCCTATATATATTTTTTTTTCACATTTCTGTTAATATTTATATGCACTGTGTAAATGCAACAACATCACGTACACAACTTATACATATTTGTGTAAACATGCATATATATATTCACGCAAATGCAATTAGAGGATTTGTTTAATTTACAACACTGGAGGAACATTTATATTTTCACCTCCATTTTAAGAGAAGGTAAATATAAAGCCCTAGGAATCATTAAACTTAAATATTGAGATGTAAAAACTGTAGTCTGAATGCTTTAGTCCCCCCCTAAATAAGCTTATGTATTTCATATTTAATATTGCAAAGTTCTTGCAGTCAACAGAGAAAAAATAATCTTTGAAATCCCTTTAGATGATTGAAGAGAAATGACAAGAGTGGGTCTTACCCAAGTAGGTAACTGAAAAGTTATTTTGTGTCGTGAAACCTAGAATCCTGAGATTCTCCTGTTGGATTCAGTGTAGGATCTCATTAGACAGTAGGATTAAGTGCTTGATTTATTGCTGTTATTAATGCATGGCATTTCTTAAGTAGAACTAAGTTTCCTTAGAAGGGCTGAAAGAATCTTTCTCTTCAATTGTAAACTAATTTCAGCAATGTATTGGCAGAAATTTTCACACAGTGACAGCCTCAACATTCTTGGTGTACAAACACTGCCCTACTGAGGTCATGGGAGATACTTTGTTCCCCAAGCCTGCTTAGTGATGCATATAATTTTCCTATGTGGTATGTATGTCTGCATATATATATATATTTAAGAGGAATAACATAGCTAATCCTTACAGCCATACTTGAGGACTCAACTCAAAAAGCTTTTTGAAATTGTGATGCTTTATCTCCACCAACCTCAGCTGGCATGAAAATCCATTTATAATAGAAATTATTGTATATTTCCATAAACCTGAGAACCATCATGGTAGCTGCTGGTATGTAATTTCCCATCTGCTCCACTCTTCTAGTAAAGCCCTGCGAGTAAGCGCAGAAACATAATTCTTGTTAGTCTTCCTGGGTTTAGTAAAGACATAAAAGACAATCGGTAGTTAAAATTCAAGACTGACAACACAGAATCATGTAATCATAGAGTCATATAGGTTGGAAAAGACCTTTGAGATTGTCAAGTTCAACCATTAACCTACCACTGCCAAGTCCACCACTAAACCATGGCCCTAAGCACCACATTGACACGTCTTTTAAATACCTCCAGGGATGGTGACTCAACCACTTCCCTGGGCACACTGTTCCAATGCTTGACAACCCTTTTGGTGAAGAAATTTTTCCTAATATTCAATCTAAACCTCCCCTGGTGCAACTTGAGGCCATTTAGTCTCATCCTATTGCTAGTGACTTGGGAGAAGAGACCAACACCCACCTCACTACATCCTTCTTCCAGGTAGTTGTAGAGAGCAATAAGGTCTTCATAAGACTTGTTCTCCAAACCCTTCACCAGCTTCGTTGCCCTTCTCTGGACACGCTCCAGCAACTCAATGTCCTTCTTGTAGTGAGGGGCCCAAACACGAACACAGTAGTCGAGGTGCAGCCTCACCAGTGCTGAGTACAGGGGCACGATCACTTCCCTGCTCCTGCTGGCCACACTATTCCTGATACAAACCGGGATGCTGTTGGCTGCCTTGGCCACCTGGGCACGCTGCCGGCTCATGTGCAGCCAGCTGTCAGCCAACACCCCCAGGTCCTTCTCCGCTGGGCATCTTTCCAGCCACTCTTCCCCAAGCCTGTAGCGTTGCATGGGGTTGTTGTGACCCAAGTGCAGGACCCGGCACTTGGCCTTCTTAAACCTTACACAACTGGCCTCAGCCCATCGATCCAGCCTGTCTAGATCCCTCTGCAGAGCCTTCCTACCCTTGAGTAGATCCACACTCCCTCCCAACTTGGTGTCACCTGCAACCTTACTGAGGGTGCACTCAACCCCCTCATCCAGATCATTGATAAAGATATCAAACAAGACTGGCCCCAATACTGACAGCTGGGGAACACCCCTTGTGATCATCTGCCAACGGGATTTAGCTCCATTCACCACAACTCCTTGGGCTGGCCATCCAGCAAGTTTTTTATATATTGGTTAAAAATATTTCTCAACCTGTTTTCTCGTGCAAAATACAACTGTGTAAAGCTCAGCAGCTATTTTAGTTAAATTCTCTTGCAAGAGTGAGGGTAAAGACTCACATCCTTACTATTTTACACACCACAGACAACATAAAATTAGCTATAACCATTTTCAGATTCTCTCAAGACATTTCCTCTTGCGCCAGATACTTTCTACTCACATAATGTGCTGGGTGCAGGTGCCTAAGCTGTCAGGGGGAGATAAGGAGCAGCCTCTGTGAGGAGAAGCCGGGGCTGCCCCATGCTGGACACAGCCGTTTCCAGCCAGCTCCAACCCACCCGTCCCAGGGCAGGCTGGGCCCCGCAGCCACGATGGTGGTGGGGCCTTAGGGAAAACAGATTTAGGAAAGGGCAAAACAGTGGATGGCAGGGAGGAGTGAGGAAAAAAGTGTGAGAAACAGCCCTGCAACACCAAGGTCAGTGAAAAAGGAGGGGAGGAGGTGCTCCAGGCACTGGAGCAGAGATTTCCCTGCAGCCTGTGGAGAAGACCATGGTGAAGCGGGTTATCCTGCTGCAGCCCATGGAGATCCCACACAGGAGCAGGCTTCTGGCATAATCTGTGACCCCGTGGGGCACCCACACTGGAGCAGTCTTTTCCTGAAGGACTGTACCCCATGGAAAGGACTCAGGCTGGAAAATTTCATGAAGGACTGTACCCCGTGTGTGGGACCACATGCTGGTTCAGGGGAACAGCATGAGGAGGAAGGAGCAGCAGGGACAAAGTGTTATGAACTGACCACAACCCTCATTCCCCATCCCCCAGCACTACTTGGGATGGGGAGATGGAAGAGTCAGAAGTGAAGCTGAGTCTGGGAAAAAGGGAAGGGTAGAGAGAAGGTGGCCTTAGTTTTGGTTTTGTTTCTCAATATCCTACTCTAATTTACTTGGTGATAAATTAATTTCCCCAAGTTGAGTCTGTTTTGCCATGATGGTTATTAGTGAGCAATCTCCCTGTCTTTACTTTGACCTGCAAGCTTTTTCATCTTATTTTCCTCCCCTGTCCTTCTGAGGAAAGGGAGTGAGAGAGCAGCTGGGTGGGCACCTGGTGGCCAGCCAAGGTTAACCCAGTACGCCTATCTACTGTGCTGCTCCACCTCCGTCATAGCAATGGAAGAGACTGAGCATATTGAAGAACTACATTTTGCCACACACTGTGGCAGGGAGCTGAAAAGCCCTTGAATATCTTAATGTAAATTAAGTGATTTCATGGCTTCCACAATTGAAAATTTGGATTTAAGTCTCAAAGCCAGATTCAACTGAAAGTAGAAGAAAGCAACGAATGTTGAGAAAGAATCCTCTGTGTTATCCAGTGCTCCCTCAGAACTACACCTAGTCTTATTCCAGCTGTGTCAAGCTCAGAGAAGCTTAAATCCAGGCGCTTTTTTTCTTTTTTAATGTACATCTGAATAAGCCAAATATGGGCAGCTTATAAAGGTCTTTTGATCAAAAACACAGTGCAGGCAGTTTTTGACAATGATTTGGCTAATATACCCTGGTGCTTCCCGATGATGCAATTCAGTTTAGATTAAAAACTTCTAAATTTTTTGTATGGGCAGAATTTTATTCCACAGAAGAATAAGCAAAGAAAAGTGCATTACCATGACCTGATATGCAAAACCAGCATCTAAGTACTCTCCCAGGGAAAGCAGATACCTGAATTCAAGCCCAGCAGGGGCTTGAATAGGTATCTGACTTCCTGTGAATAGTATTTTGCTGCTTGAGACTTGTAATCCAGTTGAATATCTGTTACTTCAGGCTAGTAACAGACTCAAGAACTCCCTTTCCTCTTTGCCCAGATTCTCTAAAAGTCAGTATCAGAGCAGGAGTCTTTATTAGGTAAGTTGTTACATGATCTTGCTTTTCCCAGTCTCCGGAGAGGGAAAGTGGGAAAAGGCAGGAGCAAAGTACCTCTATATTACTAAGACTGGCAGCAAAGGAAAGGAAACAGCACAGGCAGGATGACTGATGGAGAGGCATCAGAGGAAGGGCAAGACACAATAACTTGGGAAAGAACTGAGGTGCAATAATAAGCAGATGACTGTCATATAGGAATATTGTTGGTCACTGCTGAGATGAACAGGACCAAGCATCAAAAGGACAACAAAAGGGAAGATAACTTTTTTCTTGGAAAAAGGTAGTTGGAGCAACTATCTGGAAAAGAAAACAGAATGAAACTGAGATAAATAATATTGGAGACACCAATCTTGTACATTTAAAAGGTTTATAATGCTGCTCAGTTAGCCTGAATACAGTAAAAAATTTCAGAACCAAATTCACTTACAGACGAAAAAGAGGAAGAGAGGAAAAAGGACAGCAGAGAAGAGTTTGGAACAGGGAGAAGCTTGATACTGATACTATGAAAAAGCATTTGGAGAGTTATTTTAAACACCTTCAAAAAGAAATAGCAGAAGAGTGTTTTGATTCGTTAAAAAAATGGAATCAGAGTTTAAGTCATCTGCCTTAATGCTCAGAATTGAGAAGGGAATTGTCTTTGCTGGTCTAATGATTTCCGTTTGCCATCTGGTGGAAATGGGATGGAATGACAAGTTTTAGTAACGGAATGGAATGTGCACAACTAGAGATTTATTTTTTTTTTAATTTGCTCTTCCTTTATGTCAGTTAAGAGAATTCTGTGTAACACATAAAACGGCATGTCAGATACATAGCACAGTAGATTGAAAGCCTGGCAAGCTACAGTATTCAACTAGATCACACAGACTCTGCCTCTACCAGTAGCTCGTATACACAGAGAAAAAAAACAGAAAAGAAAAAAAGAATCACTGCTTATTTTCCATTGACTAGCTCAGACCAGCGCTGCTGAAAACTGCCCACCTGCATACAGAACGTAAGAAATTGAGGTTTTTCAGAATATTTTTGAGGGGTTTGAGTGCCCTCCTGTGTTCAAGTGTCAAATTGCAAAGTTAATGGAAAGACTTTTCCTCCTTTCTTTCAAAATGCAGTACAGTCTGCCAAAAGCATTGCAGTATCATGGTGTTTGCTTCCTTCAAGAGAACTGCAAAGTATCTACACTTATTTTCTTAATCACCTAGATAGTTTGTTTTGCTTGCTTTTGCTAGATAATCGAAGTTTGTTTTAAGCAGATTCTCAGATTTGAAAAATATGTTTCCTCATTTATTGCAAATAGGGAATGGTTATGTAATTACTTGTGCAAAAGTCAAGGTAAAAGTTTTGTAATAAAAATATATCCACCTAGTCATTTTTATATGTAGGATATAATTAAATTGTTGAAAGATTCCAAGTAAACTTCACTTAATCTGATCAGTAATTTTGACATCTAATAAAGACTGAATAATAAATAAAGCAGTAGAAATGAGGTAATGAATGAAACCATAGACTGACTAATATGCCTTTTCAGTACATATGAAAGCACACATGAAAGGAAATTCAGTACATGAGGAAGAAACATCCCAAAAGCTAGGGCCAGGGCAGATAGTCACTCCCAGCGTTTCAACCAAAGTTCAAAAACCATGCAGTTTCAAAGAGGTAAAAAGAGGAATCTGTAATAGGAAATGTCAGGGACCCCTGGCCCTCATTCTGAGACATGAGCAGAAACCTAGTTGCTGTGCTCCCAAGTTGGGAACCAAAAGTTTGTGAACAATTCTGTGTGTCATCTCCATTCTTCAGTGCTGTGCCTGAAGACATAGTTCCCTCACCAGCAGAGGGGATGGTGAGAGCAAGGAAGGAAGAGGAGTTCTTAGCCCAAAGCCAAACCAGCCATGAATGATGCAACGGTATATGGTGTTGCTTTATTTTTTGTGTATTGCAACTTACTGGTCATTTTCTGATAAATAATTTACATTTTCTGCTGATATATTTTTTTCATGCAGGTTAATCTACCTTTGACCTCGTATATTATTTTTAAGGCACACAGGTACTTGGGCAATTTAAAAAACAAATGTCAGAGTCTCAGTAGATTTCTAGCGCACTGGTAATCAGTATATCTGTATGTCTAGAAAAGTATCAAAACATTCAGCTTACTTGAATAAAATGAAGAGAGTATTGGAGGGGAAAGGCTTGTGTAGCAAGCATAGCTACCTGACCAGGCTTCTGGAGGGCAGGTTTCAGGCTCACAAAGAAGGTGTGCGTGAGCCAGGCCGAGGGCTGCAGCAGGCTGGTCAGACTTCTTCAGCAGATGTCTAGATGGTGCCTTAAAAGATAATAATATGAAATCACTAACTGCGAACCTAATCGTTTCTTAGCCTCTCCCTATTTGCCTTTTGTCTCTTCCTTAGGTACTATAAAAAGATTCAGACATCCTTGAGAGGAAATTTAAGTGTGATGGTTTTACCTTTAACCTTTAAAAACAATCCATTATAGATTACAGTCTAGTATAGCCGGTAAGAGGGTGTGCAGCTCTTCTAACGCTACTCTGATAGACCCATAAGGACAAAGTAATAGAGATTTTTCATCCCCAGGGTGTATGTATGAATCTTTATGTTTTGTGTTTTATATTTTATTTCTTGGCAACTGGATAGTAATATTTCACAGAATATGGTATAAAAAGGGGAGGAAAGGGAACTCAGTTAAAATACTGGTTCTGTTTACAGTGCATGGCATCTCAGATATTTTAGTGGAAAGCTAAAAATGAGGCAAATGAAAGACTTGCATTAATTTTCTCAGGATGTGGCTCAAGGTCTTAGAAGAGTCATTTGTACCATTTAATAAATATCCTATTCTTTCCTCTTTTCTTTCTTGCAGTTTGCAGCTCAGAACCTGAAAATGTTCAATCTGATCCAAAGAATTATACTAGTCTTCTTGTTACATGGGAAAGACCTCGGGTTGTATACGACACCACAATTGAGAGATTTGCTGTCTTTTATCAACAGTTGGATGGAGAAGACCAGACTAAGCATGAGTTTCTGACAGATGGGTATCAGGACTTGGTAACTGTAAACTCTTCAAGTTTCATACAAAGGGGTGATGGCAAAACACTCACTGTTAATTATCTTAAGGGATTAAACAGTAGCTGGGAGCTGATTCAATTAAAAAATTACTTCTTTGGCTGCAGCTCACGGAAGCTGTACTTAATTTTTTGGCTGTAAAGCCTTTCTTGCTCTCGTAGATTGCTGTTCTGATTTGCCGGAACTCTCCCCAAAAGTTTACAACCATTTCAATGTCAGAGCTCCTTAGCCATAAAGCCCTTAGCCAATTAGTAGTGCTCTATACATCACTGCTTACTGATGTGCAAAGAATGACCTACACAACTAACAAGATTCAGTACAATCACACTGCTCTAGATATTGTTACTGATTACAGCTTCATGGTATTTTACTAATGCGATCTGTTCCTCTAACCCTCTTTAAAGACTCATAATGTATCAGAGATAACGTTACCTGAACTAATGTTCAGCATTAAATAATTATATAGTTTGGTATCCTCCGTGTAAAAATTCACAAGATTCTTTTCAAAGTTGACTGAAAAATAGTTGTGACAATGAAATATAAAAAGCATACGTTACAGTCCTAAAAAAAAGGAGCTTTATGGTTCATATGAAAAATGTGTTATGAAAAAAATAACATTTCCAAATCTTTGACACTTATTTGCAAGTAAATGATTAAACATGGTTTTTCTTTTAGGGGGCTATTCTAAATAATCTGCTGCCCAATACAAGTTATGTTCTTCAGATAGTTGCTGTTTGCTCTAATGGTCTATACGGAAAATACAGTGACCAAGTCATTGTTGATATGCCTTTAGAGGATCCAGGTAAGTGGTCTTTTGAGCTTAGTGATGACTTTTAGCTGAAAATCTGTATTTGAAGTAGTAGTTTGTTTGCAAACCAGTTAAAATGCACGACTATCAAAATATGCTAAAATGAAATTTCAAAATCACTGCGGTTAACCTTCAGCATGTTCTTTGCTACTGATGTTTTACATGATGTAATTCTCCATTCCTTATAAGCATTACCTATGAAAGACTGCATGTTAATTTTTTTTTAACTCTTAAGAATATTCTGAAAAACACCTACCTGATTTCAAATCTCACAAGTGTATCTTTTAGCAATATAATGTAGGGAAATAAAACCATGTTTGGTATTATTTCTCTATGGATCAAGCATCCTCCCAAAATTAATCCACGCAGCCAAAGTATTAAGGAAACAAGTAATACAAAATATGACTTACAAGCCTGTATGAATTGATTTTGAAATTTGATTTCTTATGATTACTTGGAGTTTGATTTCAAAGGACTTGTGGTGATGGAATTCCCTTGCTTCTTAATGCTGCCTCGCAAAAAATCAAAAGGCCTAACAAACAAATCTTACTGATTTCACAGCCAGATTTACTTCTTCCGCCTGCTGGTAAATATGAAATAATTGGAAACTATAGCATGAAGCTTGATCTTGTCCTTAATAATTCCTTACATTCTGTGGAAGTTTTAGCATCAGACCCAGTTCTTATCATGTGAGCGAGAGCTGTGTTTTTAATTAAGAACCCTGTAATTAATCATAGGCAAAAAATCAAAGACTCTCTGATCGTGCAAGAAACTGATTTTTTTCTAAGGGCCTGGGTTCTTGTTGTTTATTTATGGATTCTGGAAGTTCAGTTTTACACTTCATTAAGTCTGTTTAGCTACAGCAAAGTCCTTAGTGATGTTGTGATGTGCTTGGGAGAACAGGTCAGTTTTTCATTTCAAGGGAACCACATTTCTTTACAACGAGAAAGAAAATGATCCTCGGCAATCCCTACGGCGTGAATTATGAACTAATAATGGTAATGGGGTTTATAATAGTGCGTTTTTGTCTGAAGGAGGGGGATGCAGGTTCAGGTATAGTACATACCAATTTTCAATAAACATTTAACTTGACTTTCAAACACAAAGTGTTAAGAAGAATGCATTTTTGGAGTCCTATGCTAATATCTACCAGAATTTTGCTATTTTTCTTCAGTTTTCTAAAAAGTCCAAGACGAGGTTCTGACATTCTGCCTGACATTTCACTTTTCTGTTTATCCTTTATCTACCTCTTAGATACTACATTCTTCCACCTCCTTTCCAGAATTTGCTGATTTTGTGTTTGAAGATTTTCTCAGATGAGGTTTCATCTACATACCTCCACATCCATTTCTACCTCGAATGACAAATAAGCAGCGTAGTGTTGTCATTATTAAACAATAGTCAGTTCAACAAATCAAATTAGTGCCGTGCTACCGTCACAGGTTTAAAAGCTCAGAAAACAGACATTGCAAAAAAAAAATCCATTTTAAATAATATCCATGGGATAACCCACCTCACTACTAGTGTTGTATCCCTGCTGTAAGGATCAGTGAGACTCGGTTGCATACCACCCTGAGGTGAGAGCAAATACTGCCGGGGAACAAGCGCGGCAAGAGGACGGTGGGGCGTTTGGCAGCCTGCAGCTGGCCAGCAGTGTAGGTACCGCCACCGATCATGGCACCCTTGCACTTCTGCTGAAGTCAGCAGTGGCTTTGCATTCATTTCAGTAGAAGGAAGAGTGAGGGCCTTGCTTTGGAAATACATACTGGAAAACCCATTTCACCTTCCAGTGTATCAGCAGGAATTTCTCTGAGATTTGTATTCTCAGACAGGAGACTTTGGTGCAATAAATGTTATATTTAGCAGTTTTAAGTGAAGGTTTGATACTCTCATGCCTTTTTACACAGACACACCACTAATTTCTTTTTGTTAAAGAAAGGAGAAGATATAATGCAAGGGTACCTAGGAGGCATAGCAATGTAAAGATGTATCTAAGTAAAATATGAACAGGTTAACAGAACTATGAAAATGGTATTGTTGTATTTTCTGTCATATGAACATTTAAATGTGTCTCCTTAATGTTACATTAAAGCAGATTAATTTATGTAAGTATAGTCTTATCCTGAGTTTTCATGTTTTCAAGTAAAGCATTGTAGAGAGGATAGTTAAATAATCTGCATATCAGAACTGTATAAGCACCTGGGTTTTTTTTCAAATTTCAGGCAGTTCTGAAAATTTGCAATAGCTTCAGGTCTACCTAAGGTTTTTCCTCTGGCTTTCCAAAAGCTTCAAAGTTGAGGAAGATTATTTGAGGTCAAATTAAGTATTTTGACGACATTTTAAATAAATTTTAAAAAAAACATAAAAAAGAGAGGAGTTTATAAATAGAAATACAATACCAAAATTAATATTTTGCATGTTTCAGGAGAACAGTTTCTTTGGGATGCTTCCTATCTGAAATGGACACAAAGTTATTAAATGTACTTTGTGTTCTTCTTTTTTTTTTTTTTTTTTGACACTTCCACAGAGGCACATCTGAAAGCATTGGATGAGGAAAATTCAGGGAAAAATCCCTCCCATGTAATTAGTATGATTAGTATGGGTGTGCATTGCTCTATAAATAAGTTTTATAGATGCTGTCTGAACCCTGGATATCATTTTAGAATATGAAAAAATCTTCCATTCTTTTCTAATATTAATGTGTATTTGCATACTTACTTTTACTAATTATTTACATCTGAATTAACTGTTGCAAATATTGCAAATATTTCCATATTTAATATTTTAATATTACAAATATTAAACAACAGAGATATGAGAATGTAGATATCTAATGAGAAAGATTTGTTCAGAGCAACTTGCTGGTTACTACTATAACATCAAATTGGTTTTGTGATCTGCTTTATAGATCTTGAGGCAAAAGGGGATTTCTTGGAGTTCCTGCTTGTGAATTTATGAAAGAAAAGTTTTCTTCACCATGAAGACATGAAATAAAATTGACTCACATAAAGTATAAACTAAAACTTTCATTTTCAAGAATTACTCTGAGTAAGCCAGTTTAATTAAGATGAAATTCACTGCAGTCACCTCTAATCTTCATGTTAAGAGCTGAAGTGAGGCATGAGTCATGCGGAAGCTTTAGATGGGCCCTTTTCCAGGAAGAATTCTGCCCTTGGAGTGGCCGCTTTTAATGAGGGAAGTTTCAGTGCTCTGTGCAACACAAAACTGGTGTTAAAAAAACCTCATGACCATTGTTTTAGCCTTTTACTTTTAAGATGCTTGCAAGAGAGAGTGTTGCTCATGCCTTCTCCCCTCCCAGACTGGGTGCCTCACATGTGTGGTTAGTAAGGGCTCTGCAGGCTCCGGGGCACCCACAGACCAGGTTTAAACTTTCTCGTCAGTGCTTTGTAAGAGTATGGACCTCTTTTGGGGCCATGCTCTCTGCCTCAGTTTGTGGAAGCCTCAGGAGCTCTGATATGACATTGGGCAAATGATCGTAGTTGAAACCTCTGCTCTTTGGGTTTTTCCTAAACTGTTCAGAGTGGCAGCCTTTCATCTTTTGATATAGTGTGTGTGCACATTAAAATCGGTTCCAGGTAGCTTCCATTTAGTGAAAGTCACCGGATGCCCTATGTGATGTAACTACACAACCTCCACTGAAAATGAAGGGAATCATGTACATAGTGTTTTAGTCAGCTTCGATAAAAGTCCAACTTTATTTACCAATTTTTCATTTACTATTAGAATTGGATTTTGAATAACTATCTAAATGTGTGCTTTGACTCTCTAGATAACACCTGTATAGCTCTGAAAATTCTGCAATAGTTTGTCGTGTAGTTAAAACCGGTGTTACTTACAAGCTTTTGCTGACACAGGAAACGAAAAATAAGAAGATATCTCTCCTCTCATCTTCCTTTGTGTAGACTTTGGTTGGTGTTTATCAGAAAAGCCATGCTGGGATATCTCTCTCAAATGCTGTCTCCTGCGTGGCAGCTCATGATGTCAGCAATGCTTTGTGAGGGTCTAACTATGCAATTGCTTTGTAACTTGTCTTCATTATTTTTGTCCTAAAAAACACTAGGCATATCTTAAATGTTTCATTTAAGGGATGCTTTTTTTTCTAATTTTGTACTGGTAAATGTAGAAGTCTGAAAATGAATCTGATCAGAGGAAACAGGCTTTACTTTTGGTCTTGCCATGCCATTTATTACATGAGACAGTACAGAAATGAAAAGAGTTTATGTTGTGCACGTTATTCATCAATTACAAATCAGACTGTTTTAAGACTTTTTTTAAAGATTTGCATTGAACATAAATGTAGGGAACTAGTACCTTTTTTGTCTTTGTTCTGTCGCTTCTTCACCTGTCATTAAAATGGACTATGAAAAGACCTCTACAAAACTTCCTAACTAATGATCTAATTATTTTATTTTAAAATGTAAGCTATAGAATAATCAATATGTGGTTCCAGAAAAAATAAACAAGCTTGTTCATCAACCTACATCAATGGGTTGTTTTTTGGAGGGTGCGGTTCTTCTCGTTGGTTGGGGGATATTAGCAGATTTCTATAATCTCCCATGAAATTTAAACTCAGCAACAGGATTAACAGAACTTCTACTATGTGTGTGTCTCTTTTCCTTTTGAAAACTACATTTTCTGAGACCAACTAAATTTAAATGGGCTTGGTAAAATGCCTGAAGATTTAGTGCTGTTAATATAAATTTTGTATGTGTGTTAATGCCTCTCCATGGAGACAACAGCAAGAAACTGTAGTTTTCTGCTGGTGGAATTTGTGAGCGCATACCATGCTTTATACTCTAGCACAATTAACATTTTATTTTTCTGACTGAGTCTGATTAAAGCTCAACTCAAGAATAGTGACCACAGAAAGAATGGATAGCATTTCTCTGTATTAAAAACATTTTTCAGAGAAGTCTACTGAGTACATAGTACATGGTATGGGTCTACTGCGGGAAGACTTTCAAACTAATGTCTACAATATTTGATTTATATCATTGAGAAGCCAGGGAATATCATTATCTCCTCCACCCCTTCCTCCCCTCCGCTCCCCTCCCCACCCTGCCCCGGAGCCTCCTAGGCTTCCTGGAGTCAGAGGTAAGATAATTTTTCTCTATCTTGTTAACGAAAGGTTAATTCAGTACTTGGTAATTTATAAATGTTTGTTACAAAAGAACAATTTGTGAAGATTTTGTGCAGCATTGTTTAGGCAAAATTTGTTTGCATGCTATAATCTACAAGTAAAACAGTATGAGCTTGTTAGTTTGATAAACTGTCTAGTGTGTGTTGCATATAGTGCATGTCAGTTTGTTTTGAAAGGTAGATATGGACAGACCAAAAGGAATACAAATTAAGTCATAGATCCCCATATGACTTTGCAGAGATGAGAAGTATAAAGATGCCATCTTGAGTAGTGTATTGAGGAAACTTCATTTGGGAATTGTGGAGGAAATGCAGACATGGAGCTGTGTGTGATGCAGTAGTTAGAATCACTCCCCAGGCTAAGAGACTGGCACTTTTGCTTAGTGCAAATCAGCCCTTGGAATACATGCTAGCACTGGTGTGCAGACAGAGTGCTAGAACATTGCTTAGGAAAAAAGGCCTTAGAAAGATTCAGAAAGGGAATGGACCTTCCTGTTCACCAAAGGAGCAGTAAGATGAGTTAATGCTCTGGCCTTAAAGGGTATTACATTTCATCACTGGAGACCTGTGCCAGTTCCTACCAGAGATTTGTAGGTTTCCTGCAACCTGCTTTGAAGCCTCTCTTGCTGACCACCATCAAAAGTACAATATTGGGTTTGGCCAAAAAGACAGAGAGAAAGAAGGTGAGAGACTACCTCTAAATTTAGGGAAAAGGATTTCCACCTGGGCTGTAGGAGATTCATTTCTTGATCCTGCTTCAACTGTTACTTATCTTTGAAAAGTGGGGAGGCCTCAAAAGCCTTTAGAGTAGTTCTTTGCAGAGCACCCAGTACCTGTTTATTAGGGACTTTTTGTGGGACGTGGTACAACCAGGTTCATGTCCTTTCATTGAATCAAGTGGAGTGGGAGTTTGAGAAAGGCCTTAAGCACTGGACTCTAGGAAGCGGGGGTTTCTTCGGTCTGCCCTGACAGAGGCAGGCAGCGTACTGCATGCTGAATATGATGGCATGGCTGTTGCACTAGTACCTGACTCTAAGCCTGGGTGCACAAATGAGGAATCTGCTGGATGAAAATTACAGAACAGATCATTTTACAAGAATACCTTCAGAGCTTTCAGATTAAATATAGAGGAATAGTTGATTGCCAGACTTACCTTTTTTTTCTCTTCTGTATTTCTGCATTAAACTGTACTTTCTCTTTGAAAATGTTCTCATAAACTTGGTTGTCCCTGGCCAGGATGTGGTTCCTCAGTGCAGATCCAACACATGCTGCAGTATCAAATTCGAGCCAGGCAAAACTGTTGTGGCTGAACGTGTCCTGTCTAGATGAGCATTGCTACCGTTAGAGCTAATCCTCAACCCAGGAGGTTGGCTGCTTCTCCAGACACAATCCTATAAAACATCTTAAACTGGATCTCAATAAATGTAATAACTAATCAGTTGAGTCCTTGCAGAATTAATAATTCTGTGAATTTAAAATGTTGGATGATATGGTGTGTATTTTTGTTTTATAGAGGCTGACCTCATTCCTGAACTGAATGAAACTGAAGAATATGAGGTATAGCATTCATTTATTTTAAGAGAGTATTTCAAATACATACATTTCAACTAAATTGAATTGATATTCTGTGAAAATTTTAAAAACTATGTCACCAACTGAACGTATTATCTGCGTTTATATATACATACATATATATACATATACAGCCTTCCCTTTCAGCTATATTCCTCCCTAGATAACTCCAGAGGTAGCTCACTATTTAGTTCTCTGGGGCTGAAGATACATGGAGAAGTAAGGGATATCACAGGATATGCCTAAATTTTTTGGAGAATGGGGCATCAGGTTACTGTCACCTCTGAGTGAAGTCTGACAAAATTGTTCATTTAGCAGAATCAAAGCTGTCACCCAGTGTTAGGCTTTTTAGTTTGTTTAAAGAAAAATCTGGCTTGGCTTTGCTTATGATGGTTTTAGCATGTAGGAAACTAAAGTAAGGGAGGAAAGCAGTTGTGCTGAAGAGTGAGATTCACGTGTGTCTGCTGTTAGTTGAATTTAACCATTATCCAATATTCTCGGAGGGTCATTTACTCTTATTTCTCAAGCTCAAGTTAGACTTTACACTATAACTCTATTTTACACAATTTTGGATGTTTTTATGGTAACCTCTGCAGACTTCATATTTGGTAACTAGGTTTCTGGTGTCCCAGCAAGGAGACAGGTGAAAATATGAAAAGACTTTAACAGTCTCTAATACCGACTTTACAACACGGACAGTTCCTTCAGTAAGACCTACATTTGTATCAAGTAATCCCTCAGAATTTTTATTTTATAGTTTCAATCTATGAGCACAATATTGTCACCAAGTGGCAAGTCCTTGTTATTTAGATAGACGGCTTGTGCTTAAATGTCTATCTATTTACCCTCCTTTGTATTTGTGGATGCTGCGTAACCAGTAATACAGTTAGTTCTCTGTTGGTGTAACCTACACATCTAGATTATTATATTGCATCTGTCAGGACAGTAGCCGAGTGCCAGTGAATGTCAATTGATTTTTACATGAACCAAGAAATTTTAAAAGTACAGGCATTGCCCTACGGAAAGTAGATTTTCAAAAACAAGGGCCTGTCAAGTCCGTCTGGATTTGAGGACACAGTCTAGATGCTGCTGTCCCTACATTTTAGGTATTTAGCTCTTGGAATGAAATCCAAACCTGAGAGTCATGTCTGAGGTACTTTATATGGTGTGAGTGCATTAGAGGTTCCTGGTACAAAAATGGGACTGCAGAGTGAACCACGGCTCTAGCCTAGTGGTTAAAGCCCTCACACTGGTGAGACTGGATAAAAGTTAACAACTCCTATTAGCTGAGTGCACCAGTTAATAGTTTATTCAGCAGTGTTTCATCTTGGGCACTTTCTTTCAAAGGCTGTTGTTTTTACATTCTTCTCTCTGCTGCGCCCTGTTCACTTCAGTGCAGGAGTGGGAGATCTACTCAGCCTAAAATATAGTGGAAGCTGAGGATTTCTTAGACTGATAACTGTGTCCCAGTCTCCTGTCTTCTGGGTGTTTTCTCTCAACATTATGCTTTTGAATGAAAACAGGTGGGTTATTTCCACCACATCACCAAGCCAGATCTTCAAAAGAAAAAGGACTTACAACTGTATTTTGTGAGAGGCTCTGTCCTGCTGGTGTCTCTTAGGGCTATGTGTGCCTATCAGATCAAGTCCCTTCAGAAACTGAACATGCCCCTTATTCTAGTTTGCAGAGTTGTGCTCAGACAGGTTTGGTTCTGGTGCAGTTCTAGATGGGGGCATGGCACAGATCTGCGGGCACTGCTATGTCTAGGTCAACAGAAAAATGCCTGCTGAACAAGTGAGATGCTTCTGCATTATGTTTTTTGATTTGGGGCAGGAAAAGTTGGAGAGGAGACAAAAAGATTTAAACTTCGATCCTCAAGGACTGCCTAAATCCTGATTGTATTTAGGCACGTAATTTTCTTTTTTTCTTTTTGGATCTGTCCTTAAAAAATTCAAAACTTTAACACAGATTTTTCACAAAGTATCATTATTCAAGTTCAGAAAAGAAAAGGTCATAACAGGGATTAGGTGGTACCACTCACAACACTTGTGAAACCAACCCTTACAGTCATGCTGACCATCCTAAAGTCTTCTTTTCCAAAAAACTCCAAAGAATCAACAAATTTAAGGACAGGTCATAAATATATTTTACAAATTCTGTTACTGTGACAATTTAATCAACAGCTGGGTATTAGTGCAAATCTCTAAGACATTCTGATAGCAAAACCATATTTTCACTATTTGTACTGCATATACAATTGCATTTTATTAGGAAAGAGGTAGAGCTTTTATAATAAAGCAGTTAAATATTGTGAGTGGTTTGTCTCTTAAACAGAGTAAAAGTAACACAATGCTTAAGAAGCTGTTGTGACACAGGATTTTTTTGTTTGTATTGCAAATAAGTGATATTTTCAAGAGAGAAGAGGATACCTGTTCTTGCAGCTAAATACTTTGCTGTGACCAATAGTCTTCTCAAGTGCTGTCTTGTTTTGCCTCCCTTATTTTTATGGAGCCAGGAAAATGTATTATTGCAGTTTTGGTTTTCGTTTGGGTACAGTGTCTATAAACATTTTTAATTGTCTTCGGCTATGATATTTTTTCAAAGGATGAAGTTGATGAAAAGGAAACAGAGGTGGATGAAGAAACTGCTGTGATTCCTAGCACTGACAGTACATTAAACCAAATATGGAAAGATTTCCAGGTGACTACATCCAGCTACAGTCAAGAAAAAATGGGGACAAAACCCAATGAAGCTAAAACAAACAGATACTTAACAAGAGAAGAAGAATTGCATGGTAAAGATGATGTTTTCAAAGCAGTTTATTACACTACTTCTCCACCTGTTAGTGCAATTTCTGAAGAAGAAGAAGATCCTTTTTTGGAATCCCGAACAGTTACTGGAATTCCTCCTCAACTCACTGACTCCACCAAAGGTGTAGAAGAAGAATATATATACCTTTCTTCAGGCACTGAACCAACAAGAATAACCACTACTGGCCATAGTGATGAAGATTTCTTATTGTCTCCTTTTAAACCTCATGGGGAATCTGATGACTTTTGGAGTTCAGTTCTTACCACTTCTTCAGCACAGCTGGGTACAGAGGAGACCTCCCAAGAAGACACCCTTCCTTCAGGAAGCCCAGATATAAGCATGCATGTTGTTCTTTCCCAAGGGTCCATTAAGTATGTTTCAGAAGGTGTAGCACCCTCAAGCTCTGATGAGCCTCCAAAGCATACTTCTTCCACTGATGGAAGCTTATGGTTCCGTAATGCTACAGATCCAACAACTCAATCTGTTGATACACCGGATAGCATGCAGTTGCCTCAGACCAGTTACACAGATGCTTATATAGAGGGATTAAAGCCAGCTACAGTGTCCTATTCCAGCAGCCCAGTGGTTTCACAAGACACTTCAGATGCGGATTTAGAGTTGCCACATTATTCTACCTTTGCTTTCTCCTCTGCTGAATTATCACCTCACTCTATCTCTTCAAGCTCTGGAGAATATGGTTCTGCTTCTGCTGCCAGTGAGGTACTCTCTCAGACAACTCAACCAGTCTATAATGGTGAGATACCTCTTCAACCTTCCTACAGTAGTGAAGTGTTTACTCTAGTCACCCCTTTATTGTTTGACTCTCAGACGCTCGACACTACCCCTGCTACATCAGATAGTGATGTGACCTTGCATGCTACACCTGTATTTCCCAGTGTTGATGTGTCATTTGAACCCACCCTGTCTTCCTATGATGATGTACCTTTGCTTACATTTTCCTCTGCTTCCTCCAGTAGTAAAATGTTTCACCGTTTGTATACAGTTTCTCAAATGTTTCCACAAAGTGCTACTCCAGCTGTTGCAAGTGATAAGGTGTCCCTGCATGCTTCTTTGACATTGGCAGAGGGTGATACATTAATACAGCCAAGCCTTGCTCAATATGCTGATGTGGTGTCACATCAGACTACTCATGCTGCTTCAGAGACACCGATATTTGGTCATAATAGAACTCACATATTTTCTCAAGTTGAACCATCCAGCAGTGATTTAAATATGCATGTACTATCTACAGTGTCTGAACTTTCTTATGCTTTGTCTAGTAATGTGGGCTCCCTCCAAAGCTTTACTGTTTCCTATGACTCTGCAGAATTTGTGCATGATTCTGTTGACGTATTTCGTCAAGATCCTTTATTTAGCAGCTATAACAATGTACTGGTGCATAAACCTTCTTCTGTAGTATCACAAGCTGATACTTTGCTGCAGCCTACGCGCTCTCTATCTAGTGATACGGATTGGTCTGAAGCATACTCTGGTAGTGAGTCCCTTTTGCCTGATACAGATACTTTGACGGTACTTAACATTTCTTCCTCTGATTCTGTAGATGAAATTACGTATGAATCATCTGGGTTTAGTGATGTTAATAAGATGCTTCAAAAAGGTGATGTTATATATGGAAATGAGAGAGAACTGCAAATTTCCTCTTCTTTAAGTGAAATGGCTTCCAGTGCTGAAAGTAAAGTGATACCTGAACTTTCTACATCTGTTTCTGATAATGATGTAATTAAGCAGAATACGTCTCTGCAAGAAAGCCCACTTCCTGTTTCTAGCACAAAGGGAATCCTTCCAGTCTCTCTTGCTTTTCCCACTACTAAGATATTTGATCATGATATTAGTAAACTTACAGAAAATCACCTTTCTGTTCAGCCTTTGCATGTTACAACTCCAGCCTTTGATGACACTTTGCTTAAACCTATGCTTAGTGCAAGCTCAGATCAAGCTCTCTCTGCCCCTGCTTATAGCAAAATGTTATCCTCGACTCAGCCGTACTTTTATGAGACCTCAGCTACATTAAATAATGAAGCATTACTACAATCCTCCTTCCAGTCTTCTGGCGATGGCGCTCTGCTTAACACGGCTGCAGTTGGGCGTAGTGATCCAATATTGGCTGAAAGCTCCAGGGTTCATAAAGATAGTTCTACATTTGACCAAATATTGCATCAAATGACACCAGGTTCTGCTACAACTGAAACCGTGCTGCATTCTACATCTGCACCTTCCGTTGCTGATATGTTGTCAAACACTGTTAGTAAGCCCACAGCGTCACTTCAAGGTTTATCTGTTTCTTATGCAAGTGAGGAATACGTTTCATCCACTTTGTTTAATGGTGAAGATGTTCAGCAGGTTATGCCTTCATTGTACAGTAGCGATGTGTCATTCCAGCTGACCAGTTTAGAAAATACCAATGCATTCCCCCCCCAAGCAGCGAATGCCGTAACAACTCCCTTCCTAACAGGTGATACATTACCACATGTAGCTACTCCTGCAGACAGCCATATCTCTTCAAGTGTTTTTGAAAGAAGTGAGGCAGCCAGTGTCTCTTCAAGTTCTACACTTGGTTTTGATCCTCTTCATATGCCTGCAGTTGTTTCTGATTCTGACGTGTCCGTTCATCACACTGTTCCATTACCAAATGTACGTATTTCTGTTACGGCTGTTCCTCCCAAAAGTGAGATCCCTGTAACTTTGAGTAGGTTGCTGGTTCCTTCTAGAGAATCCTCTGGGTTGTTTCCCAGTATCATGTCCAATACAGATTTGTGGCCTTCCGTAGTTGAGGATGACTACGATGAATATGACGATGGCTTCCCTGTAAGTAACTGTATCTCATGCACTTCCCATAGAGAAGCTCAGGATATGGTAGTAGAGGAACAAAATACAAAGGTAAACAATAACAAGGATCAGAATAATCTAATTATAAGCTCACATTCTGAGAAACCTGAAGAAGAAGAGAAGATTTCGACTGCTGCATCAGACAGTCAGACAAACCATGCCACGGACAGACGTAACTATACAGCCGTACCAACTCTGACAGCGAGCGTGATACCTAAGAAGCCCAACGACCCGACAGTTTTGGAGAACCACATTCAGACTGCTAGTGTCCCATTGCAAAACACATCAGAGTCTAAGTCTTGGGCTGTTTTTACAAGTGATGAAGAAAGTGGTTCTGGCCAAGGTACCTCAGATAGCCTTAATGATAATGAAACTTCAACAGATTTCAGTTTTCCTGACCTTAATGAGAGAGACACTGAAGGGGCAGTTGAAGCAGGTAACTCAGAATTAACTCCTGGATCATCACAGTCATCAGCCTCATCTGTTACTAGTGATCACTCATCAGTATTCAACATCTCTGAGTCAGGTTAGTTATGGATAAGTCTAATGAATACCGTCGAAAGCTGTGAGGGGATACTTTTGTGCCGTAGAGAATGAGAAGGTTTACCTACATATAATAAAAGGAGAACATAACAGTACCAGTAGGTGTGATGAAGGAGGCATTGGGGAACAGGGGGTGCATGCTGAGCTGGCTATCCTGTGAATGCTTCTTCTGGCTACTTAAAACTGCACCTGATTTATTCTCTGCTTTTGGATAGATGCGTACTGTCAGCAGAAGTTGGGTGGTGCATAATCCAAAACCAGAATTTGTTTCAGTGTTAATTGTTTAATTTTAGTCTTAAAGATTTAAAAGGGACGTAAGTTCGCTGTGCAAAGACAAGTGCTGCCCTTATGGAAATACACCAGAGGAAACTGTGCTTCTGCCAGAGGAAACATACCTCTGAGATTCTGGTTTTAAACTTACAACAGCACATTTCCTCCTTGTGTTTTGTTTTGTATTTTCTGAGATGTATTGAGCAAGGAAGAAGATGCTTCAGTTTGATTCTGATTCATCTTCACTCATAAAATCATTCATTTTCATTCTTACTCTGTATGCCAGCTTCAGGTTTCAGTGAGATGCAGACCTTTCGTGCCAGATTTCTGTATTTCCAAAATGCTTAGAGCCGTACCCTCCTGCACCGCTTTCTATTTAGTGCTATTTTTCTATGTAGTCCTCTTAAAGTCAGCAAGAATATTCGTGGTCTGTGATTCCAAGGATAAGGTCAGAAGGCAAAACTGAACCTCACATAGATAAAAACCTGATAAATAGAAAGCATTTCCTTTATATTTAAAAAATGCGTTGTGGAAAACCTGAAATATTCAGGTACCTAATCTGCATTGCCTCTTGTTAGAGTATTGAAAATCCAAGAATAAAGTCAGAAAGAATCTATGATGTTTGAAAAAAAACAACCCCAGAACCAACAAACAAGGTTTAATTGGCATTTCAGAAATTTAACTGCCATTAAGTACTCACAGCACCTGTAGAGGGCAGTATTGTTCAACTAAACCCACTAAGGAATGGACTCCACAAAGCATGGGAAGTTTTCGGTCCAGTCCTACAAATAACACAGTTAAATCACATGAGGTCATATTACTCATGAGCAACAGAATACTGGAACGAAAAGGTGGTAAATTGACTCTCTGTGTAGCTGGGGCTAGTAGAATGTGAAAAATAGAAAATAAAAATGAAAAGAAAATAGAAAACATACTGAAATTAGGAGGAGTCCTAACAAGGTAGGCATTATAAAACTGAATCAATAAGTGAGTTAGTTCAGTAGGTAAGTACTTACCACATTGTATAAAATGCATAGCATTTCCTTAAAAAATCAGCAAAAATAACATCAGCATTTCCAAACTTATGTTACTAATGTGAATGAGTGTTACCAGAAGAGATTTATAGTTTTCATAATGGGTGTCATTTGAATTGTTGCTTATAGTAACTCAAAAAGCATTATAAGTTCTGGAGGAGTAGTAGTACAACAGACTTATTTGTCTTCTAGATATTATTGAAAGACACTATACAGTATCATTTCCTGTATGCTATTTTTTCCAATAAATGATGCCAAATATTGTCTTTTAATAAACTGAAAATTCAATGTGAGCATGTCTAACATGGTCTCCTGTAAATCAAATACATCTTTGCTTAATTCAATTACAAAGAAATGAAACAAAAGAAATCAAAACAAAACAAAACCCTCTCAGTGGAGAACTTATTTATACATTACAGTGAATTAATCAGAAATTGATGAAATGTCTTCTAGATGTGACCATTACAGAAAAAAAAATGTCATTTAAACTTTTCCCGGTCTTTGCAGTTGTTGATGCATATTTATGTTTGTTCTGAACTAGGGCTTTCTCTGTAAAACCTCTATGGCTACCTAAACCTTTCAACTTCAGTTGAAAAACTGTAAGAGAAATTAATATAAAGAAATATGCAAAGGATCCAGACACATCAATTATTAGGGAGCAAAGAAATCTACTATAGATGAGACTGCCTTTTCAGCCACTGTCACTGGAGTGATGGCCAAGTAGGCGAGAAACCCTCCATTACAGGAGAAGCCTGCTCTTCATTCCCTGTAGAAGGAATCCTAATAGGATTTGGTCATGCAGTTGGAAGGAACCCTGCCATCACACAGATAAGACTGGGTTTTACGCTATGAATTAGTGCAGAGTTGGATAATCAACCATGAATGCTTCGAAGGGATCGTATTCTGATCTCTCATGCATGCACATAGTTTCTTCTGAAATCAACAGGAAATACTGATTTTAGCATACTCATCAGAAACTCGGGGACAGATTTTTCAGAAGCAACTTGTGCCTGCATTCACTCTGCCCACTGAGCTACAGGATTTGAAGAGTGAGACTTGGGTGTTAGAGTACTTTGAACTAAAACCAAGAAAATGTCTACAAGATTAGAGCCTAGACCTTTTTGCATATAAAGCTGTGAAAGCCCCTAAACCTAAGAAAATGGAAGCAAGCAGAGAGCTGCCTGGAAATCTGTACTGTGTGAAGCTGTTTGTTTCTTGACATCCTATTTAGAACATGTGATTTGTTGACGGGTGGTTTTTTTTCAGACCCAGCCCCATTCCATCCTCCCTTTTGTCTGAAAGCTTTTTATTCATGTAGAATTGGTGCCTTGAAATCCCAATTAAGTGCAGCTGATTTCTAGACAGCAAAATTTTGCGCCCATACAGAACATTCATTGAATTAGGGCTGTTCACAAAAGCAGAAAACATTCTTAGAAAATCTAAGGGTTTAATTCTAACAAGTGCAAAAGTGCTTATTTCTGTATTTTAACTCATATAATGGTCACAGATCACAATAAATGCACAGATTGAAAAAAAATCAGTCATTTTGTGTCAAAGTCACAGTTTTAAAGTGTTTACTTCTTGAGGTATGACCAAACTTAAAAATGCAGAATTGGTCTCATCCAGCATTGTGTTCCCTTATTTAATGAGATTATAAAATATATTGCTTTCATCTTCATACAGATTCCTATGCCCAAATATTTTTGTCACCCAGCATTACAAGGCTGACAGAAATGTGAAATCTAGACAATATCTAAATAATCATTTGATCACCTGTACAGATGGAGGTAGGAAATTTAATTCTGGCTCCAGTGTAGCTGGGGGAGGAAGTACTGCATTTGGATTCAAAGAAAGCAGGATGTATCCATAAGGCGAGTTACAGAATGGACAATGTATTAAAATACAGAAGGCTTAACTGCAATACAGCAAGCACATAGGGACTGCTGTAAGAAAATTTCCCTATTAAACTATTAGCCAGAGAGTCATTTGTATTATATGAGTGACAGTTTAATATCAAAATGTTCTTTACACATTGCAATACTATATATTCAGATTCCTTAATTCAGTTGGCTTTCAGCTAATAAACAGATGAAAATAAAAACTTTCTTCTCCTATATTTTAACAACAATCTGCTATTCTTACAAAGAGAAGGCTCCACTGCTGGAAGGCTGAGTCACATAAGCTTGAACACTTTGCTTTACCCTCTATCTGCTTATTTTCTGTAAGCTGGTTTGCAAATGTATATACTTTCTGCAGTGCATAGTAAAAAATAGAGGTAAGTGGTATTAAGTAGGCTCATTATAAGACACATTCACTCATGCTGTGCATTTGTCAGAATTTAAACATGGACTGTTTCAATTTTCTCTGACTGCAGAGGCAAGTAATAGTAGCCATGAGTCTCGTATCGGTCTAGCTGAGAGTCTGGAATCAGAGAAGAAGACAGTTATACCACTTGTGGTCGTATCAGCCCTGACTTTTATCTGTCTAGTGATTCTTGTGGGTATTCTCATATACTGGAGGTAAGTTGTTTTTTGGTTGATTTGGTTTTTTTTTCAGTTCTAAAGAACTGTGATTTGAAAAATGTGATTGACATTATTGAGCTGGTTTTCAGGAGGGAGAGTGGATCTTGTCTCTCACTGTGTCTTTATATTGCTCCCAGCACTGCAGTGACATAAAGCTGACAAAATAAGGTGGTTTCTGTCCAAAATACTCAACTACAACTCTTTTTGGTTGCAGAGGGTTGAACGATTGCAAGTAATTTATTTCTGTTTTGAGAGATTTTAGTAAACTTACTTGTGATTATGAACACCTAGAAGCCAAGTAGCTTAGAGCACTGGGAAGAACAGGAGGGAAGAAGAAAAATAAATAACATGGTGTGGTTTGTTTCCTATCTTTCTAATCCTTTAACAGTTAAAAAAGGTAGTTGTCAGTTAAGGATGAGAAGCTGTGGTCCTCAACAGGACTATGTGAATAAAGCAATTCATATAGGACTGCAGGAGTGTGCTGTAGCTGACATTGTATGTAAGACAGAAATGGGATAGTATCATAGTATAAATATTTTACAATCATTTACTGAGTAGCTCTTATGACGTTCCGTGATTAAGAACTTGTTCTGCTTCGTGATTCTGCCTATCTCCAAAGCAAAATTTGTTCCCCCAGCCTTTCAAACCATTCAGCTAGTAACTAAGGATGCATTTCATGTGCACACACATACTCAGGCTCCCTCATGGGCCTGTTTCTCTGTGTCTTGATAAATTGATAAGACATTGAGAAAAAAAATTAGGCTAAAGAGCAGTGATAGCTACAAAGAGTCCTGATAACATAATCAGTGAGGACAAAACGATTATAACTATCCCGTGAAATAAAACAGACCAGCTGGCATGGCACAGATTTCTTCCATACAGCTGAAGCCTCTTCCCTCACGGGGAAAATATAGAGTGGCTGCATTCTTGTCACCTACTGGGGATGGTCTCTGCCCTGTGCTAACCCCGAACTGTGTCAAGCGTTGTGTGAAATAATGCAAGTTGGCCTGAGTTAAAAGCATACCAAAAATCTAGGTAGCCGTGTGACAGTCTGTGGCAGCGCTCAAGCCTTTGGCTCTGTTTGTTTGATTCTAGGTAAAGCCAGAGAGTCATCCTAGGGACACGTCTGCTTAAGCTCTCATAGGGCTTTCAAAATACACGCACAACCCCAACCCTTTGTCGAGTGTGCAGGTGGCCAGGGAGGAAACGCAGTGGTCCAGAAGGGGGAAATCAGTTGCAAAAATTCCCTGCCACGGAGTCTCCTGCTGTTTGGTGATTGCCAGGAACCTGATCCTGTTACTGCTTCTGCAGTGCTACCACATAAACTAGCAGCAAGAAACAGGACCTGGCTTTTCCAGGACCTGTATGAACAAGGGAGAAGGCAGACCCAAACATCGCATAGATGATTCTAGAGCCTGTTTCTTTTTCTTTTCCCCTGCTCAATCCTGCTTAACTTAAAATGTATAGAAGTGGTGAAGAACCAGGAACTAGACCCCATACTGCCCTTTCCAAGTTACTGACTACGGTAATCTCTAGGCTATGATGTCAGGGTTGTGCTTACTGACTTTTCTTCTAGTCTCCTGACACTGGTTTTCTATCAGCCTAGCAGGGTATGTCCCACCTGGGGACAGAATACCTCCCATCCCTGAACACACTAGGTATCAAGAAACTGAGTTTTTGCTTCCCTTATTCCAGGCAAGCAAGCGTGCTAGTGAGCCAGACAGCCTTCAGCGTGATTAAACATGCTTTTAAGCAATTAATTTTCTTAAAGATTTCTTCTTCCTTCCAAAGAAGTAGTTCATTGCTGTAAGAATTGCACGACTCAATTCTTAGTTTATATCTATTTGGATAAATATACTCTCCATCACAGGATTTCCAGCTAACCACTTTCATACTGAGGACCTTTTCCTGTCTTTCATGTTACGCAACACAAATGTTCATATTCATCTTCCAAAGGGTTTCATCCCTGGAGCTAAACAGTATTTAAAATCTCTTCAATTTGCCAAGGAACACCATCCATTTTAAGATCCAGACTGTACAGTGCAGTTCTAGTAATCCTACACGTTACAAGCTTGTTTTTGTCGAATAACATTGTGTTCATTTCGTATTTTTTCTCTGGGAATGAACAATTCTGTAACAGAGGTCTTTCGAAATAAAACAAAAATCCCGTTAGCAGTAATATTTTCCTGAACTTGGGTTTAATCTTTTCTGTATTTCTTGTGTACTACAAAATAAAATATGGAGCTCTTTTTTTATTAATCCTCAAGAAAATTTTCTTGGCGTTATGATAACATCAGTAACATGCTTCTTATTTCAGAGGAATGAAACATAAACAGTATGTATTGTAGGTAGGACTTTGTGGCCCTCTTTCAAAGGTGCCAAGACCCTCACCTCTTTTTAAAGCCTGGGAAAAATCAGAACATTGACTTTATGGCTACACTGTTTTCTTTATGCCTGGAAATATTAGTATAAAGTCTATAAGCATTTTTGTTGTTAGATTTAGTTTATTTTGAAATAATTGATGTAACCTGTCAATGTTTATTTTTATAACAGTTTTTTTAATGTGGGCCAATTATTTTCAGTTATTAAAGTTCATAAAAAGTTTAGGTTTCCAATAAGTTATTCTATATTCCTTTGGCAACAATCATAAAAAAAATTTATGGGTCTTTCCTAGCTGGATATTTGAGTGAATAATGCTTTAAGTTTTTTCCACTACTAGCTCCTAATTTGAATATACAAAAGGTGTGTTATTTGGTTTAAAAACCAAATAACTACCAAGAGTGACAAGTTCCAGTTTCTCAAGATTAAAAAAAGGCAAAATTATTTTGTTCTTCACTTGAATGACTTGTATCAGAAAAATAATTCTGTACCATCTGTTGTTTGGGTTTGGGGTTTGGGGCTTTTTTACATGAAATTGTTAATCAGCACTTGAGGAAATTCCCCAATCTCTTCACTGTCTCATTAGGCACAGTTTCAATCTTCCTGTGATGAAATACTCATTTCTCTGACAAGGGTGAAAACTTTTAATGGCAATATTATCTAAAGATTGTCTAATTGCCAGCAGGAAAATACAGTTTTGAACTACTCTAGTTCTGTGTATCAGATCTTTTGTAATTCAAGCAATTTTCAAGCAATGTAATTTTCCTTCCATTTCTTCGGCATGATTAAGATTACAGTGGAATAATCAAGGAGCTTCTTGTGCCTGTTTAATGGCCTTATCATCCAGAGATCTTTTTTTTATATAGCTTTAGAGAGAATTTTCTATCCATATCTAGACCCTGTCCATCTCTCAGTATCTACTTGACTGAGTCCATGCAGCAGAGATGCAACAGGGATATCTGAATCTCCTTGCTCCGTTCTTTTCCCGGACAGCTTCATCATTCCCATTTTGCTGAATTAACCCTATCTGTTAAGGTGACTGAAATTGAAAGTTTCTCTGTGATGACATATAATATACTGGAAATTGCGTATGCATGTGTGCACACTTTTGGAACAGTTCATAGAAGTGATCAGTGAAAATAAACCTGATGAAATGATGTCAAGGAAGAAATGTCAGCCTATTTGTGCAAATCTATTTTTGTAACGGTTGTCAGAAGAAAAGCTTGGAGAATAGTAAAATGGTAGCAGTTGCCAGCGGGCGTTGTGCCATTCAAGACTCTTTTTCAGCAAATATATGTGAATCTCAGACTAGCTCTAATAATGAGAGCAGCAAACTGCTAATGCAGCTCCAGCTACATTTCTATCTACAGACACACTGAATATCAGCTGGCTGTCATGAAGCCTCCTAGAAGTTACATGGCAGCAATACTTCAGAAATGACCAAACCAATGACAGACAACACTCTTGAGTAGTCCTTTAAATTTTAACTTTCCTCTGCCACCCTGTATCTTTGAAACACAGCTGTCAGAGCTGTCAGAGAATGTTCATTCTCTTATTACCCTTTCCGAGGATAGTTAAACTCACACATACAGAGACACACTAAAAACAGATTTAAACTTACAAAGGCCACACTCATCCATCCGTCCATGAGGGAAAATCTTTTCAACTATGTGACATCAAATTATAAATAAAAGAGTTGATAAAATTCTAAAATGAAAATTTCAGCTCACAAACACTTAAAAATTAAATGGAACCATTTAAAAATTGAATAGTTGGAATTACTGGATCCATTAAGGATCCACTGAAAGATCCTTTGGAACCAATGGAGCTGTAGATGATTGGAACCATTTAAAAATAAATTCTAGTAAGTGTTTGAGAATACCTATTGGCAGCTATCCTGTGAGCACAAAAGACTGAAATTCTCAAAGAAGTGATTGTGCCTCTGAGACCATTCTGGGCAAGCACGGGATGTGCAAACCCATCCCGTCACAGATGCCTCTGACTTCCGAGGTTCAGCTCCCTTCCTCAGCCAACCCGAGCAGTGAACACCCTGCCCACGCGCACACTCACTCGCACACACAGTGCCACGCTGTGTTGCCTGCCTCGGTGACAATCCCAGTCAAGCTATGAGCAGTCCCTGCCCCAGGGGAGAAATAGGCAGCACATATCATCAGCCAAGGTCCAGGGGCCCGCCTGCCAGAAAAATTATGTCCTCTGCAGTCTGAGGCATGGTCTCACCCCAAGTAGTTCACATTTAAGTGTTCCTTCAGATCTAGTATCCCTCCTGTTAAACCAAAGAGCTGCCGCTGCACGGCTTCCTGTGCAGATACAGATACTCTAATTAATTAAATGGCTTAACACGCTCTCCATATATAAAGTGTGTGTTCAAAGAAGCGCGGTGTCTAAATCACAAATTACAGTTTTAGGTTGAAGATCTAAATGCTGTGATGAAAGGTGTAAATTAAATAATCAGGTTAACATTGAGTGATGGGACCTTTGTGTGGAAGTTTGAAATAGTCATCACTTTTTTCATTAACAACAAGTGATAATTAATGAGACATGGTTATTAACATTAGGTTTAGTCATGAAGACTTTCACTGCTGATGCAGAAGCAGATGGAGTGCCTATTTATGAGTCTTATTACAGGTTAAGTCAACTGCTATGAATTTGTCTCCCAAATGTGCTAAGGGTGTAATTTATTTTCAGCCACAATTAACTTGTTAAAGATTAAAGATACAGTGGCTCAGTGAGGGATAGTGAATATATGGCATATTATGAGGGCATTTTAAGTACTGCTTTAGATGTGAAAGCCATTATGCTAATTAAATTCTTTTTAGCTCAATCTTTTCTCAAGCAAGGAGGTGACAAAACTCTGTAATGTTAGCCTGTAAACTTTATGTATGATCATTGTTCATAAGCAGTAGGCATTAGGGGGAGGACATTTTTTGGCTTGAGACTTTTAGTGTCAGGTTGGTTGGCAAGTTCAGTTGGTTGGTGCGGTTTTTAATAAACACAGTACATCAGCATTGTCTGCACCCAGCAGGCAGGGCCGGACTCTCCAAAGGCTTTTAGTGATTTGAAGTACTTTGATCCTTGCCTACCTCTCACAGACATTTCGTACACGGTCCTGACACTAACTCTTGAGCATTACGCTAGCATTGAGACAGCCTTTCTCACCTCAGCAGCCGCTAACTCTATGGAGTGCTAACATTAGAGACTCTTTAAAAATTAGAAAGATGTTCCCAAGCACATCCTGAATGTGTTCTTGGTCTGATCCAAAATGGCCATTTCTAAGTAAAACTAAGTACATAATGGATAGTCTTACTCCAAACATGTTGTGCAAAGCCAAAACTCCTCTATGATCATCACAAATATGCTTTTAGAGGATTCTAGCTGGACTCCAAATTTAATTTACATGTTAATCACCAGAACTATTTTGCATGCCACAATTTTCCCTTGTCCGCCTTTCCCTGTGTTTTAAGAGAATCTGCATTGTACACAGAAAATTCCCAACACATTCTGAGAGTATGGGCATGTTTCTCAAAGGCTTAATTCAAATAAGCTTACCAAAGTCCTTATGATCTAAATTAATGGTTCTGGAAAGAATGACAATATCTGCATATTCCTTATCTATTTCTCAAAGTAGCCTCAAAATTTCTTTTTGATTATAACAATTATACGAGGGATTTTATCCATGCAGTGATACAGGAACAGTACAGAAGAATTTAAAACACCAGTGATTACACAAAATAGCAAAAGATTGTACAATAGCTTCAGCCAACAGCTTTGAAGAAGCAGAATCTTGTAAATATAAAATGAGATTCATATTTTCCTGATGCACATATTTCTTTTTAAATTTAATGACTAGTGAATAATATCTCAAATAGATTAAGTGACCCAGAGTAAAGATTGTTATTAGCATGTCTAATCATATGGAGATTTTTTAATTAAGGAGGCTTTGCAATGCTTACAGCAGCAGTTGGTTGTTTAGTCCCTTGAATAGCTTGGACTCTTAACAGATGCTATTCTTATTATCTTCACATCTGGATTACAGCACAGATACAAATAACATTGTGGGTCATAGTTAAGGTTGATTCCATTTGTATTCATCCTTCAATGTTTTTGCAACAAAGCTAGCATCTCCTGGAGTTATAAATTCCCCCGTATCTGTCTGTCAACTTTGGGAAGCCCTCCTTGATTAAGGTGTCCCTCAGTGTTGCAATTACATTATGAAAAAAATTGTTTAGTCCCAGTCATAGTAGTTCCAGAGCCGCTGTTTTGTCTGTTACAGGGCATGTTGCCTTTTATTGCATTTCCGTGTCTGCAGTAGGATCTAACGATGAATTACCAGAATTGATCTCGTACACTGCTCCATCTTCTGGCTAGCATAATCACATGAAAGGGAACAGGAATTATGTGTGCGAATTTGGATAAGCGAGGAAGACAATGGCTTTTTTTTATACTTGGAGTTGTTGTGCAGCATCCTCAGTAGCTCCTGATGCAGAGTTCCTCTTTCAGCTTTCACTATGTCTGATATGTGCTCTGTCTTCTGCCTCTGGTATAGGTAAAGATGCATGGACTGTGTATTATGCTGAGTTAATGTAGGATCTTCAAGCTGTATGCATAATTTGGGGGGGTATTGGGGGAATATTTATATTTCAGCAGTAGTATTTGACATTCCGTGAAAACTGGTTTTCAAAACCATGATTTCTTTCTTACTCAGTAACGCCAGAATTCCAAAAGGTCTCAGAAAATGTTGTAATTTTTGCAATATTTATGTATGTTTCTTCCTCTCTAGGAAATGTTTCCAGACTGCTCACTTTTATTTAGAAGATAATACATCACCTCGAGTGATTTCTGCTCCCCCAGCTCCAATCTTCCCAGTCTCAGGTATTTTTTGTCAACTGTTCTGTGGATTGGTGTTAGCTGTTGGAAAATGCTGCCTTGTATGTGTCATATGAATTCTTCACATACTGTAACATCTGTAAACCAGAAATTTGTACCCTGTTGTACTAATAAACCCAGATGCACTTGATGGAGGCAGAGACTAGTGTTACTAACATTTTCTCCTGTAGGTAACACAGAAGAGAAATATCCTCATCTTATAGAGTTGTCTCAAAGATACGCTGTGTCTTCCAGCCATTTGAATGTAGCCTGACTAGAAATGGCTTCTAGTGTAGCCATCTGAGCTACACAAAATAGCTCTAGTTCATTGTCATAAAGCAGAGGATTGCACCAGCAACATAGTCTGCTGTATTTCTTCCTCTAATTGAATTTGTCACATTTGTATGGATCATGACCTATTCTTTTTACCAGCAGGAACAATATATGCCTCATCTATCTGCATTTTATTTGCAATTACAATGTTTTCTTTAACTGATAGATTTTACTAGCGTATTTACTACTGGTAAAGTTCTGTGTGAGCCTCTTATAAAAATGATACGCAAGTGCAGAATATTATTAGCATCTTCTGGTTCCGTATCCACCACAGTTACTTGGAAAAACTGTTTCTTTCTTTCCTTCTCAAAGAGTATCAGAAGAGCACATGCAGCCCTTCCAGCTTTTTCAATCTGAGTAGAATGAAAAGTACCTTAAATAGATTAATTTTGCAGCAGATCCTGAGCCACATTTTCACACATGAGAAAAGGATACCTTGTTCCACAAGTAATGCCTTTGCAAACTGTGCTGTTACGCAGGGGGAGGGCTTCCCTTGGAGTGACTAAGGGAAGCAAAATCACCCCTTATGTACATAACTAGTAAACACATTTAATTAAACAAATCCCAAACATTAGACTTCTGTTGTAACTGAATTGTAGGCATCTTTAAATGCCTCTTGCATTGAATGCTATTGTTAGACGATGCATAACCTCTCTCTGTATGGTTAATAGGCAGGGGTATAGCTTGATTTCAGAAAACATGTGATTATAGATGAATGCCAAGTGCCAATCATTATAGGAAATCTCTGCTCTTACTCTCTATTATTAACTATATTACAGTACAACTGTATAATTTTCTTGCAACTTTCCTGACCAGCTCACCTCAGGGAGATAGTGTTTTCCTTTGTCATAAGACAGAATTGCACTTAAAGTTATTCTGAGTGCTTAAAATATGTGTTTGGATGCTGGAGGTTTTCCTTCTGACATACTGATAATATTAACTTAAAGAGAAAAGTGTTTCTAAGTGACTGAAAGATACATAAAATACTTTGTGGAAAAAGCTGCAAGCACTGAGGCAATATTTTTGGTTTATTTTGTGTGCAACAGATGTCAAGTGAGCAGTTTTTGTGTTTTCTGTTGAACAAGTGTTTCAGCAGTGTAATTTTACAGCAATTGAGACTAACCATGGTATAATACTGGCAAAGAGCACAGAGCAGGAAGAGCATTTTTAAATTAAACTGCTAAGTGTAATTTTTTATTATAACTATGACTAAAAGCACACTCCACAGATCTCATTATATATTAAATTTTTCTTTTGTGGGGCTTCATTGGCAGAGAGAGGATAACTGCAGCTTTTCACAGAAAATGCCCTGGCACTTCACAGCGTAATGCAAAGACGCGTTCAGAACAAATAATGAATTACAGGGTAATATTAGGACCCACTATCAATCTTTAAGTAGTTTCAAGTGATACCTGCCATCCAGATATAAAATATATTCCTGGAGTCAGAAGTGATTGAATTGGGAGATTAGCACTGTCGAGGAAATAAAGCAGTAATTACACCAAACCTGAGATCTCTTTCTCCCTTACTGTCCTTACCCTTAGGATCATCTACCTTCCCTTCTGTTTTTGTGTTTGCATATCATTAGAATAAATGCTTTATGCCAGGTTTCATCTCTGAAGTGTGAAGATAGTGTTACAAATTTGTTTAGCTTCTCTTAGGCTTGACTGGATAAATTCACTTTTTGTATTCAGATTCATTCATGTAAGCGGAAGACCAGATGGATCTCAATACAAATCAACAAATTCTTCATAACTGAAAGCTAAAACTATTAGGTGGCCTAAATGCTGAACATCTGTTGATGTAAATAACAGGTCCTTGTTCAACGTTTTTGATATTTCTTTCTCATATGAAACAGTGATAAAATTACAAATTGTGAAATAAACATATTTTTAATCCATGAAAAGCTTTTAAAAAAAAGTTATTATTCTTCAGAACGAAAACTAGCTGAAATAATGTCATCCTTTAACAGGTAATTAACAAACAGATGACTTTGTTTACATAGCGTATTTGCAGGAAAGAGAAGATTAAAAGAAGCAACGGTTTTTGACATGATCTCTAATGAATGTTCTACACAAGAGTGCTTTTCTATATTTGTATAAGGTAAAAAAGAGATGTCCTGAAATATAAACATCAGATGGAAAATTCAGCCTCAGAATCACAACCCAGAAGTTGCATGAATCACATTTCTTGGTTGAGAATGCAGCTACTGTCTGTGGGTATCCAGAAAGTCTTAAACTTAAATCTTGTACTTAAAACTTGAGGTATATAGCCTGATATGAAAATTTGCAGTCAATACTCCCAGGACGACCCATAAAATTATTATCAATAGGTAATCATAGAATCCTGGGGAGAACGGGGGGAAAATCCCTACTGGAAGTACTCACTCATGCAGTAAAAGATGAAAATTAGTTGTTGTTTCCTTTGGATGCCAACGCAAACATGCAACACATCAGTTAAAATTGTACTACTGGTGTAATACTGCATTAATTTAGTAGGCTTGGGACTCCGCGGCTAGTCCATGTACTGCACCAGAGCCCCGGTGCAACACTAATCAGCCTAAAGCACCCAGACTCCTCTGCCTGATCATTCTTTTTTTACCAGTTATTATTCAGAGCTCTGCTCCTACCCTCTCCCATTGAACATCTTGTAGCAAACTGCTAATCCTCACATATCACCCTGACTTCACGGTAGATCCGAGTGCTCTTTAGTTTACAGACAAGCTCAGCATCTTGCAGAATCGTCACCTTGATTTTGGGGGCTTAAAGACAGAGCAAGGCCTAGCAAGGCATTTTCTGTATCTTCTTTCCAAATAGTCATTTAGAAATGTGTAATTGTTAGAGAATGGTTTTAGAAATGTTAATGGTGTTAAAGACTGTTCTTATTTTTGTGGGAGTTGTATTTCCAAAGTTCATGCTGAAAATTTTATTTCAGGGTGTTGTGTGGATTGCCTACATAAAAACTTCTTTATATGTCACTGGCTTTTTATTCTTCATAAATATATTTTTTGTCTTTTCCCACCCCTAAGATGATGTTGGAGCAATTCCAATAAAGCATTTTCCAAAACATGTTGCAGATTTACATGCAAGTAATGGTTTTTCTGAAGAATTTGAGGTATGGCTCTATGACGTCATCTTTCTTCTTAGCACATACAAATAATGTTAAGTTTAAATGCCTGGAAACAAAGAACTGGGCATTACGTTCTGACTTGGGGACCAGTTTCATAAATGCATGTCAACATGAGCACTGTGAGCCCAGTAAGGATTGTATACGAAGAAAGACTAGGGAGATCTATGAAAGCTAACGGGACTGGGATGCAAATGGGAATGTTTATCACTGTTATAAATACTCAATGATTGTGTGTGTAAAGTATGCAAAGATAATGCAATCTGTATGGTTTATCAGATACAGTTGTAGATCTAAACCTTTTCCAACACTAATGCCAACTGAATTTTGCAGAAGCTACCCGCATTTGCTTGTTCCATTAACAGAGAAAAAAAATATGGGAGTGATTATGAGTATATGTGGCAAGACTTCTGATTAACAGGGGAGCTAATGTAGTCTTCATATGTGGTAGTGAAAGCTTTACAGTTCCTTTCCTAAAATATATGGTTCATAAGGGATATTTCAAAACTTTGAAACATATGCTCTCATCATATAACATCACTGTCACCTGATGTAGCTAATGAACTTCACTGTTTTTCACATTCATATGCATTAGAAGCAATTTAAAGATAGATATGTTCTAACTTAAGTCACATAAAATAAACATTATAAAGCAAACTCTGTAATTCAAGCTGTGCTATTAAAATTCTTGGCAAGTGATTTTTAACAAAATCAGTCAGCTGAGATGGAAACAAGTCTTTTAATTGATCTCTATTCATTTAAAATATGATAGTAATATTCCTGCTGCAGAAACAATACTGAAAGTCAAGAAATTAATAGTTTTGCATCTTTTGGTTTTGCTTTTGTTCCCCTGGCCAATGTGTTGTGATCTAATGGACCAAAAATTCCATGTCATTCACCTGACCTTCTTCATCAGACTTTCTTCTCCCAATTAATTTAACATTCAGAATACCCATCTGACTGAGGGCCCAAACTTGTAAATGCTTGTGAATGTCCAGTACATGTTCATGTGTTACCCACATGCGTATGCACTGACAGGACTGGGCTCCAGCTAGTCTGGCTGTTAATAAGAGCAGATGTTGAAGGACTGTGTAAATACAAAAGTAACCATTAGTGAGGACAGCAATACAGAAATCAAATTGTTCATCCTAAATTGTTCTTTTCCTAAATTACAGCAGTGATCCAGAGACCAAATACGCTGCATCTCACTGAGTTACACCTATCCCATCTGAAATATTTCATGCTTGTTTTAACTATTACAAAAAACTCAGTGTCCTTATCATTTTGTGGAGATCCTTTTTGGCTTTACAGACTACCCCAGGATTAGTTTCCAGCCTTTCTCTGCTGAAAAAAACTTAGAAGATATGGAAAAAAAATTGAAATACAGTCACTGGTTTTGCAGAGTCAGCAAACATTTGGAGAGGAGAGTACAGGGCTGGTTCAGGATTTTTATTTATATTACTATAGAACAACTTAGATTTAAAATCTAATTTCCAGGCTGGTAAACAATTTTCGTATACATACTTAAATAGCTTAGGGTGAAGGTAATTAATATTAAAATAAATCCTAAAAAGTGTTGGGAAACATTATTATAGTACTTTTAGTCACAACAGCTTATTTCCTACTTAACAGCATGGACCTTATAAATGCTTGAGTTTCCTGTCAGTTGAAGTAATCAATAAAATAAAATAAATTAATTTTGTGGGTTTTATGGCCTTTGTGCCTGTCTTTCTCAGGCCTGCTTCTCTCTTTATAAAACATTGGGTTCACTGAGAAACTGCTGGGAGACTGAGGGCTGTGCTGCTGTCCTTCACCAGAGCACCACGAGGCTGAGCCGCACGCTGCCCTGCTCCAGTGGAGGTTTTGCAGCTGATTGCAAAGAGAGCAAAACCATTCCACAGAGAAACTAATGCAGTTATAAGGACCAATAACAAATCCAATGAACAGTTAAATATGTAGATAATCTGGCTAAAGTCAGTGGTGTTGCTCATATGTATAAGCTTTCACCGGCCCACGGTCTAACATTAAAGATAAGAAAACCAATGCCAGTATTTTAACAGGAAAATTACCTCTTGTTTCCTTTAAGAGTTATGTCAAAATATTCAGCTTTATTGTTATTATGGAGACATATATTGCATGACCATAACTGTTTTCCATATAGTAACTGTAATTTATATAAACACTTTTATCCATTTGTTCTGTGCTGTGGAATTTGATTTTTTTTACTTTTTTTGCATTCATTCCCTCATTAGACACTGAAAGAGTTTTATCAGGTAAGGAATTATTTCACTGCATTTTTTTAGCAATGAAGTAGTTGTAAAATATCATAAGATAATTGGGTATAAGGTTGTGGTTCTTTTGGTGCTGACTTACTGTATTTTAAGACATTTTATGTATCTTAATACTTACTAAAGTATGACATACATTTTTTGTTTCAGGAAATCCAGAGCTGTACTGTAGATCTAGGTATTACATCAGACAGCTCTAATCACCCCGACAACAAGAATAAGAATCGATACATAAACATTGTTGCTTGTAAGTAAATGCATCACTTGGTGTTTTGTTTAAGAAATGAGTATAGACAAGTGGAGATTTATATGCTATTAGAGGGGAAACAAAATACCTCTACACTAAAAGCTCTGGCTACTGTTCAGCAAAATGCTGGGAGAGGAGTAGCATGAGAAATCACATCTCTTCCGGTTAGTCCTCTGGCATTCTGCTGCTTGGATGAACATGTGTTAGCAAAACATATTTGTGTCTTCTGTGATGACCCAAAGGGAGTTGGGAGATTTCATTATAATGCCATTATAAAGCCAAAGAAGCTGTGTTTTGATTGCCAAAATTAATCCATCTTTGATCTGGAATAATGATGATTTATCCTCTCTAGGAACTTCCCAATCCCTGGATATATTTACTGTCATATAATACAAATGTACCGGTTTTATGTTGTGTTGTGCCCTGCCACAATGTAATAGATCAGCTTCATTAGCCAGGACGCATGTTTTCCCATTGCATTGCCCTTCTTCACTATCCCAGATTTTTCTTTCTGAAACACATCTATTCAGCCTTGTTAATCTCTCTTTGAAGCTATTGCCTCTGGGCTCTTGATCATTTTGGTGGCTTAATATATTTTTCTTAATTCTCTATAGTATTTCAACTTTGTCTGATAACAAGAAGCTCTAAATTAAATATAAGGTCAGCATTCAGTGTCACTAACAGAAATAGGTTAATAGAAAAAGAGACAGAATCAGTCCAGAAGACAATGTAAACCAGCAGTAAGAAATCTGTTCCACCTGGCTGAAGATACCTCTAGAGAGATGGAAAGTCAGGGATTTTCCTCTGCCACTTTGTGTTTGTACCTGGTCGTACAAAAGGTGCTAACCCAGTGGCTTTTTTATCAAAGGGCAATGCACGGGCAGCTCAGGTAGCAAGAATTGCCCGGTGAAACTGAGTGAAGTCTCTAGTCCTTATAATCAGTGCAGGCTACAGAAAGCTCCATCCCTCCCTGAGGTAACCACTGCTGACCAGCTTCTCCAAGGTCTCATTGCTCTCCAGTCTCTGCTTTTTAACTTGGAATTAATGTGCCTTAACACTGGTGCTGACTGTCATTTGAGACATCCCACTGTGCAGGCTTGCCAGTCGTGACACAGGACTTACAGAAGACCCATATCCCTTCACAAGCAGCAGCTGGAGGCTGTAGGAAAATATGTCACAGTGCCTAAAATGACTCCAGGTGATGCTCTTCAGGCAACTAAATTCTGAATCCCTTGAATCCTTGGATCCATTAGTTTATTTTTCTGCAAACTAGAGTTTTGATTCTGATTAATTCCTAAGCATAGGATGTTTGCATATGTAATTGTCACTGCATTAGTCCTATGTATTGTAAAAATCCATTTCAGTATTTTTTAAAAAGATGTATTATAGAAAGAATAGAATTCTTGTAGAAAACTATGCTTATTTTCTCCCTTGTTTTACTACAGATGATCATACTAGGGTTAAATTAGCACAGCTTGCAGAAAAGGATGGAAAACTGACTGATTACATTAATGCCAACTATGTTGATGTAAGTGCCATTTTCTATCTGCCAGCCTATTCATCTGTCAGCCTTTTCTGTAAAAACTGTTGTATGGAGGTGAATAAACTTAATTTAAAAAAATAGTATCACAACATTACAGAATTTTTTTAAAAAACTTTAATCATCGAAGTTAAGCCTGCAAAGTTAAGGTGCAGGTAAAAGTCCAATTCTTTCTTGAATCCATCTTGACATTGTAGCAGCTGCAGCTTAATGAAGAGCTGTATGAAACCAAAACGTCCTGTCACATCTGAGTCGTTTCAGAAGCATTTAGCATCTGAATGTTTGTTCTTTTATACATTTTTGGTAAGTGGTTAATTCTTCTGTCTGAGATAATCTCATGAGAGGAAGATGCCATTTGGCTGAGATCCTCACCGAGGTACCATTTATTCAGGTTTTGTTACCTAGTAATTTACATGTGAATGACCTTGATTCATTTTTTAAACCACTACCATAACAGATGTCTCATAATCACTATCATGTCAACATTCTGCTGGAACATGGGGCACTTGAACATATATCCTATTTGTTGGAATGATAAATATTGACATAACAGTTACATTCACATGTCATCTGGTACCACAGGGTTTCTGTGATTTGGACAGTTATAAATTCAAAAGTACTTAAAAGCTTTTGAGATTCTTTAAAAATAGATACATAAAATATCATGTACTCCTCCCAACCTCCTTTTGCTTGAGGACTGTGATTTGACAAGTGTCATTTGTTATATTTCAATTTAGGGCTACAACAAGCCAAAAGCCTACATTGCAGCTCAAGGGCCACTAAAATCGACAGCAGAAGATTTCTGGAGAATGATATGGGAACATAACGTAGAAGTTATTGTGATGATAACTAATCTCGTTGAGAAAGGAAGGGTATGAGTACCTTTGACTATTATTTATTTCTCTGATGTTGATAGATGTACCTGTAGCAGACTCCTTTCTCTCTTTTAAAAATCTGGTTTAGGCATTTATTGAGCAAAAAGCAGTAGTTTGTAGTAGTTGCTTCTATTAGGATTGGCTATAGAAGTATAAAGTTGAGGATTTGTAGTATGAAACTAAAGAAAACATTTAAACTCAACTGTCAACAACAGGTCTTGAGCCATGTTCTAACTACAAAAGAAAATTGTCTTCTACTGAAAAAAAGACTTCATGTATATAATTAGGAGTGGCAAGACTCTGGACCTTGTGCCACATTCTGCTATCAATCTGCTCTCCGTCATTGTCTTTCTCAGGGATGCCTTAGACCCTGGAAAGGAGAAGGCCGTAGTTCAGGTGAATTCTTCTGGCTGTTCACTGGCAGCTCCTTGTTGACATCCCATGGGACCCGCAGTTCCTTTCCTACTACATTACTAGATACACGTTTGTCCAGTGAGACAAAATGAGGTCAAACCCCACCACAGGATGTGTGTTTCTCTGGTTATGTGATGGGAGCATGCATGTACCCTGGGGTCACCTGAAGAGGCAGGCATTGCATCACACTTGCCACATACCGGCAGCAATGTCTAAAATGCATGTAAATCTTGTCATATGACCTATTAAGCATCTATCAGATGATATGGACACAGCAAATGCAGGCGAGGGCCGCACTGGAGTACCACTTCATTTATAATACCATGCTATAAACGTCTACTCTTCTAGTTCTCCTAGAGAAGGCTAACCAAACAAAAGGCTGGACATCGCAGCTCTCTACTGTATATTCTGGCCACACACAAGCTCACTCGTACCCTTGCTATTGAGATATGAGTATACTCTGTGCTTAGTCAACTAACCAAAAACCACATACAACTCGCATTGGGGCTTGACCTGCTGGAAAGCAGTTCCGCTGAGAAGGACCTGGGAGTGCTGGTGGGCAGCAAGCTGACCCTGAGCCAGCAATGTGCCCTTGTGGCCAAGAAGGCCAAGGGTATCCTGGGCTGCATTAAAAGTAGTGTGGCCAGCAGGTCAAGAGATGTTATCCTCCCCCTCTACTCTGCCCTAGTGAGGCCACATCTGGAGTGCTGTGTCCAGTTTTAGGGCCCCCCAGTTCAAGAAAGACAGGGAACTACTGGAGAAAGTCCAGTGGAGAGCTACCAAGATGATCATGGGGCTGGAGCATCTCCCTTATGAGGAAAGGCTGAGAGACCTGGGTTTGTTCAGCCTGGAGAAGAGAAGACTGAGGGGGGATTTCATCAATACCTATAAATATCTAAAGGGTGGGTGTCAGGATGATGGCACTGGGACTCTTTTCAGTGGTGCCCAATGGGGCAATGGACACAAGTTGGAACACAGGAAGTTCCAGCTAAACATGAGAAAAAACTTCTTTCCTGTGAGGGTGACAGAGCAGTGGCACAGGCTGCCCAGGGAGGCTGTGGAGTCTCCTTCCCTGGAGACAATCAAAACCCACCTGGATGAATTCCTGTGCCCCCTGCTCTGGGTGTACCTGCTCAAGCAGGGGGGCTGGACGAGATGATCTCCAGAGGTCCCTTCCAACCTCTACCACTCTGTGATTCTGCAATTCTGCAATTCTAATGACTTGAATGCATTCCTATTTTACCTATATATTATTTGTTATGTTCTTTAGATTTTAGAGTGCCTATAGAATGGCAAGTTCAACAATATTAGAGCCCTTTAACTCTGACAGTATGATTTAAACGTCTTTTCAGAGTATTCCAACTAAGTTCATCTTTTCACAGCCATCTTCCTTTACAGCGTTTGTTCTCTTTTTCTGAAGATCATGTCTATTATGAACTGGGTATATTCAGAGTCCCTGCATGTTTTTGTGGTTGACCGTGCACTTAAAATTGAACATTTCAGCTTGCTAGTTTGACACCTTGTTTTCTTTCTCTTTTTCTCTGCTTTTTATCCACTTTCTAACAGAGAAAATGTGACCAGTACTGGCCTACCGAAGGTAGTGAAGAATACGGGAACTTCTTGATTACTCAGAAGAGTGTTCATGTACTTGCCTATTATACTGTGAGGACTTTCACTCTCAGAAACACCAAGATCAAAAAGGTTTGTGGCAACCTGAAAACATAGTTTGGGCAAAAGGGAATGTTAAAAGTTGCTCAGAATATTTTTTAAGGCAGTTGGAAGCTCTTTTCTGTTGTATAGGTAAAGATGAATCCTGTAGGTCTCAGCCAGCCAAGATGTTCATCAACTTCAGAATTAATTTGACCAGATCAACAAATTGAGAAGATACTGGCCTCTAGTACTGGTGTGTTGTAGGACCATCCAGATGTAGGACCAGAAAGGCTGTGATCACACTGGAGAGATGATTTGGACTTTGCCTGCCTGGTGAGCAGGAAGGTACATTTTCAGAAAGCGAGCAGATAGTAGAAAATGTGATATGAATTAAATCATCCACCTCAGCTCTCAGTTTTCCTTTTTAAGGGCTGAATTTTTACCGTCCTGCAAAACAGGTGAATCCACACCTTCATTTACTGTAATCAGAACCAGCATGCTCTCAGCTCAACAGTGTGATATTGGCTACTTTGAGGGGCATTCTGAAAGCTTAAGTTATTTCAGCCACCTAAACGTTAGACATCTAGTCTCTCAGCCTCCCTGTACAATTAATGGCTAAAGTACACTTACGGCCAAGTAATTGACTCTGCCTGTTTTAGGAACCCATCTTCGAATGAGTTGACCTGCTCTCTGAAGGTGTCCCTGCTTCTGAGTTGCCGTTGAGGGAGGGAGCTTAGAAAAGCAGCCTACGCAAGGCTACTTCCCTTGTAGATCTCTAAAGCTGAGTGAGGTGAATCCTACCCTTTCTGTCCACCCAGCAGAGGAGCCAGGTGAAGAAATAGGTGGTGACTCTTGAGAGCAGCTGTAATTTGTTTTCCCTCCAGTGCTCTTAGCCTTTCTCTATGGCTTTCTAAGGGACAGTGCCAGGTCTTTTTTCCATTCAAAGTGCAAGCTGATGGGACAGAAGCACAGGCCCTTACTCTTCTCTTTGAAAGCTGAAATATTCAGAGCTAGGTGGCATGCTATGTACTAAATAGGGACAGTACTAATTCAAGACTATCAGGTACGGAAATAAAATTATGAAGAGCTGCCATTCAGATACGGGCTGCTTACATATGGAATTATTTTTCTGTTGCAGGGTTCCCAGAAAGGGAGGTCTAGTGGACGTATAGTAACTCAGTACCATTATACCCAGTGGCCTGACATGGGTGTCCCAGAATACACGCTGCCCGTGCTCACCTTCGTGCGGAAGGCATCGCATGCCAAGCATCACGCTGTCGGGCCTGTTGTGGTTCATTGCAGGTGTGGTTTTTACCGCTGTAAGGTTCACTCCGCTTTTGTTTTGCAGAAAAAAGAATTTTTCAGTGGTGGGTTAAGCAAAATTTCACATTTAACAATTCCTGATGGAATAAGATTAATTTCTTCGCTGATATTTCTGTCCTTGGTAAGGCCAACTAATCAACTGTCTGTGCCACTTCTGTAAATCTGTATAAACAAGATGATGCTGCTCTGCACTATGTTCCTTTTTTTGCAAAAACGCTTTCTTTTTACTTCTTTGCACACTTTTATACTACTCTCTTGGTTGCTATGAGCTTACGAGATATATATAGCAGCAATTGTTTCATTTCTGCGAATATATCGTTAGGATGTTTTTGGCTCATGCTTTCTTTGGTGCAGGGATACTCTGTAATCCTAAGAGGAGCTCTGTCCACAAAAGAAGACTCACTCTATTCCTGGCTGAACTACAACTCTGCTGTTTTTAACATTACTCTGCGCTCTAGCAGTCATTTGCAATGGAGGAGCATTCTGGGGAACGGTTTGAGGTCTGCATGTGCCGCAGTGTGCAGGCAGGTGTTCTGTCAGTGCTCACTAAAACTGGGCAGCTCAGGGAAGATTGGTTAAAAAGGGCTTGTAGGGCCTGGAATGACTTCACAATGCCCGTGAAGGACCGGGTTATTGTAAAATATATAAGCAGGTTCTGGTTTTCCACTGTAGTACTTCACCTTTGATGGAACATTTGGAAAGAGAACCTCCTCATGAATTCTGTCCTTCTGGAGCTGACTCTGAGGAAGCCAACAGGTAAAGTCGCCTCACAAATGCTGCAAATGAAGATATTTTATTTCTGGGATGATCTAATCTGACTGAAATCTGTTTTTAGCTTGGAGAATGAAAATGCTATCTACATCCTGCCTGTTCTTGGGAAGTTCAAAATAAGAGTTTCCCCAAAATGCCAGGTCTGAGATCTATGCCAGTGGGCTGAGAGATCAGCAATACATCATAAGTCAATTAAACTGAGTTTTTAAAAAGTGAACAGTGGTAAGTTGTGTGGCTTCAGTCAGACCTCCCTGTTGGGTCATAGGTATAACTTACCTCTGCCTGTAGGCAGTTTTGGTCAGCTTTTAGTTCACCTGTCCCTGTGCACTATGGAATTTCAGAGGAGACATCTCATGTTAGAAATATAACTTTTATTTATCTTTACAGGCTGTATGGAGAACACAGGTGATGAACTTGATGAAACTTTTTTTAGCCACTTTTTTGTTTTGGCACTTTTGATGTTTTGTCTTTCATAGCAAGTACTGATGGTGTCTGGTAATCTTTATACCTTTTGAGTCTAAGAGTGTGTTAATAACCTGGGCCTTTCAGTTTTATATCACCTTTATTTAGACAGTTTATTACAGCAATCTGAGCTCATACTACCCATGCTTTGTGCCACCTCTGTGGACGAAATGAGACGACTGAATTAGCCTGTACCGACTGAGCTTGGATCTGCCCATAAGGAACCGTGCAGACACAGCACAGTGTTGCTGCCAAGTTACATGTGCCAATACATGTTTCCTCATCACTTAGAGGGGAATTACAACTAATTCCCATATAAGACTAGAAAGCAAAAAACGACCTCCTGACCTTGTACTCCCTACCGAGATATTTTATGAAAGAAAAAGTTGGGGTTTAATCTTACAGTACAGACATTTTATGCTAAATGAGTTCATGACAGGAGTGAGTTGATTAACCCTTTCTTCTGCATCTTCCCTTTTTAAGAAATGTTTCAACCATTGCTTGCTGTCTTAGCTGTATCTGAAGAGCACTAAGCTTTTTCTTTTACAGAGGTACCTTCAGTGGTTTTGCCACTAATGGGTGGCATAATGCAACTTTGCCTTTAAAGTGATGCGTGTTTCAACATAGAAGAACTTGAGCACATTAGCTGTGCCTAAATGCTGACATACGCCACCTTTTCTAGGAATACTTGACAAAGTATCCTAAGGAATATCAGAAGCCTGGAAATTGCAGGCCTGCAGGAAACCCCTTAGTTCTATTTCAATTCATAGCTTAAATCATTTGAGAAAATGATCTTTAGATTTCTTCTTGCACAAAGAAAAAGATGAGTTGAAAAGACTTTCCTTCATTACCAGCCTTGGAGTTTAGCAACACATATCGTATAATAAAACGATTTGTAGAGGAAAATCTTCCCTACACACCATTTTTTTGAAAAAGCTGTGTATAAGAAACAGTTCTTTTCATTATTGTTTTACTTCAGACTCAAGACTATATTTTTTGTTTTGTAGTGCTGGTGTTGGAAGGACAGGCACATACATAGTGTTAGACAGCATGCTGCAGCAAATTCAGCATGAAGGGACAGTCAACATATTCGGATTCTTAAAACACATACGTACCCAAAGGAACTACTTGGTGCAGACTGAGGTAAGAATAAAATATATTTAGCGAGAGACTGTTACAGACTATTTCTGTTTGCAGGAGGAGAGATAATACAGTCCTCTTTTTGGCACCACCAGACAGACTGGCATCCAGTCACCAGACTGGCCTTTCCCTTTTGCTTCCCTTGTTTTTATAGAGACATCCTTCTAGTCTCGGTTAGAGCAATCCACTAGAAATTACCTACCTGTGGGCTCTTGTCTGTTTATTAGGGAGGACTCAGAAGAGAGAAAGTGTATAAATCATGCTTCCTGCAGAAGCACTTTCTTGGCAGGGCATGCATTTTTGCAATAGAATTTTTTAAGGAAACACCATTATCAGGTGTTCAGATCTTCACTGAACCTGATCAAAGCGTTGATATAAGGCAATAAAAAGTAGGGAGAAAAGCTGTTTCAGTCAGAAGATTATCTATAGCTGCCTTAAACTGAAGACTATATATAGAATCATGAAAGACCAGGAAAAAACCAATGAGGGCAACAGCAGGGCATTTGAAAGTCTATTTCAGGTTTCAAGAAGAGGTGGTTAGATTCCCCAGTGCCTTTCAATGATAAAAAAGGTAATCAACCACAGCATGGGCCCTTGTTCCAAAGGATGTGAGAGAGAAAACAGGGGACAGCAGTAGAAACTGGGAGAGATCACCTTATTGCAAAAAAGGCAGGGAGAGTTGCGTAACAAGCTGACTTGAAAATTTGACTCAAGGTTATGATTGCATTTTTAACTGTTCTGTGAACAAGAGAGGCCACAGGTGGTGGGGATTTGGGATTATATCATATATACATTGCACATGTAGTTCAATTGTGCTTGTAAATGTGTACTGTCACTGTAGAGGGACAGCCTTCGCTTTAGAGGATCACTTTGGAGAAAACTCCCCCACAGCAGCAGGCTGTAAAGAAATACTGACCACATGAGAAGTGGCGTCTTAGCCAGAGGTGTCCAGGAGGAGTATCTGGAAATAATTAGAGCTCAGATGTTTGGTTTTATTTTCCTAGGAGCAATACATCTTCATTCATGATGCATTGGTTGAAGCAATACTCAGTAAAGAAACAGAAGTCCTTGAGACTCACATTCATGCCTATGTTAACGCTCTTTTGATACCTGGACCAACAGGAAAGACCAGACTGGAGAAACAATTCAAGGTGAGCTCCCCAAGACAGTAATGCAAAAAGCTTTAGGCTTGCAAGCTTGAATGACTTGAAAGTAGGTATCTCAACACAACTTTCATTATCTTTCTCTATCTAAAATTTGACTGCTGAGCCTAAATTCAGACCAATTTAACAAATGCATGCGGTCGGTTGGGACAAAAGAATTATTTGCATACTCTTAAACAAGGAATTGAAAAAAAAAACCAAACACAAACCAAAACCATGAGAACTAGGACAGTTAGAAGATTTTGGAAAAGGTAGCTACATGCCTTTGCACAAAGATCCCAAAGGTAAAACAATAATCAGGAAAGATGTCACTCTGGCAAAAATATCGTGAGCTATACTGGTCAATCAACATCTTCCCCTCAATGAACAACACTGGCTAGAAGACAGCCTTTGCCTCAGCAGGCGCTACGTGAATGCTTTGGTGCTTGTGGAAGTGGAGATCAGTGTGTGCATGCACAGGACTTTCAGTCACCCAGAGAAGGAGCAGACCCAGCCAGGTAACAGCCCAGAATCTGTGAGAGAAACAGCTCATTGAATCATGGGGAGAACAGGGAGTCTAGCTCGCTCAGTGGGTCAGTTACAGAGGAAACACAGAAAATCCTACATTTTCAAATGAATTTGAGAATTAAATCACAACTGTTTTCCAGATTATGTGGCAAAACATAATTTGCTCTCCCTGATTTAACAGGAAGTAAATTATTATAACCTTCCTCTAAGGAATTTGATTCTAAAGAGGACTGCACGGGATAATGTGTATTCTTTATACAATTAGCTATTGGATCATAAGTAAAAAACTTCAGCAGATAAGTCTCTAGGTAATGTCAGTAGATAATGAGGCTATGAAAAATATCAATATATTTTTTTTCTGGAGTATTTTGGTCACAAAGGCACAGTAACTAGTACTTCTTCAAGATAATGAACAATACAGAACAACAGAATAGGAACAACATACCAAAGGATTTCACAGCTTGCTGCTGTCCTGGCTTGAATGATCCGACAGTGTTGCACTGTTTTTTCCTGGGGAAAAGTAGGGACTCATCTCAGCTGTGGTGTGCTTGGAGAAATGAGCATCCCACCTTTCCTACACAGATGAAAGAATAAAACACAGAATATATACAAACAGTGTATGTAAATATGTATAAACACTGAGTGTGCAGTGCAAATTGCAAGAGCCATGAGGAGCTCCAATTCTAAGAGCTGACGTATTATCAGAAAGGGACATGTCTCATTCAATCTCATTTTCCTTTGCAAGATAAAATTATTAGAATAATAACAAAAATGTGGAGTCTTGTTTTACTGAAGAGTTGTTTTAGAGTAAAAAAAAAAATGTGGTCTCATGCATTTTGATGGAACTTCCCTGGTTTGCTGTTTTTCCAAAGCAGGCAGCTTCTGAAAGCTACACATGCCCAGCCCAAAACATCACAGAAAAGTCTTATGGATTCTTTTGAACATTCTGATTAATCTGGCTGATTTTTCTGGCAATCAAAAAAAAAAAAACCCCAACCCTAAAATCTAGGAAAAACATGCTTTCCAAACTTATTACATGCCTAATTGTGGTGTATATACCTATACACTCGTTCCTTCTCATACTCTTGTTTATTTGAATTCTATTACTTGAAACAGGTAAGTCAATGAGACCCGCCCTGGATCAGTCCTAATTTCCTCTCACAGGTTTGGAGGAGGAAGCTCATAACAGGGATATCTAGAGATGCCTCGCATCAGGAGCTATGCTGTCTGTATAACAATGCAGATTTTTTTGCACAGACATTTTCTGTTTTCCAAAACAATTTAAAGATACACAAGCAGCTGTGCAGACAAAATGGAGGTGAAACCAGCATGGCAACAAGCACTGGGAGGCTGGATATGGAACAACATAAAGTGGCATTTCCTTCAAAGACATGATTATGGACCTGGGGCTCAAGAATGATTTGAACTGATAAAACAACGAAGAAAAAAGATTCTGATGACTTGATAAATAGTTTAGCCAGATAACTAGATAAGCTAAGAGAGACGGCTAACCTGCAGTACATGCACCCTTCTGTTTAATGCGGCTAATGAAGGAATGGCTTTCGTACAGTTACCTGACTTTTTTTAACTTCATTGTTTCAGTTACTGAGCCAGTCTAACACACAGCAGTGTGATTATTCAACTGCACTCAAACAGTGTAACAGAGAAAAGAACCGAACTTCATCCATCATTCCTGGTAAGCTTGTTCAAATAGGCTTCTCTGGGTGGGAAAATGTTTATGAACTGTGTGGGTCAGACCTTTAATCTTTCCTCAGCAAGAAATGAAGACATCTGCATTGGTGTGGAGCAATGTTCTGTAAAGTACTTCTAGTGAAGAAATTATTTGAATACTACACATAGGAAAACAAAATAGATGGCTGGATAACACTTTATCCTGATTGACGGAGTTGAGTGTTATCATTACTATGAGATATATGTGAGATAATTGCTCTAATAAATGAGTATTCACAACATTTGTACTAGTTCATGACTTTTTTTTTATAGTGGAAAGATCTAGAGTGGGTATCTCGTCACTGTCTGGTGAAGGGACAGACTACATCAATGCCTCCTATATTATGGTAAGTCAGTTAACTGTACTGGTGAAAAACCATGTCCCATTGTATAGCTGTTTTCAGAGCACCCATGTGTCCGAGCTAGGGTGACACAGTCCTGATTTTGAAAGCTCCTTTCTTCTATGATTCACTCTGCCTGAGAGTTACTTCCCCCAGGAAGTATTATTAGGGTTATTACTGGTTTTAAGTTTGGTTAAGTGAATTGTATTTTAACAGTCTGTAGAACCAGAAATCTCATCATAGTTTAAAAAACTGGTAAAGCTAAATGCCACCTATGGATGGATCTTTTGAGATGAGCTGGAAGTTTTAACTAACAAGTTAGTTTTTAATGGCTGTACTGTGGTTTGCCTTCCTACCTGCTTATCTTACAGAGCTTTTGCAACTGGCGTAGCACAAGGCACCATAGCTCATCAGCTTTCCATTATCTTTTCATTCCCTGGGTTTTCTTCAATTCTTTTCCCTATTATTAGCTGAGAGGGAGGAGAAAACACTTCCTGGACATTCAGGAAAGAGATGGGAAAGCTCCTTGCAGCGCTGTGTGTGCACAACCGTTCATCAGGTGCATTAGTGCAAAGGAACACTTTTGTGCTAAGAACTTGATCTGGGACATCTATACAAATTGAGAGACCACTTGGGATTTTTTGCAGACCTTTCAAGTATTGTTTTATTTGTTTCAGGTTGCCAGCTCCTCTGGGATTCTGGCTAATGTAGAACAATTAGCATGTGTGTATGAGTTAATGTGTTTTCATTCTGAGTTGGCTGTTGAAGTCTCCACTGATTTGTCTTTTTTATTTGATCAAATTTTTTTAAGTTTTAAAAATTATTTCAGTGTAATTTATTTTATTATTTTCACCTGGAAAATACTGTATTGGAAGTTTTAAATTCTTCTAGTATTTGCAGGAAGCCAAAGAAGGCACAAGTCTGCAATCTATTTTCTAGGCTTCTGGCTCTGTCCATTAGAAACTTCCTTTAAATGTTAGTAGTTGAGCATCAATTCTGAGTCTGTTTTGCTTTGCAGGGTTACTATCAAAGTAATGAATTCATTATTACCCAGCATCCCTTACTACACACTATCAAGGATTTCTGGAGAATGATATGGGACCATAATGCCCAGCTAATAGTCATGCTGCCTGATAGCCAGAATATGGTAAGTTTTATGGCTGATTGTTAGGGGTTTATGTATGAATTTTATTTGTATTACCATTTTGAAATATGCAGAACATGAGGCAATATATTGGATTTTGCAAAATACAATTAAAAATTAATAATACTGTACTGAGTGTAAAATCCCCAAATCATCTAGTGGAAATCTGGAGATCCTTGTCTGGGCAGATCACAACTGGCATGAGAAAGTATTGAATCATCCCTGTATAATTTATAAAAAGAGCCATGCAGCAGAAGTTACCATTATGCAAGGTTAGTTTTGGCTCCAGGACTTTTTAGTTGTAATATGGCTTCTTCAGCCATTATTAGGTATGGGGAGAAGAAATATGAAGTTGTTTCTTTTGCTCATATCCTAAAGTTACAAACAAATGGGTAGCAGGGATTTATCTGACTCTAAACAGCAAAGGTAGTTCACGTGTTCATCCTGCCTGTGTAATTTAATAACAAATGAATATCTTTTTCAGTTACTAAAAATGCAGAAATATTTGAGAGCTTTTAGGTTGGTACTTAGAGAAATCCTGTGGTGTGAGAAGGCATCATGTTTGGTAATAAGTTTGGAGGAAAACCATTCAGATGCTTTGGAGAGTCTTGCATGATTGGAAAAACATGTACAACCAAGACAGTGTTTGTTTTTTTCTTCTCAACAAATGTTTTATCAATGTTATGCTTCCTATAAAACAGATGGATTTTTTAAGTTAGCCCTTGTAATATGGGAGGTTGTTTTGCCAGGAGGTGCACAAAAGGCACTCAGACTCTGTAAAGTATCACTTTAAATGCTATTTATTAGCGCTAACACTATAAAGGGGAGGGTAGTATAGATATAACCTTACATCCCATCAGATAGATGCGGGGAAGCCCAAGCTGTGCAGCATTGAATGTATCTCTGATCAAGGTGCATCATGCCATGCAGCTCCCATCCATGGAATGGTTACCCCCATTGTGGTCATTCAAACTACTATAGGATTTTCTTAAAAGGAAACAACTCTGTTCATCATTTCTGCTGTCGAACAGAAAGGATGTTCCCATGAGAACTTATTGCTGCACTTTCAGATAATGCCACGGCCATGCAAGTGGAGTAATCATCGGTACAGAGTAGGAGCTGCCTGCAGGCTCCTACATTACAATCCATCAGCTAAGTTTATCCTGTGGCCATGGGCTGTGGTCAGCGCAACACAGCGTAGCACAGCACGTTGACCGTTACGTGGGTCGGTATTTCCACCGGGTACAGTGGTCTGCTGGTCAGGATCGCCACAGACATATCTGAAAAACATCATTTATGATGTTTGTAATCCTACTCAAATTTTGATTTGTCAATTTAATTCTAGCTGGCTGCATTGATTACATATATGATTCATTATTTCTTATGTTGGATTAGGTTTTAGTTTAAGAGGAAAATGTTACTTACTTTCATGGCTTCTTTTTTTTTTTCCTGGAGGCTGAAGATGAATTTGTATACTGGCCAAACAAAGATGAGCCTATAAACTGTGAGACTTTCAAAGTTACTATGATTGCTGAAGAACACAAGTGTCTGTCTAATGAGGAGAAGCTCATAATCCAAGACTTTATTTTAGAAGCTACACAGGTAACACTGCCATAAACATGTAACCCGGGACTTAATTTGTTAAAGGTAATGCCTACATTTTGTTACATTTTCCATGGTAAATGAGTGATAAAATTCCATGCCCCTGAAACACCCAGGGAAGAAGTAACCTCTGTAGGTAATACAGTAACATAGGGAATAGTGTAGTCCAACCTCCACAGCAGTGGGATTCTGCAGCTGGCGGCTGGAACTCGAGTGGAACATGGTGAAGGATAAGAATAAAGACAGTCAATCTTTTACCAAATTGATTTATGGTTTTTTTTCACTCTTTTAGGATGACTATGTTCTTGAAGTGAGGCATTTTCAGTGCCCAAAATGGCCAAATCCTGATAGTCCTATTAGCAAAACTTTTGAACTGATCAGCATCATCAAAGAGGAAACATCCAACCGTGATGGACCCATGATTGTACATGACGAGTAAGAACTGCAGCTTTCAGTTTGTTTTGATGTTTTTCCATAGAACCATCCTTTCATCTCACTTAGCGTGAGAGCCACTGAAACAAGGCGCAAAGTCTGCACCAAACAATAGTGCTGCTGCTTCTGTTTCAGCTGCATCAACAAGAGAAACATTTTTCTTTTATTGCACTTTAATGTTTCTTTTCAATTCTATCATTTTGATACTCCAGATGATTGTTGAGTAGGGAACTGGAGAGGAAATCAGTCAGGGCTTCATCGTCTGTTACTGAAAGAAGTAAGACGAGATGAGGCGTTCTACCCTTCTCCAGCTGTTTTAATAATGGCCAAAAATACTGAAATGTTGAAACACTGAAGGACCTGAGGCCTTCAGGATTTGCTTGTAGAGGACTGAAGGGAAATAACGCTAAGACTGGCTTTTAAAGACTCTGCAGAAGTTGTAGCCAGGTGCTGTGAAGGTTGTGTTAAGGCACTGCTGGGAAGGCCTATTTCAGGAGGAGTAAAGATCACATGACAGAAATTAATCATATCAGTTTACCCTGGATTTTCTATTTTTTCCAGCTTTAGAAACATAGTCCCGTTTCTAGAGACTTTTTTGTATGTGTATTTTGTTTGTTTTCTTTTTCTTTTTTTACTTTACAAAGGCACGGAGGGGTGACAGCAGGCACTTTCTGTGCATTAACAACATTGATGCATCAACTGGAAAATGAGAACTCAGTGGATGTTTACCAGGTAGCGAAGATGATAAATTTAATGAGGCCTGGAGTCTTTACAGACATTGTAAGTAGTAAACAAAATGTGTGCATAGTTCTCTTTTTTTTGCCCATGTGTGGTATTATCAGTGTGCTTAGATCTTAGGGCAACATTACTGAACCACTGGCATCTTAGTTTCTGCGTGAGTTAATCAAAACTGTCTTCCAGAGGTGCTGTAGTGGACCTGCTGCTTATTCCAAAATAAGTAACTCCTGTGAAAACCTGTTATATAGTTATCAAGTGGTCATACTGAAAATATGCAGAGCTGCCACCATCATCATAAAATCTGCACTGTGTCATGTAAAGGAAGGTTTTAATTCAGCAGGAATAAATTTGTACTCCAAGTAGACCATGAAATAGTTACTCTAGTTTTCCATTTCAGGATGGGCTTTGATCTTTTAGGATCTGTTGAACAGTCACTTGACACCACTGTCACTGTGCTTACAAAAAATAAAAAATGAAAAGTATAACAAATAAGAATTATTTACTAAGTCAGTGTCATGCAAACGAAAATTCATCACAGAAATTAGAAACTATGAATCAGCCTCCTTTGGTCATACCACTACAAGTCTGACTGCTGTAGAGCTGCAATGGATGTAATGAGACGAACACTTCAAGCACAAAACATTAGGCTTGGCATTTTTACATTTTTGACAGCAAAAACAGGACATGGCACAGGATTCACAGATGTGCCCGCCCCTTGCCCTGCCAGCTAGCCCAGGCTTCCCACCTCAGCAGCACCAATAGGACCTTCACTCCTCTTGCCCCAGGAGCCTCCAGCAAATAACTGGGCCCTTTACCTCAGATTTCCAGTTTCCCAACCTCCTACTGCAGATTTTCCAATTCATTGCTTTCTACCCCAGGTGTCTTAGTGCAACCTAGTAGTCCAGACCCCAAACCCCACTCTAGTCTGTCTTACTGCTCCCCACTCCTTCCATCACAGAAATTCTTTATCCCCATATACCCATCCTAGAACCCAACTATTCCTCTGGCCTTTCAGAGCATCCACTGTTACCTGGTGCAGCACAGCCATCGCCGTGCCCGCGCTCCCCAGGTGCTGCCCTGCACAGAGCATCCAGCTGTTTCCCCCTTCCCAGCCCACACTGCAGCCCAGCTGGCTTCTGGCATCCCCATTTCCCACTGCACCCATCTGAGACCCCCCCACTCCCTCTGGGCAGTGGCTTCCTCAGTGAATCTTTCCACAAAGTCTCTCTTCCTACACTTGGCAGGGTCGTCAAAAACATAAACAGCACCTGCAAATACAAAAAAAAAAAAAAACCACCTGCCTGGATAGAATTCAGAGGGCAAAAAATGAGAACATATTCAAGGGATTAAAAAAAAGCCAACAGATAAATAGTACCCAAATCCTGACCCCATTCAGTCAATGGGAACTTCGCAATTGACATTAACAAGGATCAGATTTAGTACCTAATATTTCTTTTAAAATAGTTTTTTTCCCCCATCCGTACTGTGTTCCTTAATGTTGTGCTTTACATTGTGTAGAGGGGGAGCCATTAGCTGGAAAATTAATGAAGCTGCTAACACAATAACTTGTGGAGCACAGTACATTAACAGACTGACACATCAGCTGTTAATTAATTTTGAATAACAGCGTTACAAGATAATCTAGTGATATTATTTCTGACAACACACTGACTGCATCCTCTCCTTTTCTCCAGGAACAGTACCAGTTTCTGTACAAAGCTATTCTCAGCCTTGTCAGCACAAGGCAAGAAGAAAACCCTTCAGCATCTATGGACAGTAATGGCTCAGCTTTACCCGACGGAAACGCGGCTGAAAGTTTAGAATCTTTAGTTTAATTAACACATCAGATTAAACCCACACATACCTACATCACACCAGTCACAGCTGGCATTTACCACTATTATTTTCAGTTTTATACTTCAGGGGTGGGGGGGAATCTGTCCAGTCTCTCTATATATAATCAGATCCCAACCGTTGCTCCAACAGTCATTTCTGTTACATATGACTTTACTGCGGAACTTTTATCATTAACAATGTGTGCCTTTTCTTGAAAGATTTCTTGTAATACGTTGTTACGTCTGGACTAACTTGATTGACTTTTACAGTGTTTCTAAGAATTGGATTGTGGTATGTTTTTTCAGTATTAGTTTTTGGCTTTACTTTTAACTTAAAATTATCATATTTATAGATGTTAGGGGATTCTCAATTACAAACATGTCATGGTTTTAGTATTGGATTTATTTGCTGTATTTATAACAATTTACATTTGCTAGAACTATAACTTTTACTATAGTAGAATGTAAATAAAATACTGTTCTCCATAACATTCAACATTTTAAGACTTCAATTAGACATTTAGAATAGTAATCTGGTACTTACTGTAAATACTGCTACTTCTGTAGTGATTCCATGGACCAAATTTATATTTATAATTGTAGATTTTTATATTTTACTACAGAGTCAGTTTTCTAGTTCTGTGTAATTGCCTTGTTAAAATTATGTAGTCCAGTATGTTTTTATTTTAACAAAGTCTTCTGATATATAATTGTGCATCTTAAGCAATTAACCTTCATATAGCTGCATGTGATTTTAACTTTTTGTGGGAAATAGAAATAATTTGTTTTGAAATGAGAAGTTTTTATGAGAATAACACCTGTACTTGGCATTGTTAAATTGTTTTTACCTATGGCATTGCAAAAATAAATATAAATATTCCAGTCTGTGCTTAGTGGTCTGCCACATACATTAAATGGTCTTCATTGTCATACAAGAGAGCTTTTACTTACAAGAATAAGGGCTCAAAGCTGACCTGGAGATGGCTGCTCTTCCTGTGGAACCTGTGAGTTCAAGACACTTCTAGAAAACCTTACTTTTTGATATTTAATCTCTGCTCCACTTCCAGCCATGGACTCATAGAATGGTTTGGGTTGGAAGGGACCTTTAGAGGTCATCTAGTCCAAGCCCCCTGCAGTGAGCAGGGACATCTTCAACTAGATCAGGATATACCCATAGTGTCCACATTAGCTCCTGGTGTAGCCTCTCCCAGTCAGGTCACCCACAGGCTAACGGGCGGTGCCAGGCCTCCAAACTGCCTTAAATGCCCACCTGTGGGACTTCCCCATGCTGGCTTTGCTTCAGAGCATTCATTCAGCTGCTGAGCTCTTCGCTGCCTCCTTTGGCAAAGCAAAAGCCAAACTGGGAAGCAGTAAAGCAACTGATCTCTGCAAGAACAAAAGCAAAATTTTCAACTTGGGCACTCAAGTATTTTCTGTAACCTTCTGAACTGGCAAGAAAAGATACTGATTGTACTGAAGGTTGCAGCGCTGAGGAGGGTGGCGGAGCCTGGAGCAGAAGAGTTCCTTGTTTAAAACTGTCACAGGCCATGAGAGTAACTATTCTCTCACTTTAGTATATTCAGTTGCTACACAGAAATATTGAGAGCAGAGATACAGTTCTGGATCAGAATGCCAGAGAATCTAGTGGACAGTATCTTAGATGAAAAATACGGATGGGAGGAGACAGACCTGATGGCCACTTGGAGATTTTAGTCGACCGATGTCCTGAGGTGTGTGAGGGGAGCTCAGTGCTTCAGCAGATACATCCAGACCCTTTCAGCAGTGTGGAACTGAGGATAGGTAGAGCTGCAACAAAGCAAAAAAAACTTCAGCTTTAGACAAAGCTAAATAGTGGAAACTTTAAAAAAAAAATCCTCATACTGTTGATACATGAAGTGAGTGAGAAGGTACCAGAGCAGGAGACAGAATAGCACAGAATGACAGAATAGCTAGCAGTAAAGCAGACTTCTTCCTGCTCTAGTCCTCTTTAAAAAAAAAACAACAAAACATACAGACATAATAATCAAAACACTGTAATGCACAGGTTGTTTTGTAAAACTGTGTTAACATGTTAATGTGCTTGAATTATCTCTTACACTTGACCACTTCTGTTTATAACCACAGTAGTGCAGTCACAGGCATATGGAGTGGCTGAATCCTTTGGGCTTGTGGCCCGGGGGGTTCCCCTTCCCTGTCCACCAGGGCCGACTGCAGGGTGACTTTCCTGTCTCAGCCCGGTTCCCCTTTGGAGGTCCGCCAGGGACCACACCAGGCACGTATTCCACACACACACGTACACGTACACACACTAGAGAGAGTGGTAGAAACAGGATTCCTCACACAGAAAATCGGACTAGGATTTAAAAAGAAGGCAGGACAGGCAGTGGTGATCAGGCATGGGGGACAGACAAGTAAAGGTACTGCCCAGCAGCCTGCTGACATGCAGGGATCCCCTTTTACCCCTCTTCTCTCCGTTTTCCCTTGCTTATTCTTCCTGTCTACCTTGATCCCTCTGTTTCTCCACCCTGGTCTCAGTGTCTCTTTGCAGATAACCCACCTAATTACCTTTTCTTCATGGGCCCCAGCTTTGTTAGCTCCATACCCAATGTGAAACCTCTGATGCTGCCACTGAGATCATCTCAGCCGTACGTGGCGTTACCGGCACGGTTACCTTGGTATTTCTGGCCTCACAAGCTCTTCTTTCCAAACGGTCTCCTGCAGAGTTTGGCCTTCCCTCACGTAACTCCTCACGAACCGCCTGTGAAACACAGACGTCACGGCACTGCTCGTAACGTCTCATCAGCTGCTCGCTCCTGCTCGCTTCCGCCGTTTCCCCTCCCGTGCCCAGCAGTTTCTCAGGATCTGTGCAGGTAGCCCAGGGTGCAGCCATGCGCCGGCAGGTACGAGCACTTGCCGCTGCAGTTCACAGCCCTACCTAGTTGATTGAATAATTCAGAGAGGAGGGAAACTACTTTTCTGAGCTGACGTCTTTATAAAGGTTTTACGCTTTTTTCTTGTCATACTTGCATAGTTGCTAATTCTGAAGTCCAGGAAGAATGGGACTGAGATACAAGCGGCTTCTAAGTGCAGGTGAACTTAAAATGTATCCCCAGCCAAGTTAAGCACCTGTGAAAAATAGGATCTAGGGGTTTTTTATTATTAATTTGTTATTTTGGGGGTGATATGAGTTACAAATGTACAGACCATCCCATTGTCCCAAACGACAGACATTTTTATAACACCATTGAACTACACGAACACTTTCTTCACAGCCTTCAGGCACAAAGTTGGTGTACACCAAGGCGTGTAATGATTGCTCTTGGAGGAAGGGAATATCTTCTTTTTCCAGGTGGCCGGCGGGTTCCTTACTACTTCCTCTAAAGCACTCAGACTGACACCCTCCACTTGTACATCTAGGCCAACGAGGGCAGCGGTATTATACAATTCCCCCCCTCATTCCAAAAACATTGACACAATTTCTCCTTTCTTAATTTCTAGAGGTGCCCGTACGAGAGAGGGTACCTGTGATCTTACGGGCATTCGCAAACCGTATTCCATAATCTGCTTACCGTATACTTCTCTTCACCACATTAGCACACAACATAACAAACCGTAATGCTCATGTGCTACTTCTCCAGCCATTTCTTTAGGGAAAACTGGCTTGTAGCCTCACATAACATCATGCTTCTTATTTTGATATCTTCTATTAATGCATTTACAGTTTCATATGGCGGTATATACAAAGTCTTTTTTAGGCTAATTAATTCTACTATGTTTTCAAGCCTCTATGGACCAAAAGCGAAAAAGGAATCCTCCTTTCTAAAATCCCATCTTGATACAACTGTTTCTTTCAACCTAAATGATTTGCAGACATTTTAAAACGATAATCCAAGGAATCAGCTGTTGTTCAAGGTTTCTTCCAGAGATGTTTGTAATCACATTCATCATCTTAGCATGCTGACAAGTTATTCAAAACATAAGTGCTTAGGATAATCTCTTTACTCACACATATTGGTTCTGATCTAGAAAAAAGTTAAGAATCATAAAAAATCTTCTATAATCTTCAACCGTGATGGATTAGATTTTAATAAATGCGTGTCAGTTCCTCTCTCAGACAAAGGCCATATTCTAATTAATTTTTTTCTTGTAATCCAAGCCACAGACTCAAAAGACATATAGCCTGCCTTTTCAAACTGGGTCAAGTGTGGAGAAGATGTTATGTATCTCCTGCAAGAAGTAGGATATTAATAAACAATGTCAGTTTAAGATTTATATTTTTTCACAAAGCTGTAAGTCATGTGTGCCAAGGAAAACTTGATCAGTGAGCTTCCTCCTACAAAATCATAGGTGAGTAGATGTACAAAAAAAACCAAAAACAAACTTAAGTAATTCACTAACATCACCAACATTTCAGCAATCATGGTGGTGTGATTTATTACCTATGGAAAAGCTTTACAGAAGTCAGCAAGAACTGACAACTAGAAGTCATACAAACTCATAGCTACCGGTACAACAGCATATTGGTTAAAGACCTTAGTATGGACTTTGAAAATCAGTTGACTAAACTAGCTAGCAATGTCTTCTCACAGTGCTTTAACTGGCACAGCTCATCGCAACGTCCTAGGATAGCGTATGTTATTTATTTCAGATGGGTTGAAATTTTCTGCGGTGAAAGCTTACTTCAAGATGAGTTTGCAAAGTTAAACTCGTTCCTCTCTCTGATCGTTCTGAAGCATAAACAAAGCAGGGCTGGGGAGGAGGGGAGCCGTGTTGCCTCGCTGGGGTTAAAAACAGAAACAGGGATCCAACTACTACCCTAAGTCTGAGGTCACAGTCTTGGTTTTCACTACTTCCCTGCAGCAAGGCTAAGGCCCTTCCATCCACTTCTGTTTCACAGGTTTGTGCTTTGGTGGACTAGGGACTTGACTTCCCAAGGGACAAGAGGGAAAAGAAGCCTCTCAGGATATTTGGCCACATTTCCCCCAATTCACCTGTTTCCAATTGCATTCTTTTCTTTTTAGAACCAAAAAAGTAGGGAAAAAAACCCTTCTGGCTTACTGAACTCATTCCCTTGCTTTAGCAAAGTCACATCCAGTGCACCTATAATTAATTAGTCAACAGTATATTTGAGACGGCCTGATTTACCTTGACAAATTCTGCTGGACAAAGCTAAATATCTTTTCTCTCCCCCTCCTCATGAATTTTCCAGCCTAATCACAATCACTGCCCCAGACTTCTCCCCTTAAACAGCTACTGTGCTATGAGAACACGCCCTTCGACCAGCAGTCACACTTTTGTGCTCCAGTCCCTGAAAAGGGATGTAATTCTCATCTACAGAAATATCCAGGGCAGAGAGAGTGTGAAACGTTGTGGCAAGAAAGCAAGTCCGAGTGTAACGGGTCTCGAGCACCTCCATCTCAGAAAGAAACTAGGATCTTATCTGTCATGGAGAGCTGGCACTAGAATAAATATCAAAATGAAAAATAAGAGACACACAGTGGCAAACAATCTGTTCCTTGCAGCCTGATGTGAACAAACAGCTTAAGAGCCTTTCAGACCAGGCAGTGACAGCAGAAATCAAGCCACCTATTCAGCCAAGTAAGGCCCTCAAGGAGAGATAGGCAGTGAGACACCAAGCTTTCATTTCTTCCAGGGGTACAGGGAGACGTTATACATCTACTGTTCTGTAGTTTTCCACTTAAGAAGTTGTCCTTGTGCCCAAGCACAAAATGGGCTAAAAAACCTGCATCTCTTAAGATAATAGCTGAAGATGATGTCTAGGTACAGAGATATATATGTGTTTATAAATATATTATGGGTGTTAGATGTGGATGCTTAAACAATCCTTGAAGAGTCTTCTCTTGTGAGTCCAGCAAGAAGTATGGAAGGGTATTTAATGTACATAGAGGAGTCCGTGTTAGACACCCTTTCAATATAACCATCTGTGTAAAAAACCAAATCCCATTCATATACATCTCATTAGACTGTAAAGTTGACTTGACAATGAAACACAGGTTTTCAGATTATTTATTTTTCAAGCAATCTTGTGTATAAGATACAATTATCTTTCCAATAATATGCAAAGAGAGCTTAGAAGTAATCTTCATACAAAAGCTGAGCAATAAATTCATTTAAGTCTGAACTTAAAAAGCAGCATTGCACTGGGAAACAGAAATACATTCTGATACAAAGTGTTTCAAAAATAGGAGCAGTGTTTCTCGAAGAAAACACTCGGTAGTGCTCATTCTTTTTGTGCTCCAAAGAGATTACACGTTTTTTCAAAATTCCCATTTTCTTTGCCTACTGCATCTCCTAGGCAGAAAAGCAAGCAAGGTGCATGCATATATACAGAATTGCAACTCCATGGTTGCATGTTGCCGGGTAAAGGAGGGAACAGAGAATTCTCGAGTGAAATCCTAGTCTCACCAAGCACTGGACTGGAAGGAACCAGCAGATAAAAGTCTAATTTTAACCCTTAGTTGCAGGCCTTTAATCTACCTGGGGAAGGAGGAGGCAGCAGAGAACAGAACATTCATTGCAGGCTCCATCCTTACCCCAGCTGCATGTACCAGCCGTCCAACAGACCAACAGCCTGTAGGGTCAGTGGGAAGCAAAGCAACTTAGCGGAGCTAGGATTTCATCCGATACTCAGAACATGCATGGCACTGTAACAGAATCCAAATTTGACAGTACAAAAGCATTCAGTGGTTCAGTATAAAAAACCTCCTCTGACAATAATACTCTGCCCTTCGTTCTTCCTTCTCCCTTTGGCTCCTCTCACCCTCCTCTTCCTTGCAGCTGCTACTTCATTACATATGCACAAAGAAAATCCAAAACCTGAGCAGCAAGACTTGGAGGTCAAAACTTCAGCTACTGTTATGGCTGCTTTTCCTATCAGGCAGAGCAACACCTGGAATTCCAGCCCCTTGGGACCATGATAATAGCACTATGGTTCTCAGGAGGTAAAGGCTGTGTATTTATCAGCAAAGTGCGCTTATGAGCAAAGTCAAAAGCAAACAGCTTCCAGTACCAGTACTCAGCTTTAGAGAAGGGGAGCTCCAGTCAGTTGCACAGGGACCAGTACAAATGGTATCTGCCCACAGCATTGCAACTCACAGGCCAAACTGGTGAAGTCTAAGCCACACTTGCATTGCAAGGTGGTGTAGAAATCTGTGAGCAAAAGCCACAGAAGCAGCCCTGAACTGGAAGGAAGCAACTGCTGTTTTGTCAGAGAGAAGCTGCACTCAGGCTAAAGTTCAATTCTGGGCTGATGCGGCTAAACTGCTGCTAGAGCTGGGCCGGCACGTCTGTGCAGCACAGCACTTAGCATCAAATGAGCTGGTACACTGGCAAACTCTCATCCGCCTAAAGTGGCACTGTATTGAGTAGTCTGGATAGGCTCCCAAATGAACGCTTCAAAAGCATGATAGCAAAAGGACAGAAGCTAATTCAAAAGCAGTGATTTAAACCTCCAAGCCTACTGCATTTAAAAGCTGCTTATACTACACAGTCTCTTCCCTTTGTAACAGTACTTAACCCGGATGAGGCACACAGTGTAAGTGGAGAGAGTAAACGTGTCATTTGGAGCGGCTTGTAAGCACATTAACGGTGTTGCATTTCAGAATGCCCTTCCTAGCTGCAGAGCTAAATGCTAATGTGCTCTCTTCACAGCACAAGGCAACACGTAACAGCAGGTATTTCAACATATTGCAAACAGCCTCCACTCTGTAATGGGAAAGGGCAAGTTTAAAGTCCTCCCTCCTCTAATTAATTTAAGTTTACATTCATAAGAGAGGGATTTCAAAAATACTAGGATCTAGATTTCAAACATTTAACAACTGAATGTTTTCAAGATTTAACAGGATCTTATTTGCTAGTAGTGCAGAATTACTAAACTATTTCTTGCATATTGTTATTGTGAAAACATTCACAAATTCTGTTAAAAGGAAAGGGACAACAAGACTTACAATTGGAGTATCACCTTCATCTCTGTTATTCTGATAAATTATTTTTACCCCAGGAACAATCAAGCTTAATCAATGGAATTCATTAACCAGACTGTTACACCACAAAAGAATCCACTACTGGATTTTTCTTTCAGTTTAAATTTGTCTCAGTAATAATCCTATATGCTTAGAAGATAAACTCTATTAATTAAAAAAAAAACAAAAACCAAAACCAACTCTCCTGAGATATTTTAGGAAAGATATAAGGAAAGATCTGATCGATGCTGAAACACGTACGTGAAAGTGTAACAGTTTTAAGAGGAAAATACCACAATTCATGCAGCTGGGTATCTACTGTTTCTACATCAAAGCCAGGAGACTGGTTTTGTGGAAGGCACCATTTGTGAGTGAAACGGCAGGTGCTGCCTTTAGCTGGTCCAAAGGCGGGGACACACACCAAACACGGCCAAAACCTGATTCAATCCACTGCTTCCAGTTACTGTTTGATAATGCTGTGAGTTCTGTACACAATGCCTTCTGCCCGAACACGTTCAAGTATTGGTCCATAAACATTCTTTGTCAATGGTATAACCATACCTTTGGCACCTATTTCACCTGAGATGAAGGTAGGAAAAAAAAAGTGTTAAGTGCTGTACTGGGTTTACCTGGCAAAGCTTTGGCGGGGCGGCTGTGGGGTGGCCTCTGTGAGGAGAAGCCAGGGCTGCCCCATGCTGGACACAGCCGGTTCCAACCACCCGCCCCAGGGCAGGCTGGGCCCCGCAGCCACGATGGCTGTGGGACCTCAGGGAAAAGAGATTTAGGAAAGGGCAGAACTCTGCGTGGCAGGGAGGAGTGAGGGAAAAAAGTGTGAGAAACAGCCCTGCAACACCAAGGTCAGAGATGGAGGAGGGGAGGAGGCGGTCCAGGTGCCAGAGCAGAGACTCCCCTACAGACCATGGAGAGACCACACTGGAGCAGGGGAAAAATGAGAGGAGGAAGAAGCAGCAGAGAGGAGCTGTTATGGACAGACCACAGCTCCCCATTCCCCTTCCCCCTGCACCACTCCAGGCAGAGGGAATAGGCTGAGGAGTCAGGAATGGAGGACTGAGGCTGAGCCTGGGAAAAAGAGGTGGGGGCAAAGGAGATGTTTTATCTTTATTTCTCACTATCCAAACCTATGTTTAATTGGCAATAAATTAATTTTCCTGAAGTTGAGTCTGTTTTGCCTGTGACAATAAATGGTGAGTGATCTCCTTGTCTTTATCTCAACCCATATGCTTTTAAATCTTATTTTGCCCCCCTGTCCTGCTGAGAAAGGGGAGAGAGCAGCTGGGTGGGCATCTGGCAGCCAGCCAGTCAGCCAAGGTCAACCCACCACAAGTAAAAACATCAATTTGCAATTATATAGATTTTAATTTTTATATTTTTACATATATATATATATGCAGATTTATCAACCTCGGCATTATGTTCCCACACAGCAGCAGCAGTACTGTATCAAAGAACAAGGGGAAAAAAGTTTTAAACAGCAGCATGCACAGCTTGAATTTAATTCATAGAGCTGTGAAACTGATTAGATGAAAAGCATCTAAACTTCAAAAGTTTGCGTTTTGTTTTCTTAAATTACAAGAAAGACAAAAAAAAGTTTTTGCTCTTTTCAGTTAGCCAGGAGAAGAATGAAGTTATAAAGATTAAAAGCAAGCAAGGGGAAATCACACTATTTCCTCAAACATGGTGCTGACTAGGCAGAGGCTGCCTGTTTGTTTATACACACAACATCATCAGGTAATACGCCGCAAGCCTCAAATTTGATCAATCCAGAAAGCAGCAGTGGAAGTCACTAGTTTGTTCAGCACAGGTATATTTTAGCCTGCTTCACTGTGGCATAATCAGTTGTAATTTACAATACCAAAGGACCCCTCCACACCAGTGAAACACTTAAGATTAAATTACTAAAAGTCTCTATAGATTAATAAATTAAGAAGAGTCACTGAAACATGCAAACACGCAGATTAAAAATTCCTGTAAAGATAACAGGAAAAGTTTGATTAAATTGAAAAAAAAAAAAACCCACCCCAAACCTGAAACCCACATGTATATACACTTCAGAAACACTACACATATGCTTTCTACAGGCAGGAAGATCCAGCATAATGAAATACAGTTGCTGAAGCCTGAACAGTCACTTACCATCTAGAACCATCTTAGCAGCAATAGCTGTGGGGTATCCTACTGTTTTAGCCATTGCAGAATATCCTTTGTTATCACCATAGACAACCAGATCAATAAATTTGTCTTCCAAATGACCAGAAGGATGCCGGAGACCTATTTCATTTCTCATAACAATCATATCTCTCTCTCCAGGGCCTAAGAGAAAAGGACACAAGCTATTCATTACTTGTATTTCAGTCATATCAAGATGAGGTTCCTGATGAGCAAGGCACTATGCATACACGGCACATATATCAGGGAAGTCACTTAAGACAGGGACTGTTAGGGAAGACAGAATATTAAGGTGAAACTAAAAACATAACAGGGAAAGAAAAGGATCAACTGGGGGACTAGACAACATCACAAGAACACCTAACATGAAGGTTTTTTAATGAAGGTGAACAAACTAATCTAATTAAAGCTGATAAGACATATCGACTTGTTCCACTCACAGCCATGAAAAAGAAGTATTTCTCACATACCAAAGGGCAGCTTCATCTCCATGTGCTTTGCAAGGGCCCCCACAATGGAATCTGCTGCTGGAACTGGTTCATCTCCCAGTAAACCTAGCCTGGCAGAAGAAATGAGACAGACTTAGGTCATCGCCTATCAACAGCTTAGTCTCAGTTTTGTAATTTCCAGCTTGTTCAGCATACCAGTTTAACAGTCTCAACGTGGACCAAAATGGGTAGAATTGCAAACATTTTTTGTACTTTTTTTTTTCTTTTTTAAACCTTTAAAAATTACTGGAACATTTTACCATTCCACTGCCTCCAG